>NC_138661.1:22047790-22587790 GCF_964273445.1 Streptopelia decaocto
TAAAATACTTACTGTTAGCTGGCACTCCCCACATTCCAGTTTGACTATAATGAATAA
Organism: Streptopelia decaocto; assembly: GCF_964273445.1. Taxonomy (NCBI): domain Eukaryota; kingdom Metazoa; phylum Chordata; class Aves; order Columbiformes; family Columbidae; genus Streptopelia; species Streptopelia decaocto. The sequence goes on from NC_138661.1 coordinate 22,047,848, forward strand.
ATTTATACTATCCATAATATCATAGGAGGATTAAGAAACAGAGCAGAAACAGCTGCTGAATATTTCTGTCTGTTCTGCATCACTATTTATAATTTTTTCAGTTTAGCAACAGATAACTCAATTGACCCAGTCTACATCAATCAGCTGGAGGAGTATTATTCCTAATATACCTTAAAAATGTCATCTTACTACTTTTAATCCTAAAAGCTTTTGGCATTCACCTCCCCCACTCGCTGCCACGGATTTAACACAGGAACAAAGTATAAATTTAGACAGAAAAGTACTCATGTCAGCTTTATACTGAAAGCGGAGAAGAAAAAAACCAAAACACACAATAAATTGTCTAAGCAACAATGTGCATGGAAGAAATCACAGTGAAATCACAGTGAAAAAAAAATAGAATTATACTGCAGCAAAATTTAGAGAACTGCTACTTCAATGTTTTTCACTTGACTCACACTTTGAATGTTAAGAAATATTTTTTAGTATTTCTATAAGATGCAGGCAAATACATAAACATAGAAGTCGCTCAATTGTTTTACAATGTAAAAATAGAACTCAGTTGCCGGTGAGAAACACACCCAAAAGAAACCACTTCAAGAGAATCAGAAAATACTTCATGTTAGATAACACCAACTCTGACATCCACTCTCCATTTCCTGGGTTTGAAGTGCTATACAGGGAGTTAAGACACAGAAAACCCTGCAACCCCAACCCTTTCCAACACAAACAGAAACAAAGGTAGATGTTGAGCTGTAGCTCATTAAGGACATCAGTGCTCAGCAGCATTGGACAGACACAGAGGTGTCCTGACTCCCTCTCTTGATTAGATCCTTGCCTAAGGGTCAGTGAATTTCTACTACAGCTTTTTAGGCAGCAAAAGTTTGTTCCATTCTGTTTCTCTGAGGAGTGGGAGGAGATGGAGGAGAGGCATCCATACCTCTCCCAATATGTTCGGTGCTGTCGCTCTTAGTTGTGCATATGCCAGGGACACGAAGCATATGGCCCGGGGGCTGGCACTGTCCCGCTCAGCAGATGTCTCCAATACATTCTGCCATAAAAAGTCTTCTTGGTTAACTGCTTTTTATCAGAAAATTCTTTGTATCTGGTTGATAGTTATTCACCTTAACTGAAATCCCACTAAGCACGTTTATAGAACTTGTGCAACTTTTCACGTCCAGGAACTAGAAAATAAGACTTTACTACTCTCTCAAATCAAGTCTGCACCTAGCAGATAGACTGACTGCAGATTGACTACTAGGTGCCACAAAAAGTCATAAATCTTCCTAAAGTGGCTATGCTGATCTGTTTTTTTTTGACCAAGGAGTCAGAGAACAGAAATACAGTCAATCTTGGAAGGCAAGCCCTCCCCGCTGTGCAGCATTATTCCAAGCAGCCAGGGGTGAACACACCAGGTATCACACGTGTGCAGGCCTGTTGTGCCAGCAGGGACAGAGAAAGGCCCACGCAGATTACAGAAAAGCAAGAGAGCAAGTACAGTACAAACAGTAGATAATAATCTTGAGAGCTATCTGAAAATCCACTGCAAATTAATCTTCCATCTTGGCATTGTAAGGACTCATCAAGTTATTCAAATGGTAAACAATATTTAATCCTGTAGACTGTTTACAAAGTCCTTTACCTGAATTGTTTTCTGCCCAGTTAATTCCCACTTCGTATTTGTGGATTAGACCATTTCTTCCCCACCGGGCTTCCACTGCTTGGGCACATCCATCAAGATAAATGACAAAATAATTCTACTAGAAATTATTATTTTGTGCCTCTGTAGAGGACAGATGAGACAGTGGAGTAACGGCTGGATGGGATAAGAAAATGCTATTGCCCAATATCAGTGCTCTATACCAAACCATGTGACAAAGACTGGAAAGTCAAAGCATCCAAGGTGGTTAGCCTCTAGTCAGTGAGCTCAAAGGCAGAAGAAAACACCAAAATGACTTAATTTCTTTCTTTTTTTTTTTTTTTTTTAGTTTGTTTATTTCTTGTTAGGAATGCTGAACGCTTTTCACCAAGTATCACAATCCAGTTTACTCCTATCTTGAGCTCAATATCTGTATCACCCTAAAACTATTACATCCTCACAAAAGGGAAAGACTAACACACTTTTTGAACCCTCATGAAAATATGCTACAGAATAAAACCCAAGAGTACCCAGAAGAATTACCCCTCAAATGCCTCAAATTTAGAAACTAATATTTCACTTTGAGCATTTTCTTGCCCTCAACCAGCAGTATGGCATTCCCATTCCTTAGCTGGTGATATGAACACAACAGGCTTCCCCCAGGTAGTGTTTCTGATAATCATGCAAACACTTCACACAAGAAATCTCATTTATTGATTTCTTACTCAATGTGGTCAAACACCCTGACTAAAAAAGGAATTAGATTGCCTCAACAAAGTCCAGTTTTCAGCGAGGAGGGGCTGCTGCCCTTGCCTTGAAAGAAGAACAAGAAGGTTTCTTTAATAACCTCAACAAAATAAACAGTATATTTTCAATCAAATTAAAGAAAATCTGGATTGGTTCTCCCCACCCCCTTCTGTGAACCCCTTGTGCCGGGTTAAGCATTACTTCCTTGTGTCTGCATTATCATAATCCCTACTTAAGAACAATAATAAGCTTAGTTCTCCAGCGCTTTCACAACATAGTTGTGGACAAAGATTCTCCTTCACTTTTTCTTCAGTGGACAAAGATCCTACTCCCTTCTTGGGGAGGTTACTCCCAAGTTTAATATATTTTACAATTCATTTGGGATTCAGCACTCCACAGATCACAAATTCTGAACAGATCAAGAGAAAACTGTACAATTCTCCAGACAAATTACACTCCATAGTAAGCTTAATGAATTTTCCTGTATCCTCCTCTGAGAAGTCAACCACTTAATTAATCACAGACTTTCACTACTGTTATAGTTCAGATGCAACACAAAATATAAAAATCTAATAAGCATATATGACGATTCAAACTAACAGAACTATTTTATTGTCTTCAGTTGCTGCTTAATCATTAGAAATATTTTCCATTGGCTTTAATTCAGCAAAGCACTTACAAGTACATTCTTTCCCAACTACATGCCAAAGTCTGACTGAAATAAAACCCACTTTATGTTTTCCATTCAAGGCAATACATAGAAAAGATTATTACACATTGGACACACGGACCTACTTCAACCTAGGATCAGCCACATCTGCTCAAACAACTCTTCAACATCTGCTTAATGACTAAACTGTAGCAGATTACTTGGATAGTTAATGCAGGTTTTACATACTTGTAATCACCTGTTCAAATTCAGGAGTGTAAGTGTACATCTAGTCATCACTATCTACATAAATCCTTACTCCCCTCCAGCCCACAAGCACTTTATGGGTCTCTCAGGTCTGTGAGTACAACCTTCGAACAGCCCTTGTCTTCTGACTGTTCAACTTTGCAAAACCACAATAACTCCACAGCATGACAACAGTAGTGCAGAGTGACTGCTTCAGGACACCTTAGCAATCTCAAACTTCTCTTTTCATAAATTAGAAGCTACTTTAAACATTCCTACCTACAGTCTCATGATTAGCCTGTGAAATTTACTCCTCGGACAGAAAACAAGAACAAAATAAGCTCCTGTCATGACTGGGGTTTTTAAAGAAAAAAGAAACAGGGTTGAAAACGTAAATATCTTGGTGCGACTATTCAAAGAAAGGCTGCAATTGACATCTTTTAATTATACAGGGTGTTTCAAAAAGATGGACCAAATTGGGTGTATAATTGTTTCAATACTGATTAATAAATAATAACTGACGGAGAGGCATTGTTTGAGTTCATAACCAGCAGCTAAAGAGAGGGTCTCCTAAGGCAGAGCCTCGGGCCTTTAACCCAGGTAGTCATTAACTGACAGAAACTGATGGATCACAGGACCCAGCTTTTTGAAACACTCTGTAGTTAAAAAAAAATGTATTATCACTGTGGTATGTGGGTAGCTTGACTCAAACTAAGAGGAGAAAAGGGAAAGACAAAGAATTCCAAGTACTGCCCCGCCATATACTTTCCAAGAAGAGAAAGATGCATGCTGGTGGTAAGCTTACTAGCATGTGAATGGAAGTGAGGCAGTGGCACAGCGCCAGACTGCTTTGTTTTATTTGAGAAAGCCTTGAACACTGATATATGAGATCACTTACTAGAGGAGCTGGGAGAGCAATTCACAATAAACAATTTAGTCTCCAAATGTAGCTCTTTCACTATTCAAACTGTCCACAAAGACCACGCCATTTTTATAGATGTTTGCTATTTGTAATTATCCAGGCAAGTATTTCCTTCTAGTCTACATCAATTCAAGTGGGGGTTAAGTATTCAGAGTTCACAATGACAGCACTGTAACTGCTTGAGCAAGTCTGCTGGTGGGATTCCTACTGCTTAGCTGCATAACCTAGACTCCTTTATGAAGAACTATAAACTCCTGAAAGTTCTGTCTTGGCAGCTACAGGCCTGGGGTTATTTCTACCCAGACCTCAGTATAAAAAAAACCCCTGTTCTTTCTATACACTTCACAACTGATGCGAAGAACACATCACCAGAGGCTTTTACTGTAAGGTTAGTCAACAATTCTTTACTCATTTATCCAGCTTCCTTTTAAAGCTCGCAGGAAAAATTCAATTTAGTAGACAGTCTGAGACAAGACAGGTAGAATTAGTCATATTTGCTTTGTCCCTTTACCCTTCAAAATTCAGTTTCTTATTTACTGAAACAACACTTCACAAAAGCTTAACCAGAATACAAATAAAACATTTCTTCCCTAAATCTGAGATTCATCTTTTCAGAAGGCGGGTTCAAGTGCAAGAGAATTCTATAGCTACTTTTCTAAATGTAATTTGATTTAAGGCTTCTCATACAGCTCCCAGGATTATGGCACGGTGAGATCATGTACAAGGCAGGTAATCTGAGGCACATTCGCTGTAGTTCATATGCATACCCTGTTTATTCGTATTAAGCTGCAGCTGTTGAAGTACCTATGTTGTTTCAAAAAAGTAAAACCATCAGGAGTTATGCCCTGTTTTTTTAGGAAACCAATGGAAAAGAAATCATGTGAGCTCAGGTTCATCAGTTCTTAATGAAGCTGATGGTCATAAACAAGATGGGCATTTTCCTCTGCAACCTCAAAGACTCACACTGAATCAATACAATTGCCATTTCCAGAAGCAGGCTACTACATTTCTAGAAGTTTACAACGTAGACCTGTTACCCAAAGACACACTTGCCTAAGTAGAGAGAGAAGAATCACGTGAAACAATAGAAAACTGAGAAAAAATGAAAATAAATTTGCTAAGAGTCTTGTTCCAAGTCGACAGATCAGCTGGAACCTAGCAATTTTCACTACAGTGATTACTGAAAAGAGTAGACACTTGTATGTTTTCAAAGCATTGAACAAAATAATCCATGTTGGCTTTAACACTGTTATTTGTGGTGAACTACCAGATACACTTGGAGCTAGGCAAAGATCAGCTTAATCTGTCAGGAAACAGCAGAAATCTACCCACACAAGGCTCCGTGCTGCTGCACTACAATAACCACAGTGCCAGGGCTAACTAGTTTGGTAGCCCTGGGCTAGACAGTGCACGTACCTCAGCTTTCATTAATTCAAATAAGTGAGTTCATACTGCTGCTGCTGGCATGGCTTAAGGTACCATTCTATCACTTCGAGAAGTAAAAGAAGCAGCAATGCATAGGTGATACAAAGGGCTCTGGACATTCTTTTTAATAAGATGAATGTTGCAATTCCACAGAATATTGAAAAAAACACAAAGAAATTCTCAAAAACTGCTCCAGCTGACATTTTTGTGCTTGTAATTTTCTCATCTGACAACTAGAAAAAGAAATCACTTTCTGCATCCTCTTCTGTGGTAAAATGGAGGTGATTGCTTATTTTGGCAGGGAGAAGGGGACCAGTGTCTCATATTGTAGGTGCAGGAAAAAAAAACAGAAAAGGAGAGGAAATAGGTTTGTGCAATTACATTTTGCAATCATGTAAAAAGCACTCATGTGCTAACATGTTGACAGCTAATGTATCCTTAACTTTCAGTTCATATTAAAAGAATTGATTATGTATTATTGTGTTTTATATTAAAAAAAAAAAAAACAACCACCACACACCACATATCAATCACATGATATGATCTGATAGAAAAATTGCTAATAGAGACTGACTCAAACAACCACACAAAGCTGACCTGAAAATACTAATGGAAAGCTTCTGAAAGTTCTCATCTGCACCAGAGAAGCAGCATGAAAACCAGATTCTGTTTAGCTATATTTCTAGATCAGAGCTATCTGAACCCAGAAGTTAAGTAACACTAAGCCATGATTCCGGTAAGCATCCTTAAATTCAGACCCAGTACAGGGCACAGCACATAAACTACTAGAGTGCTAGATGTATATATTCAAAACCAGTAACACGCAAGCCACATTTCCCACCTGATCCAAAACGCCATGCAAATCACTGAGTGCACTAGAATTTGCTTGGTTTTTCCTCCTACAACAACTCCCAATGGAAATACATCCTTTTCCCATCAAGATTGTGATTCCCTGGGATAATACAATTCCGCATACACTAAAAACCAGTGTTAGATACAATGCTCCTTAAGAAAACTGGGTATTCTGTGCAAATCAGACTGCTTCATAATGAGGTATTTCTCTGTTTTCTGTGAGACAAAACTAAAGATACAAAGTAGAAAGCAAGGTCTAAGCGCTGTTCAAATCCTAGATGCTGTAACAGGAAATAAGTTTGCTGTAATTTGACATTGGAGAACAGACAAGATAAAAGGTCCATCCAGTAGTAAAAGATTAAAAAGATACATGTGGAAGAGTACAAGAAGGATAGTGGTATCTCAGAATGAGGTTACCACTCATCAAACACCATGGATCCCTGGGGTGGGGGGGAAATCAGAGCACACTCTGTAATTGCTGCTGATCTAACAAAGATCTTCCTCATAATGGGCTTCTTTTAATAAAATCTGGCCCAGTAAAGCACTCACCACATTTTGTTTTTACGTACAAGTGAAGCCATGCACTTCCATAAGACTATTCATGTGGCATAAGAGTTCACAGAGTCCAAAGTTTGCTTCAGAAGATCAAAATAATTAAGTTATTGCAGAATTAAACCCCCAGCCTTAATCCTGTATTAATGATACCAGCTATCTGAATGAGAAGGTCATCAATTTCCATTATATCTTCAGTCCTTCTCTACCCTGCTATCAGCTAGAAAGATGTTTTTCATATTACATTTTATTGCCTGTTCACAGAAGTTAAGAAAAATTATTGTTGGTAATGTATACACAGCTAAGGAAAACAACAAAACTGGGGTTGTAGATAATAAAAAAATATAGTTACACTGACCTAACACTCTTTTTGCACAGGCCTCTAAACCAAATACACCAAATGACTAAATTTTCCTGAGCTGGATTCAGCCTAGTGACCTCTACTTAAAAGGTACTATATCCCATTACTAAACCTCCAAGGCACAAGCTTTCATTGGCACAATGCAAACTGTCACAGTGATTTCTAACTTGATGCTTTCTGTCCTGAAAAATCTGTCTCACTAATTTAATATCAAACTAAGATTTTTAGCAGTCCTAACAGAAATGAGCAGTCTGTTACTTATAATTCACATAAACAATATTTTATTTTACATAGCTAGATATCAGTTATTCCTTTTTTTTCTTGACAAAAAGTATAAATAAACACACCAGCATGATGGGAAAAAAAATGACAGCAACACCTACTTTTCTAAAGCTAAAAAGTGATTTTTAACACAAGAGAGGTTTTATAATAATTATATTTCCATGAGATTACCCAAGGATCACAAGTCTCTTTCAAATGTATTAATCTTAACCTAATTAATATTTTACAGATGGGGAGGTGAATATAACTGACATTTTCAAATTAGGTGTCCTATAACCAGATGACTATATTCACATTGAGAACTGAAGGTACTCAGGATCTTTGAATGTCAAGACAATTATTTTTATGAATCTATGCATTGGCTAGGCTAAGAATTATAACAGCCTACTTTTGGAAACTGTGGTCTATATGATGTGTCCATGGATACCACAGGAAGCTGTGTGTTCAAGTACCTTGTTCTAACTACCACAATTGTTAATCTTGGACTAAATATCTGCTGAGTTTATATATATATATACATATGTCTCCATCCACAATGAAAGACTGGAACAAACAGGTAATTTTGACATTTCCTGTGAATTATATAAATGAGGCAGGAGTACTAGGTTTATGACACCCTAATTGTGTATGTACCACTTAACACAATGCTCCTGCTACGCTTGCAGTTCTGCCCTTGCTCTAAGCTACTTTTAAGTATAATAGCAATGGCATTCTACTTACCATGAAGACATTAGGAAGAAATGGGTATCTGTTTAGTAGTTTTGACCAATATCTGATTATGAAGCTAAGAGCTTCCTGATCTACAAGTCAGACTGAAAGGAAGGATAGAGGCTCTTGATCTAATGAGGTTAGCCATTAACTCATAATACTGGGCCTCAGAATGTAGATGTTAAGCATACAGGTTAGCTAGTCAGGACATTGCACAAAAGCAACTCTCATTTCAAGCATGAAGTCAAGGCTCAGCTCATTAACTCCATACTAACTAAAAAAACAAATCCTCCAGCTGAGTTGTTCCTCCACAAGATTTGGGAAAATTTTAGTTTTAAGCAAGTAATCAGACCACACTATTTTTCAGGCACAAATTTTCAGCATGGTAGAGAAAACAAACTCCAGTGGTTCTAGTCCACTAAATGTAGAAAAGGATAGGACATGTTTGAAAAACAGCAGTTGCAGCCATTTAATTATACAGCCCTAAATATTTAGGGCTGTTTCCAGTCCCATTTCTCTGTTTTTAAAATGTATTACTGTAATATTTATGCCCTAAGACACTGTAATCTTGAGATTAGATTTTATTTATTCTCTTTAAAGTCAAAGTATCTTTTTCTAACTTTCTCTTTCTCCTTATAGAAAAAAAATAATGTAAAACACCTGCATACGCAACTGTCCACAAATATACGCATGATGTACATCATTTACAAATAAAGTCTCTGTAAAACTGTAACATTGTGTTGTCTTATTCACTCCCTTGCTGTTTGTTCAATTTAGAATCCAACGCTTTTGCATGCTTAAGTAGTGAGGAATTATATAGCTGCACATGCTAATCAATTCTATGTTTCATTGCTCATCTACCCACTTACTGGCACAAGAAACTCTGAAGGAATTCCTCCCTATGAAAGGGAGAACTGACCACCTAAATTATGTAGATCTTTCTTGTCCTCCTCCATCTTTCCTCTAAAACATCTATCAGCCAAATCTCAGTAATCCAAAATTCTACTCCAAATGTAACACACAAGCTGATATCAGACACAGCTGCAACAGGCAGTGTTAGGTGTCAAATCAGTTCTTTGCAGCATCTGAACTGAACACATACTAGAGCCATATTGGGAAAAAATAGCTAACAAGTGTTCATACAGTTCTCTTAATTTGAAGCTCCATACTACATTTTCCATAAGCAAAAAAGCAGCACAAACAGGTCTTTCAAAGTAGATAGATCTCTTCTTTTAAAGAAAAAAACCTAGCAAGTTTCCTTCAGCAGGTGCAGTGTAGGTTAGATGCTGATCCATTTCTGCCTTCACAATATGCTGGTTCACTTCAGCAGTCAATAAACAACCAGGAAGAGATAAAACTTGAGATAAAAACAAACACTAATCATTACAAAACTGAAACTGGATGAACACATAACATCAAGCTTCAGCTACATCTCCAGCAATCCTGAAAGACCAGTTTTGAATTAGACAGCAAGCCTTAGCAGCAGTTAGTCTAGAATATGTTATATAAAAACTACACGTTCATCTGGTTTTCAGTCCCAAGTCAGAAAAGTATGCTTTTTCAAAATCAAATTCTTTTGAGACATAAGTTGCTCAGAATTCAAAAGTGAAAATGGAGTTACCAAATGAAGTCAGTCCCATCTGGATAAAAAAAAAAAAAAAAAAAAAATTTGTAGAGCCCCGAAAGCATAAACTATTCTCCATGTCTTTGATACAAATGCTTCCCAGTCACAGAAGCAAGATAAAGACACTCCAAACATGTTTCAAGTTTGAAATGTCTAGGTCTCTGAATCATATTTGACTTCATTATGAATAAAACAGCTATTCCACCACTTGGTGAGATTATGCACAATGATCACAGTATCACAGTGCTACACATTTCTTTACTGTACTGAAGTTAGTTTTGCCCTGCATTTACTTTATTAGTGAAATAAATAACTTACGCTTTTTCTATGGATAAACAACGTTTAATCCAATTCCTTGTATTCCTTAAACACGTGTTCATTAGAGCATAAGCAAAACAGCGCTGGGTGCGCGGGGGATTCGCTCCGCCCAACACGCACACCTTTAAACAATAAGAAGTGTGCTTAAATACACTAAGGTATTACATATTCATAATGACCCCAGGAACGACTATACATATTCATAACCTTTCCCTGCTTCTGATTAAAATGAGTCTCAGATAACCATTTCCATAGACCCTCCCCTGTTGCGCCTGTGCAGTGCCACTTGATGAATTTGAGGAGGGGTCTTTGGATGAAGGCTCCTTCAGCTTCGTCACAGTGAACTTTTTACCTTTGGCTCATTATGTTGAATTGACTGGGACCCAAGCTGCCAAGTCGATTGAAACCAGACTGGCGCCCCCTTTTGCTGTAAATCTTCGTTATCTTGTCTCCTCAAGTTCACAGCTAGGTGCAGTAAAACTTCTTATCTTGGCATTCGATGGGGTTCTGTTCTTCTTAACATAAAGCTCTAAGCTAAGCATTTATTGTGTGGCTAAGCCTTAAAGTGTTAGTTCGTTAGTAGGCACCCTTTATATGTTTAGTTAACCCTTAAAATGTTAGTTCCCTCTGTCAGTATAACTTCATAAACAAGTTTCATAACTTTTTACATGGAACTTAACCACCTTTTTCCTTTTTCCAGGTTCAGAGCCCGTGCCTCATTTGGTTATATCTGTAAACATTAAACACCTTAGCATGAATCACAACTGCATTTTTCACATTAGCTAGAGATTTAAATAGCCTTATTATTGAAATATCTGAATATTGCTCCATGAGCAAGTTGTTCATTAAAGAAGGATGCGTTACTAATGCCATTTCACAGCTGAGCAGTGAAAGTCTTGAGAGATCGAGGCAAAACTTCTCAAAAAGTGGACTCAATCAGAAAAGCTTTGCCTGTTATTTTGGGGATCACGCAGTAGCAGCACCCGTGCTGCAGCTCACAGCACTCCGCAGTCTCTTAACAGTAGCGGTGTTCACCCAAAACGAGTATAATCGACAACAGAAACCTCGCAAAAACGCTGGAGTTTCAGAGTTCCAGGCGAGGTGACTTGCGGACCCGCCCTCTCCGTGCAGCGATTTCCCGGTGCCCCGAACGGCGGGAACGCCCCGAACGGCCGCGCAACCGCCAGCCTGGCACCCGCCCGCGGACCGCGGCGGCCACAGCGCGCCAAGCCGGCAGCGCCATCTAGCGGCTGAGCGCCGCTGCTGCCTGCGCCGAGAGGGGCCAGCGGCTTCGCCCGCCACAGGCAGGAACGCGGAGCCGCGGGAGAAGGGGGTGTGCAAAACATATACCACATAATAATATAACAGAAAGCATCTTCAAATCGCTATTTTCTGTGTCCAGCTTTCACAGCTTTCATTAGCTTTGAGGTATCTGGAATTGGACATCTTAGGTTAGTACCTAACAGGAAATTCGAGAACTTCAGTAGAAAGGACACTCCTATCACTCAGGACAAATCCAATTTACACTCCAAATGAGTTTCTCTAAATCGTGAAGGTTTTACTTCAATGTTTAGAACAGGCACTGCTGAGGAAAGATGCCCAATTACTAATCTCAAAGTGACATATATGGCAGAAGCAGCAATAAAGAAGCTTTCTGCTGAAGTGAAAATTGCTCTTAAACCTAAACTGTAACACTCCTCCTGCACAACTAATGGGTGTTTGGATCTCTCATCCAGGCAGTTTATAGCTGAGCATACTGAAGTCTGTAACGTGAACACTGAGCTCCATCACAACTGTTTATGTGCTGTGTGTTACAGTGCACCTCAGCAGACAAAAACCAAGACCATGACAGAAGTCATCTCATGACCAATACAACTGTCCTCAGGAAACGTTACTGCGTCAGAAAAGACTGATACACCAAACATTTAAACCTCACAATCACACTAGAGGAGGGAGAAGAGGAACAAAAATTAAAAAAATAAACACCAAACACTAATCTGAAGTGCAGCCTGTACTCCTTCCCACTCTGAGAATCACCTGTCTACCCATGGCATGAACTGACAGGTGCTTGTCCTGTTGAATCTATACGCAAGCACAAACTCCTGGAGCAAGAGATGAATAACTCATCTGAAATAATTGCTGACTGGTGATACCTTAACCTGAGCACCGTAACTCTGAAGTTACTTGTGACACCTCTGTGTCCTTTAACAAGTCTCAAAAGTTTATGAGATGGCACACAGCAATAAGCAAAATTAATTCAAATTTATTTCTCCACTGTCTCTTACAGACACAGTATCTAATACTGTTTTTGAAAAACAGAAATATGAGTCACTTATAAGCTGAAGTTGTGTAACCATATTAGAACAACCTCACTGAAGGCCACTTAGGAAGCTGAACAAGTGTTATACTGGTACAATTATGTGTCTTCCAGATCTCAGCTGGCTTTCTCTGAATCTGTTGCATATATAAAATGCCCCTGATTCACTGGCACAGTTCTCTGATTCAGTCAAAAGTAACATGATTGTTACAGAAATTACGGCCCCTTAAAATGGACCAGCAACATGTACACTTTCATGTTGTCACCCATTTGCTCTGTAGGAGATACAGTTGTGATTCTCCAGTAGGCAAGAGCCTCTGTGTGTTGTTTACCTTACTCAGACACCAATGGAAGTCCATTAAATGAAAACAAAATGCATGTTTCCATACTTTATCCAGCGAGACCAGATTTTTTTTGCTGAGGCATGAATTCGTAAATTCTCCAGATTGTGGGGTGGCAGACAGGGCACTTGGCACTAATGAGTTAACACATACCTTAGAAGGATCTGCTCTGTGCCTAATAAGACTTTTTTGAGACCAAGATGTAGGAAGACGTACGTTTCAATATATCAGAATAAGAAAAAAATCTCTGCAGAATGCAGGGGAAATCACGAGCACAGGAGATCCTTCTAAACTTAGTGATGCAATCGGCAGTTGTAAGAAGCACTACTGATAACAGACGATTAATTCCACTTCCTCCAACTAAATCTGCTTCGCCAGTTAAGGTCATACACGCCTTCTGTAAGAATATACAGGACATCATTATTCCCCAGCATTAGTAATCTGGCAAATTTTATTGCCTTCACTAGCAAAAAATTATGAATAATATCAGAAACCTGAGATGAAGAATTTAAATCAAACTTTCCTTTTTTTCACTAGAAGTTGAGATTCAGGATACCAACTCATTCCTAAATATAACAATCTGTAGCAATTAATTGTGTATGGTAAATCTTCAGCCGATGGAGGTCTTTGATATTAGCATTTTAATTTTTTTTTTTTTTTTTAAGTTTCTAACCACAGCAGCTTTAGAGCAAAGCTTGAAAACATTATGAATCATTCCACAGGGCCAAAAGTAAAGATGATACAACAATTATGTTTTTAAAGTATCATAACTTTTAAAGTATGGTCATGCATTTTTTGCAGCTTATCTCACCAAAAGCCACTTTGAGCATTCCACACAGGATCTGAACTCCTCCCCCACCAAGAAAAGAAAAAAAGAAATCTAAAGTGTGTCTCAAGGAAAAAATCAAAAGCATACATACCCAGCTTTGTTTATGTTTGGGATCCATATGTTATGAAAACATTATCAATTGCAATAATCTGAAATAGAAACTTTGCCCCTGTGGTATGGCCTACGCACAGCATGGATCAGCAGACACTACTATACCCTGCTACCAAGTTACTCTTTCAGTTTTTATTGTTCAGGAGATAGTTATAATGCAGAGCGCAGTTACCATTTGCAGAGTTACTGACGTTCTGCATGAGCACACCACTATCAACCTCAATAAATTTGCCAATTCCAAGCCATTAAGACCAATATTTACCAAGAAATATAGCCGTTACAGCACTGACTATCAACAGGCAGGGATTACTGGAGGCTTGCATTATCCTCAAGTTTGTGGTACTTCAATTCTCTTTCAGACAGTTTATACCTTACTTGTGACTACTTTCAGCCCCCCTAACCTCCAAGGCCCAGCTTCACCTAGTGTTTCACTAAAGCATTTAGTGGTTTTATCTCTTGCTTTTAAGGACAGCATGCAAATAGTGCTGTGTGAAAACATCCCAAAATATTGATGCAGTTTAGTGGGGAAATCATCCCTGCAGCCAACGACAAACTCCATTTCACTTAAATGACACAGTATCCAAGGAAACTGTATGATAGGAATAAATAGATAAAACAGTTGTCAGAACCCGAATTTATTTAATATACCTACTTCCCTGCTTCCACTGCTATGATTAATTTCCACGTCATCCTAAAGGCTTATGAGTTGGAGAAGTCCTACTCAATCAACTACAGAAAGCTCAATTCGTAGCCAGCTGAAATTATGGCAGGCTCCTCTTCCCTTGTCTTTTTATAGCAGACTTACAGAAAGACTGTGCATCTTCACTGCATGTTGTTAGTTGAACTACCTAACCTGTTTTCAGCCTCTGCTGAACTGCTACCTCTTGGATTCCTTGAAAAAATCAATGGCAATTAAAAACTTTAAGTTAAGAACAGAAATCATCAGCAGGCTCTACACTCACACCTAGGATCTCATACGTCACTATTTATTTTGGCCTCTTGTCCAACTTTTTGTGCGTATGCCTCTACAGCATTAGAATTCTTACATGTCAAGAACTGCCTGGAACAGACTAACACACTGGGAATATATGAATATACTGAGAACTGTACTGTGCAAGGTCAGCTGTTCACTGAGGTCAATACCCAGTCCTCAGCAATGGCTTGCACAAAACACCTAAGGAGCAAAGTATCAGAAACAGAACAGCTCTTGCTCATTTCCAGATTTCTATGGTCAGAGAAGCATGTACTATTTATGGTGAAGACCAGATCCAGATCATCAGGTTTAATCACCAACAACATACATACTCTTTACAACCTTCTTCATACTTTGTCACAAAAACTCAAGGGAAAAAAACTTTCCATTAAACTTCATTCCACACTGGGTAACAAAAGGGTAAAAAAAGGACTCTCTCCTCTAGTTTAAACCTGCTCATCATTCTTTTGGATACCTGCCGAACTCCTATGCTAGAAATCGTGACGAGTAATCATTCTCTAGGTATCTCCCCCATACTACTCACAATTTCATAAACCTTTAACGATTTTTTTTTTAACTGCCTCTTTCCCAAGACAAAAAGTTCCAGTCCATTTATTATAGTTTCCTCTCACAATGAATCTGGTCCATCTTTCTGAACATCCTCAGTGCCTATATACCTTCTATTAAGTCCTATTATAGCCTTCTTAAGATACAGTGAACAGAACCATGTAAAGATTTGGAATACATTCCCTTTTATAGTCCAGTCTTTCCCTAGAAATTCTGAATGTTCGAACTACCTTAGTGTTGCTGAACACAAAACTACTGATGTATTCATATCAAAGATGATTCAAGAGTTTTTGCATGGCTACAGCCAAGCCACGCAACACAGGAGTCTTTTGCACACTTACTGACACCAAGCAGTGGAAAGGTAAAGCTTGTGTAAATCTGTATCTCTCCCACCAATGCCACAAATCTGCACATGGGAACAGCTGAGCAGTCCCTCCTGTAAGAGCTTTTTACAGAGATCTCCCCCCACATCGTTCCAGCTCCTGCAATCATTCCTCAACCACATTCTCTTCCCAAACACTTCTATTATAGCTTTCATTTTCCTGTTTCCTTTATTCATCTCCCTGTTCAGTTACTGACTTCTCATTTGTCCTTAAGCCTGCTATTTCCCTCCCATGAGACTTTTTTGGTTTAAAAGTATGTAAAATTGTCTCTCAAGCGTATGAGCAGCATACAGTGAAAATGAAGTCCCATATCCCGGTATTAGATCATATGAATTCATGAATGTCAAAGTCCATATAAACTCAACCACAGTTCACTCACACACTGAATGCAAGACCCTCTCACTTTGCAGCTTACGTTTGTATCTACAGTTAAACCACAAACAGGAGCAGCTAAACCATTAGAGAAAACAGCCTTTTCACCAAAGAAAATATATTTAAAATAAAATAGGTTTGATACTCTTCTATTATTTCCTCACTAGACATCTGATCACTAAACTATTTCCCCCAGGACAATAGTCCAGCTTTTCTTCAAGTCTCAGATACTTGATCAGAGAAATCTCTTTTTAATGGTTTTTAGTAAACTGAACACAGATTTTCACAGCCAAAACAGAGATAAAAAAGCACAACATTCCACCTAATTTTACTCCCCTGCTCCCTACCACGTGCTTTTACCACCAGAATCATACCTGAATACTGTAAGCAGGCCAGCTTATTAGCACATCAGGGGATGGACATGAGAAAGACAATTAAATTGCTGGCAAGACAAACTTGGTGGGAATCAATGTGATGATACCATTTGGTGGCAAGGTAAGAAAGGTGCAGGCTTTGCTGAAAGCAATAAAATATGGCTGCACATCTAGGCAGAAACCAATGACTTTCATCTTGCCTTCTTCAAAGTCCAGTGGTCCAATCTGCCACATGGGCACACATCTAGTTATACCACCTCACTCGTGGTACCTACAGAATGAAGGCATGACAACTGCCTGATCCTGCAATGGGGAAGTTCTCCTCAAAACTCTTATGAATATCTCTTTACAAAACTTGTGCTGCTATCCCATTCCTGAGGAGTGGAGCCCAACTCATACACCTCAGTTCCAAACTCCTACTTGTCCCACTTTTTACACCCTGAGTTAGTTCTCTGATGATGCAATTCAAACAACTCTGGGTGGGCTGACATCTACCCTGAATATTGACCTCTTACTCTATCAAGTCTTAGGTTCTTTTAGATGTAAGTTTTTTCTACATACAAGTTTCTAAATATATACAGCCGATCAGTTTTTACCATTTCCTGTTCCTAAATAACTTCAGAAAAAAAATTACTCTCCAAAGCACGTTCATTATTTGCAAGTGTTTGTTGAGTCATTTTTCTGAACAAACTGCACCCTGCAAGAGTGCTAAGATTATTTCTTTATGATTGATAGTTTAAACCTTGTGATTGTTTTCTGGTTTTCTAGCTGAATGACTCAAATTTTCTATGCAAAGCATTATGAATAGTAAATAACCACACTTATGAGCTAACTCTGAAAAAGACCCAGAAATAACAGTGTTGCCACAATACTTCTGTAAACACAAATTAGATAACCAAGAATTCACAGAAGGATATGGGACAGTCAATATAGCAAAATATGGCATTCTCAGAGATGCACTCTTCTTTGTCTGGCTTTGCATTCTCCCCAGAATCATAGCTCTGCAGATGTTTCCCAATTAAGACCCAACCCTATTGCCACAGGGAATATCCTGTGTGCATCTTCGTCTGATCACCATGTGACCAGAGCTCTTGCTTCAGTCCTGGGCCTTCAGTCAGCATAGAAAGTGCAAGTAAAGTGCAATGTATACAAATGTTTAAAGTTGCAGACAGCATTAGTTTTAATTCTGCACCTACACTGCAACTCACAAGACACCTCTCAGGAAATCACATCAAAGACACTCTAATATACCTAAATTCACACGTATGTGCACCAGTGAGGAAAGGGAGCAGTCTATCTCTTGCAATATCTAATTATAGACCCTTAACTGTTAGACTACGTTTCTTCTAAATATTTTGTCCATTCTCTGAAACTTAGGGGCTAGAATGGAATTCTACTGATTTTACACCACATTACTTCAATAATAAAAATATTTTTTAATGATAAATACTATGTTTCCAGGAGATTTGTACACTGATGTCACTACACTTTATCTCTAGAGTAGGTTGGCATTTGTTATGCTGTAACACACTGCAAACTCGTTTGTGTTTGCTGCTCATTGTCATCTGAAGACAGGACTTTGAGCACACCACCAAGTGGACAATATTATTTTTAGTGCAAACACACCAACCATTCTTGCCGGAAGGTTTCCACACCAAACAGAAAGCTGAAGCTCTTAGCACAATTCAGAGACATATGAAATCTATACAAGCAACTCATGCCCCTGGGACTGCAACATTACAACTCTGGTAAGCATGTAATACTCAGGTTTCATTAAATCCTACAGGAAATGTCACTGAAGATAACTGGAGCTCTTTCCTTGAGGAAATGAGCAGTAAAAAAAGCAAGTGATAGCAGTAACTCCATGGCAGAGGTAAAATCAGAACCAATAAAAAAAGCATCATGATTCCAGAACCTTAAACAAACAAGAGTATTTTTCTGTATGTCACTGTAAGAGTACATAGAATGTGAGAGCATCTGGTTCATTAAGTTATCTGGTTATGGACTATTCAGTGTAACAGAAATTATAAGCAACAAGGAAAGTGAGAAAGCAATAGAGCAAACAGACACATAAATGTTAATGAGCAAATAATAAGGTAGGCAAGGACCAGAACTCTTCAGTCACCAGCTGATGGGCTGTTAAAAGGAACTACTCAGGCACAGTTTGGGGTGAGGGGTGGGAGTAGGGGGGGAAATTAAGATTTTTGTGAGTATGATGGGATATTTGAGAGGGTTTGCAAGAGTGTACGAAAAACATGGAATGATAGAAAGAACTTGTGAGGCTAAGTAAAACTTACAGAATCTTTATGGAAAGTGACAAAGGCAAGGGAACTGAGCGAGAAGGATGGATACAGAGGAACAAACATGGGACACTTGTTTGAGCCCTACACCTGATCAACACAATGTATCCTGTCTGCTCATTAAACCCTGTTACTGATGTTGCCTTCGTGATCTCACTCTATCCTATGCAAGTGCTACAGTGTCCAATTGCCAGCAGCTGGAGAACGGACCATGGGTCACCAGGCCTGTAGACCCAGGTGCCAACAATAGAGAGACAAGAAGACAACAGAGAGCTGGGTGCCAGCAGCTGGGGAAGGGATCCTGCACCATTGGGAGGGGCATGTATGCTGCTGGGGTTTAAGTGTCAGCAACTGGAGCAGGGACTGCAGCTGACAGAGCCCATAAGTCTAAGTGACAGCAGCTGGGGAGACCTGACTGTTTATATTTCCCTAGGGAATTTAATTGTGTATACACATACTTGGCTAGCAAACCTGAAGATGGACTAGCCAGGAAGTAGAAGACCCATATCTGAAAGATTCCATGTCCGAGTCAGTAACAGGGGAGGGACACAGGGCCCACACATGGGGATTAGATCACCAGCTGTCGATCTGATATTTGAGGGATTCAAGAGTGCTGGTGAGAACAGTGCATGAGTGTGTGCACCTGTTTTGCTACAGAACACCAAGGCAGACTACCTGGTAAGCAGGGAAGGCCCTACATATTGTGTAAGGGCCTGGGTCTAGGCATGGATATTGGAGCCCGCACTGATATTAAAGAGCTGAAAAAATGTCTGAGAATATTCTGCAAGGATAATTTTTGGGAAATTGCTCTTCAAAGTGTACCAAGCTTCATACTTACTGCACTTCCGCAGTGTTAGATTCAATTTAAAAAAAAAAAAAAAAAAAAGTCAAAGTTTCCACAGTAAAATTAAAATGCAGTGTTGCTACAATGGAGAAATTCGTATGATCAAACTATAAAGACAGAAGTAAGAAAGTATGAGAAATACTCAGAAAGTAGAGTGCATATCACTAAACTATTCAAAACTTAACTCACACATTTCTATTCTCCTACCTGGAGAATGAGTAACATTACACCATGCCATGGAAGTATGAGGCAGTACTTAAATAAGCCCAATTCAAATACCTCTTGAAAATTTAGATTAGATCACACTTTGACAAAATAAACCTAACCATACCTAAGACACAAAGGATGCAATTTGGGCGCTTACTATTTGTCTGATCACTCGGAGTGGTGCATGAAAGATCACCACATTTTGGCATAGAGCAGACGAGGAACACAGCAAAAATACTTAAGCTTCCACTCAAAGCTTCATAGAAAAAAATGCAAAAGTGATTAGGAAAAGTAATGGGAATTTTATGGCTGCTGCACTCATAAATGGAAAGGCAACAATAAATTCACCACATTCTTACGAGTACAGCATATAATAAATTAATTGGAACTAACTCAGCCTGCAACATGATCTGATTTTTTTCTTTGAAAGGTGATTATTTCAGAAGAAAAGAAAATCTCCTTCCCCCACTACATTTTTCCTCTTGTTCCTCTGTTTCACTCAACTCCCCCAAGACACAGCTTTAGATGTAGAATAAATTTGGCTAGAAGCGACCTCCTGAGGTCACCTAGTCCAACCCCAGCTCGCAGAAGGGCTAGTTAGATCAGGCTGCAGGCAGATTTATTCACTCAAGTCTCAAACACCTCCAGGACTGGAAAAACCACCAGGGCTCTGTGCAACCTGCCCCAGCACCTCACACCCTGCGGTCAGAGGAACATGGGCAATGCCACAGCGCTGTGGTACCGCAGCACCCATGGTTGGTCCCAGCACCCTGAGACACCCTTGCACCTGTCCCAGAGCCTCAGCCATTCAGACCCGGGGCTGCAGCAAAGCTCCCATGTAATGGGGCTGTAATGCTGCTCTACTTAGGACAGAAGTTAAACTTAGTCCTCATCTAAGTGGATAGACGCACTCTGAAGAAATGTCTTCAGGCCTGTACTGAAACAATAGTGCTCCTATGCTATAGCAAGGCTTGGTTTTGCCTAAGTTGAGGGATGCTGTTACAGCTGTACTGTAGCTACAAAATAATTGACTGGTACTTAGTATTCTCCTAATTACACTTACTAAATCGGTGCAAGCTCATGCTACTCAGAAGCCCCCCAGCTGAAGCAGCACAGGCATTGCGCTGCCCACAGACCTGGTCCCAGCAGGCAGAAACCCCCCACCACAGCCCCGGGTAGGACTGCACATCCCACGGATCCTGTTGTGCTCTCCCACAGAACAAACATGGCCTCTGGTGGCTACTCACCCCCTGCAGAGACCACAACTGTAGAGCTCTAAGTACAAGACAGCTTAACACTATTTAGACAGTGCGTGACAAACCCTTTTTATAATTCAGCACAGCGCCATGTAACAGCTGTGACACAGTGACGTTCATTATCCAGCCATGGTTCAGTCCACTACAGGACAGGACACGGGTTGCCCTTCCTCATTTCTTGTTGCTTTTAATTGTCCAACAGCTGTGATTCTTACAAGAACCAAAGAGTGGTGTCCCACAGTCCTCAGTCCCTTCCCAGGGATTACACCTTTTTGAAGGAAATGTTCAACTAATTACATCCTTTACAAGTTCCACGTGCTTTAGCTGTGTTGGTTTAGGCAGGTCTGCAGTTTACTGCTGCTTCCCATGCACCTACTCAGCTGTGCTCAGCTGCCTGTAAGTTTGTTGTCTGAAGCAGGGCTTCCTATCGCTTTTAGAAGCAAATTAAAGTCATAAACTCAATTTTTCTACTGGGAAGAAAAAAAAAAAAAAAAAGATTGATAGGGAAACCTATTGACGGAGGATAAAAACATCGTAAGACAAATAAGATACAGTAAATTAAGGTAAACCTTTAAACTGCCCTTTCCAGGTGCTCCGTGAGAGAGGCCGGAGCTACGGCGCTGCCTTTCGCCCTGCCCTGTGTCACGAAATCTGCAGCCGGGCCCGCGGCCGACAGACCCACCCAGAGCCGAGGGCGAGTCAGGTACAGCCCGCGTATGGCTGTCCCGCCCGGCTCCTCACGACAGCCCCACGGCTCCGTGAAGCGGCGTTTTTGGAGATGACACTACCCGGCCCTCACCGCCCACGGCTGCCTCGCCCCCACGTTTCCGACCGCTACCAACGGCCACCCAAAGGCCACTCGCCCACAATATGGGCCCCGTAGCACGGAGCCACCGCCTCGCTACGCAGCCCGCCTCGGAAAGGCAGCGCTGCAGCTGAGCCCGCCCGGCCGCCCAGCTCTGTCCGAGCGCGGAGGGGCTCCCGCCCCAAGCACCACACGGCTGGGCCGGCGGGCGGCCCCACCTCCGCCCGCTCCTGCGCACTTTGGCGCAGGGGATTGTGGGTGACGTAGTCCTTGACGAGCCTGTGGCGGCCAGCCGTATCCCTCGCAAGGCATTATGGGTGTTGTAGGCATTGGGGTGCGAGCCAATCAGCGCTGTTAT
This sequence comes from Streptopelia decaocto, assembly GCF_964273445.1. Lineage (NCBI taxonomy): Eukaryota > Metazoa > Chordata > Aves > Columbiformes > Columbidae > Streptopelia > Streptopelia decaocto. The sequence goes on from NC_138661.1 coordinate 22,070,210, forward strand.
TTCGGAAGGCCGTGTCGCGTGGCCGGCGCTCGCTGAGGCACGTTCTTTCCTTTTGCGATACTATTGGCCAAGGAGAGGGCGTGACCGACCATCCGTATCTCCCTCGACCCAATAGGAGCGGGCCATGTAGAGCGAGCTATTCCTCTGGGGATTGCGTGTGCTGCGCCCAGCGCTCGGTAGCTGGCCGTCAGCGCGGCCCCCGGATTGGTGGCGGCGCGGCGGTGGGCGGGGCGCGGAAGCCGGACCCAGAGCCCCTCGGCTGTGGCGGTCCCTTAGGAGCCCGGCGGGATGGGGCGGCGGGCGCGCCTCGGGCTGGCGCTGCACCTCGGGCTGGCGCTGTGCCTGGCGGCGCTCTGGGCCGGAGTACTGGCCGCGGCCGGTAAGCACCGGGGCTCCACCTCTCCGCGCCCCGCTGGGCCTGAGCTCTGCGGCGGCCGCGCCCCCCATGGCCTGCTGCGGGGTGGGGACGTGTTGCAGCCGGCGCGGTGTCTGAGAGGGTCGTGGCGCCCGCAGCGGGTCGCGGAGGCGGCGGCAATGGGGGAGGGGACCCTGTGTCCTGTCCGGGGCTCTGGGGTGTTTGGGGGAGCTCCGTCCCGGCCGGGGGCTGAGGCGGAGCGGAGGACGGGGATAGCCGGGCTCCTGTCAGCTGCGTGGCCGGTACAGCGGGGGCGGCGGGCTTACCCTGTGCCTGCTGGCTTCGCCCCACTGGGGCTGTTCGGTAGGCCTGAAGGGGGTGAAGACATAGTTTAGTTTAGCTCCTGCCTTTGAATAACTCATCAGGAGCCTACTTTGTAATTCTTGCTCTGCTCAAACGTGAAATGAGACTCTTTTTTTCTTCCCTACTACGTGTTTTCTTGCTGATGAGCTGATAACACCGATGTTAGTGTTATCAGGACAGTTTTGTCACACAAACATATGTAGAGCATTTTTGGTTCCTACACTATGTTGCTCTGATACTTTTTTTCCCTGTATCTTTTGTTGTTATGTGGCCTGGGTTTTGTGTGCTTCTCACATGTCATCTGCTTCCTTTCCTGGGGTTTCTACCTCCCACACCCTTCTTTCCACCGTGGGTGGGTGGGGGGAATGTGCAATGCATTTATTTATATAGTATTTCTAAAGCCAGAAAGCGTATCTTTGATGGAAAGCCTTTTCTAGTACTATTGGGGATGTGCTTTTAGGCTGTCAATGGTATTTCAGGCAAGTAACTTAACATTTTGGCTAGAGGTAAGTGCTGTGGTTTGGGGTTTGTTTTCTTGTGTGCAGTAGGAAATTGAAATTTAAAGTTATTTTACTGGAGTTCAGATTAGATATCAAGCACAGTTATATGAGCTTTGTATGTAATGTTATAAGCCAGCAGGGCATTTCCCAAAGTGTAAAAAAGACACATACAAGTTTTGTGAAGCCAGAGCGATGTACCCAGACTTTGAATGATGTGTTTTCACTGACAGTATATATATATAAAGAAAAAAGCAAAGGTGAGATGAGACTATCAGTGCTAGATGAACCATCTGTTGCGCACATGGAAGTTAGGTGACAAAATTAAAGGCTGTTCATGTGTGCATCTATGGCTGTGCTAGCTGTCAGCTCTTCTGTCTTGACTGCTTTTCCACTATCACAAAGTTGTGTTTGTGAATATGAAGTTCTAAAATCTTAATTCAGCCTTTAAAAACTATATGTTTAGAGTCAATTGCGCTAATACATTTAGCAGGCCCAAGAAAGCACACAGTACATGAAGGATTAAGAGCTGTTGCCAAACTTAAATCACTACTGTGAGGTAAAACTGTTCATGAATATCCAGAATTAATTAGGACAGAGTCTTTGGAGTCCAGCTTTTGGCAGCAGACTATAAGAGGAAGACCTCTCTTGCTCCAGTTTTTTGTCAATTATCATTCTGAAAGAAAATTAATTGTCTTCACTTCATCGATGTTTGCATTTCCTGCAGTAACACTAACACTTTCTCTGGTAGCGTCTGGTAGAAGCCTGGAGATTATTTATTAAATGGTTCCTTGAATACTTGTTCATTCCTAATGTCTGGTCTGGAAACAGTCATCTGGAATGTGAGTACATTGAAGGGAGGGGTTTTAAAAAGGATGAGTAAAAACGGTTAAAGTATTACATTTAATGACTTCAGAAGATTATTTTAATGCGTTTTTTTGTTTGTTTTTTTTTTCTTTTTGATAGTGAGTCTTTTAACTATAGCTTTAAACCCTAACTCTGTGGTCATAAACTCTGCTTAAATCAATTTATTGAAAACTTGAGGTGAATGCAAGCAAACTCAGGCCTAAAGAAACAGGCACTATTTTTTAAAAGATATATCATTAATACTGATCATGAAGAAGTTGAACATTGGGGGCTGGGGAAAGAGTATTGAGGAGTCCATGGAGAATTGGCAAAAGCAGGTAAAAAGAGATAAGTGTGTTCCAGCCGAAGCTGGCTATCTTCTGCTTATCACAGCAGCAATGGCCTTCTGCTTTTTCTGTTGATCATTCAGTAAGAATATTGAAAAAAGTCTTTTTTTTTTCTTCCGATTACCGATATTATTTGGTTCTTGGGAATTTTTTTCCCCTTGTTCACAGACTAAGAGGTAGAAATGATCTCATTGTGCCTGAAGAAACGAAGTGATTCTTTCTCTGACTATCCTGGACCTTCCATGTCGAACTTCAGTGATAGGCAGAGGTTTTCCTGCTGTCTCAGTAACTGGTAGGACAAATTAGCATAGTCATATTTTAGGAAACTTCTGTACCTATTTTCTCAAAAGACAGAATTCAGTGGCTTTCCCTGACCCATCTGATCTTACTTACCTAACTGAAAAACATTCCGTAAACTTGTTGCCTGGTAGGAGATCTCCATTCCTACAGAGGAACTGCTGGAGAGTAATTTTTGAAAATAGCCAGCAATTGCAATGAGACTGGAAAAAATATTTGTATTCACAGTGAGGATTGACCTATATCTTAATCTTGTAGTTGCGCTAAAATGAATACACTGCACAGATTGTAGCTGGGAACAGTTTATTTGCTGCCAAAGATACTTTGAAACTAGTCTTGCTGAATAGATGCCACTTAAGGATTTTGCTTAACTCACTGCATGTTTTAGAAGTTCATGTAATAGGAATAGCATCTGTGCTATGGAGTCTGTTCTTGTGCTGAATTTAACAATTGAAAAATTGGTGAGAAGCAATCCGAGGTAATTTTTTACTTAAGATTTCCTTTTTTCCTGCAAGAATAGAATAAACAGGTTTTGCATTCTTTTTCAAAGTCTAACTAGCCACTTGTGCAAAAGAACATTGAGAGAAATAACTAAAAATACCATAGAAAATCTCTGATGGATGCTCTAAAGCAGTCATTGCCAATCCTTTTTTGTTCGTGCACCCTTCTCAATAAAAAAAAATTTAAGCATGCATCTTCAATGTTTACCGTATTAAAAAATACAGTATGTACTACTGTACTAACATGCGCATCATAAAACATGTTCAAAGACAGAAATGAAAAAAGAGCAAGATAAAGGTAAAATAAACACTGTATTAAGAAAAGTCTTTTCTTCCTGGCCCCCCAGTGTGTTGGCTGGCAGCCCCTGGGAGGTGCACACCCCACTTTCGGATCACAGCTCTAGAGCATGCGTGCTTTTACTGTTTGCTTTGTTGTGATAGTGTTTGAAGCTTGAAGAGCTTGGTAAAAACTGGAAGGAAACTGACTTCAGGGTTCAGACAGGGCTTTTGTCGTAGCTTTGGGAGATTGCCAGCTGCTTGTGTTTACTGAAATTTTGGCTGTTTCCCCAAGGTTAGTGACCATTCTAATGGTGAAACTAATAGTATTTCTTGCCTGGTAGTAGTCCTTTAGCTTTATAGGCCATCCGTTGATTTGTTCTTCTAATATAGGAAAGCTTTGGAACCGTTGAGGTCCTTCAAGCTAATGACATTTTTCTTGCTGAATAACACTGCCTAGCTCTTCTTGTTTGAACCCCTCTCTCTTGAAAATGGTAATTCTCACAAAAAGGTAGGATCTTTATCCAGCATATGGTACGATCTTTCTATCTCTCAGGCTGCCAGAGTACTTTTGCTATATTTAAATAGACTGAACACTGGTCAAAAATGAATACATTTTAAAGTTGATTTTAATTATATAGGAAGTTGTGGATGGTTAAAACAAGCATTTAGCTGTATGAAGTACTCTAGAGTCTGAGCTGGTCATGAGAGCACTTGGCCATGTCTACAGCTCAGCACTGTTTTGAAGCGAAGCATTCTGTACGATATTGTCAGGTGCCTGTTTCAGCCACAAGTATTTTTGCCTTTTTCCTTCTAACATATTATTGCATCTCCCTAATTTGCTTAACAAATAATAGTATTAATTTCCAATTGGCCTTTTCAGAAGGGGTTCATAGAACTGAGCAACCTAGGTAAGAGATACAAATGTAAAACAAAACAAAAATGTTACTTTTTTAAATTTAACTTTGGAAAAACAAAGTAAACTTTCAGCTTTAATCTCTGTAGCAGGTGCACAAACATAACATCTGTGACTTTGTTCAGTAGTTGAGCCTTGACTAATAAACTGCTTGTAGGTCAAACTGTGACCTTCCATAGATCTTTCATTAACACTTTAAGTATAGTTTTTCTTAACTGTTTCTTAGAAGTACATATGCTTCTATGAGTAGCAGGTGCATATTAGTCAGCAGTTCTGTGGAATAACAAGGCTGTAAGTGATCCCTTCTATAGTCACATTATCAGTCGTCACTGCAACCTCATCTGCCTTAGAAGAAAGTCCCAGAGCTAAGAACAGTTAAACTAATATTTTGTTGTTGCTTTAGTGTTGTTTTGGAACCACTGTTTTGAAAACAATTGTTCCAGTACAACTTCTTAATAACAAAGCGAGTTCCTTAAGAGAGAATGTAAATGATGCAATAGAAATGAAATAGGTTTATTTACTTTCAAGGAAGAAGAGCAAACATTTAATGGGCTCTCCCTTATGTTGCTCAGATGTCTCCTGCCTTTCAATTTACTAAACCTTTTGCTTTGCATATGAAGTTACAATAAGATTGCTCTTTCATATGTATGCACAGATAGCATACCCTATTTATATTTGAGCTTGTGTGGTCTTTTGTTGTGAAGTCAACCTTCCACAAATTGAAATCAGTAAGACCTGTAGTAAAAAGCTAGAATGGTCTGGTGCTGTCAGGCATATAGGCTGATCTTGAGCAGACAAAAACATCCTAGCTGGTGTATCTGTTAAAAATAACATGAAGTTTGTTAATGCAGTAACAGCCACTGTGTAAGTGCTTTCTGTAAATAGCAGCATACAAGCTCCTGGGTAGGTTAACCCAGCCTTCATTTTCTGCAACCCCAGAAGCATGTCTGAATCTCTTGATAAGCTCTGGAGTTTGAAGCTGTAGAGCTGGAATTTTGTTTTAGGTCAAAATTATTTAGGACAGTAGAATGTAATTTGTAGGAAACGTGGTAACTTCAAATTTGTCTTGTAGTTTCTGAGCAGAAAGGACGAACAAGTATCCTATACACATATGTACCTTTACTGTATTTAAAATCCAACTGTTGTATGGTGTTCTGAAGTTTGGTGGTAGAACTTCTTAAAGATGATGACAATCAGCTGTATCTGTTAGATTCCTCAAGCTTATAACCACTGTGGTCTCTGCCAAAAATGCAGGTAGCCTTGTTTTTTTCTCATTCCTCTTTTGGAGTTTTTTCCAAATTAGTGTTTGTTCCCGTGGTGTCTTGGTTGCTTCTTGCAGGGTCTGTTTCATCTGGAGTGCTCTTTGCTGTCTCCCCTAGTTTTTCAGAACGGCTTTATGTGCTTTCATTTTTGGACTTCTAGGGTACAGCTGCTTACTGACACCGACTGTCCTAGATCCCTTTTAATCCTATGTCTTCTGGCAGTTAAACTTTTTGAGTTTTACGTCCTCTGTATGATCAACAGACTATTATCTATTTCTCTCAGTTTCACTGTCAAACTTCTTGTCACCTTTGTTTTGCAGCTTCACTTGTAAGTCTTAGCATTTTTTTCTTGATTTTTTTTATTATACTTAAAGTTGATCCTTATCTTTTACTCGTTCTAATCAAAGGTTATACTTCAAATAATGACATGGAAATCACTTTCTAGAATCTGGTTTCCAAGGTTAGCCCTTTTCAACAGTTGCTCTGTTATAGTAATAGTCTTCAAAACATGAAGCTGATGAAGTGTCATGCTTGTAGTTTGTCACTTCAGAGATTATTGATCTCTGGTAAGACACTTCACTTGCATGAGCACAGAAGTATGCAAGTTTAGCTGCCAAATGCTTACAGGATGTCAGCAGAGTTCTGTAAACTTTTGGTGAGTTCTCTTGGCATTTAGTATTTGTGCAAGTAGCTTTAAGTAGCTAACCATAACATACTACATGGGTGTATCTCATGTACAGGGCAGTAACTTCTGCCAGTTTAGGTACCTTTTCTAGTTGTAGTGCAGGTCTCCAGCCTGTCAACATCTCTCCGCTGCTATAGGGCATCACACACCCCAGTCTTGGAAGGGGAGGATTTCTAAATGTAGTACAAGTTAGTGGCAGCTTTGCTTAGTCACCTGGTTGTATTTTGAGCTTTTATTTCAGTTTAAGGGAGTTGTGTACCAGAGAGAGGGGGAGGTCTGGGGCATCTTCTTTCAAATGTGAGGGGGTTTTGTTTACTAAATGAGGTGGTATCAGGTACTAATGGCTGGCAACAGTCGCACTTCAGCTGTGATAATTCTAGAGGCTTTCAGTCAAGATTATTGTGCAAACCAAGTTGTTTGAAGCACAGTGAGTAGTCCATTTAAGTTACAGGGATGAAGAAAATAAAAAAAGAGACACAGTTCTGTAAAACAGTGGTAGAACTGTCATAAATAAGCTTTTCTGATTATCATCTCCATCATTTTCATCTCTGTTCAGTTAGGTCTCTGTCTAATAGCCTTTCATCTTTACCATTTCTTCTCTTTCCAGTCTTTCTAATCAAATATTATATCATGTTCCATTCAGATAATAAAGACAACAGTTAAAGCCTGCAGCTCTTTTGAACAGTGTCTTGACTAATTTTTCACGGTTCTGAAGATAGGCCTCTATACAAAGGTTCTAATGTGCTGGTGAGGCAAAATGAATTGGCATTCTCTAAATAACAATGTTTAATTTTAAGTGAGGTGATATTAATGCAACTTTCTGGTTGCTACTGAAGCTGTTTATAATAAGAAAGCTGATTTGGTGACTAAAAACCTTGGATTCCATAGAATCATCACATATTTTGAGTTGGAAGGGATCTTCAAAGCTCATCTTGTCCAACCTCCTACAGTGAGCAGGGACATCTTCTACTAGATAGCTTGCTCAGGGCCCTGTCCAACCTGGCCTTGAATGTCTCCGGGGATCAGGCATCTACCCCCTCTCTGGGCAACCTGGGCCAGTGTTTCACCATCCTCATCATAAAATATTTCTTCCTTGTGTCTGGACCCTTTTGACTTGATGCATACCTTTTAAAGTAGTTTAGTTTGACTGGAACAGTTCAGACTGTATTCTAATCTAGAAGGTTGATTTAGGTTTAGAAAAAAAATGTACAGTTCTTTCCAGTATTGGACACATAGTTGTGATGGCATAATTTAAGGAAGAACAGGATCATCTGTGAAACATTTGATTCTTCCTGGCAACACTAACAAGGTCCTTCTGAAGTGCATGAGTCAATTTAGTACACTAGAATATTACAGAGCCATGGTACAGTATTATAGCTAAACCTTTTTTTATTTTTGAGAAAATTACTTATGAAAAAGCTTTTTACTGACTTACAGCATCTCTTGTAGATGAAGAGGGAAATCAAGATGAATCACTGGAGTCAAAGGTGAGGAAATTATTTTCTAGTCATTCTTTTTTCTTGTGGAATGGGAGCAAAGGTCTGAAATTCAGAACTATTAATTGATTACTGTTTTAAAGTGTTCTGTAGTGCTGTCTCAATTTCTTCTGTGCATCAAAAGAGTTAATGTTCTGTTAGGTATTTGAAAAGTATTATTTTTCAGATACTGAAAGGGATAGAGTCAATGAGAGCTGATAGAGGTAGCTCAACTTACTTTTGATTCTGTTCTTTAAACTTTGTGTGTTGATTAATCATATCTTTAAAAAGTAATGTTTCTTTTGCCAGGTACCACTGTTCAGTTTCTAACTTTCTAAATTATCTGGCTCTTTTCCTTCAGACTTTATCTGCAGAGGACCAGGTAAAGGACCATTCCACAGGAACTCGAGTGGTAGCAGGTCAGATCTTCCTTGAATCAGGGAAAACAGACTCTCAGTCGGAGGATGAAGAGAACTTTCATAGTCAAGAGGAGGAAAAAGAGATTTCACTGGATGAGTTGAACTCTCTAGAAATGTCGAATCTATTAAATAAGGACTTGGAAGAAGCAGAAATACAGAGTCCAGGTAACTGCTCACACTTTTGAACAAGTGGCAAGAAAGATGCATCTGAGTAACTTTGGGATGTAAATGAACACAAACATTAATTTTGAACATATGAAATAACTAGTGTTTTAATCTTTCTGGAATCAAATGGTAATTGCTGCTTTTTCCATTAGAAAGTATCATAAAAAAGTTTTCAAATATATTGTGATTGAAATCTGAGTGGTTACTTTTAGATGCATTTGAAAGGATAGTTCATCATTCTTTTTGTTTCCATCATCTTGGAAGACTTCAGCTATCGAATGGAGAAAGCTGTGATTCCTTCAAATAGGACTCAAGTACACAGACCATGCTGTGTGTCTGTATACCTGCCCTAGAAGGAGAAATTGCATCAGTGCTTCAACCTGATGGCTGGGGAGTCAGTTGACAGAGAAGGAAAAAACTGTGATGCAAAGATAAGCTTTCTAGGATGGCATTGGGAGCCTTAAGGCAACATCTAAATTGTGTGTAAATTTCAGTAAGATTTTTAATATAGGTAAAACCTTATGTCCTTGTGTCTAAATTCCCAGGAAATGCTAGTGTTTATTTTTTCTACTAATAAAAATATAAATATAATTCTTTTTGACTTGCAGTTGGTACTAGATGGTAATTAGATGGTACAGTTGAGTACTCCAGCCTGTGCAGCAAAGATTTTTCTTTTTCACTTGTCCATAAAAAGTAAAACTTCAACTTTACTGAAAAAATAGTTACATGATAATAGTATTTGTCTATCTTCTCAACTCAGGTTTGAATCTTAAACGAAAGGAGTTTCAGTGTTTTCTAGTAAGCCTTCCTTCTTAATGCAGAACTACTGTAGGGTGTAAAAACTCAGTAATGGGATTAAGAATTGCTGTCATAAGTGTGGTGCTGCACGGGGAGGAACGTAGATAAAATCCACTAGATGGCTTGCTGCCAGAAAACAGTGAGCTAAGCACCATATTTGGCCAGTGCAGGCTGTTTCAAAGGTAAACTTTAAGATGCTTTTAATCTCACATCAGAAAGGTGTCGCCACAGGGCTTGCTCCCTTACAACTGATGTTTTTAGCTGCACCTGTCAAAGCAGTGTTAGCTGTCAAGGTCCATACTAACAGTTTTTACTGAAAACTGCCCATGAGTTTATACAGAGCTGGCAATTCCTGCTGCATTTGTTTTCCTGTTTGGAGGAATCTTACAGTAATGTAACCTATACTTATAAGTAATGTATATGTGGGTTTCCTGCTGCATAAAGTGTGAAATGACATATAAGTAAATAAGGAAAAAATATAATAATAAAATACTGTATACTTTATTTGGACATGGTGAAAGAGATAAATTGCTGCTTGCACACTCAGTTTGACAAAAAGTAATTTATCTTCAGAGTAAATTATTTGCCTCAGTTTGCATTTATCATTCTGTAAGTACATGAAAAATAACTGTGAGAATTTTATCCTGTGATCGCATTGCTGTTGTGTTGCTTTAGGGATTAGTATCTTTTACTATTTGCAGGGAACAAATAGCATTGTAGCTGAATTCAGAATTAAAAAAGGCAAGGATGGAGACTAGGGCAGAGTGGTTTCCTAACTTTAGTGTACAGCTAAGTCATGCAGAGCACCATGTAAATGGTTTGTGTCCAATTGCTTTCAATACAGTGACAAAGTACTGAACAATACAAGTAAAACTTCAGGTTCTCAGGTATTGTTAATAGTCTGGTCCTGGAGTTTGTTCAAATGACAGTGATAGGTCCCATCACTTGTAGTGATATGTACCCTTAGCCTGAGTTTGTGCATTACTCCATGGTTAACAGATGTCTAAAATTATTCTGGGCTTATTACAACTGGAGACATTATTTTTAAATGCAATTTCTGAAAATAATGTTTTTTCTTGTGTGTTATGGGATAATTAACGGGGGGGTCGGCTGATAGAACTTCTGCCAAGGAATCAAATTATGAAGAACAATTTGAACCGTCTAACTAATCTTGGAGATTTCCTTATGCTTCAGAAAATCAACATGAAATTTTTAAATTAGTATGGTCTCTAGGCCTTACAATTATATAACCTAGAAAAAAGAACTAGCTTTCTTTATAATGACAAAATTATGAACTGAACTTGAAAAAACATGGTATAATTGACATTCTCAATTGCATGACTTTGCAAATGTTTTGAAATGAAGCTAAAACCAACTGTTGGATTTAGCTTAATGAATGAGAAAAACTTTTATGGAAGGCTAATTGAAATAATTTCATTTTCAAACAATGAAGATAATTCTTAGTCTTCATAGAAGACTGACTTTAAATAAAGATATTCCAATATTGGAATTGATAACCTTTGAAGTTCTAGTGCATGAGAAATTATAAATCATGCTGCTCAAAGTAATTTTGAATGCAACTGAAATATTTTGGCAAAGTGAAAGTTTTCAATAGAAACATATGCAACAATAGAAAATGACTGGACGCATAGTGATTTCATTTTAGTCTTTCTTACAGTTGTGTGTTCGAAGTGTACTCTGCTGATATTCAAGGACTTTTGGTATCACATTTGGTGATGTGAGTGGTTCTGTCATGATTACGTGTAACTCTGGGCCTAAAATAAATATATGCACTGGAATGTACTTTGAGTGTAGTCTTTAGCATGAGGATGGGAGTGCAGAGAAGATAAAGTGAAAGGAAGGGCTGTTTGTAGGCTATAAAAATGTAACCGAGATTTGCCTTCTCCAATCTAGACAAAAATATTTTCTTTGCTTAGAACTAAGGAATATAAGAAATTGCATACCTTCTCTTTCATTTCATAATTAAAAATAGGAGTAATATTTTTTCAAGTGCTATTTAGAAAAGTAATTGCTGTTTCAGACTTTTGTAAATTAGAAATTTTATGGAAAACTTGATTAAATGTGGTACATAGAAACTAAAACCAACATGGGAGTGCTTTCCTGTATGTAGTAGATGCCTGTAATTTGTGGAATAAAGGAAGGCAGTCTAATTCCTAGGTATGTATTTTCAGTTCTGACAGCCATTGGCGGCACTGCAGATGGGGAACCTTGTCACTTCCCCTTCCTGTTCCTGGAGAAGGAATACGCGGAGTGCACTGCAGATGGGAGGGAGGATGGCAGGCTGTGGTGCGCAACCACCTATGATTACAAGAAAGATCAGAAGTGGGGCTTCTGTGAAAGTAAGTAACCTGATGTCTTGTTCTTGTCCAAGGCAGACTTTCTTAAGCTAGTGTTTTCAGTCCTCTTAATGCCCTTTATACCAGGGTCTAGAATTTCCTGTTACATATTAATGGCCACTTTATATGGTGATATAAGTAATTATAAAGGCAAAATTCTCAATATTATAATGCAAATTCCACTTCCAAAGCTATCTGGGAAATCTTAAAGTGGAGGCATCTGTAAAGCTCTCACTTTCTAAGGCTGTAGCAGTAAGGAGATTTGACAGTGTTTTTCCATTAAGCTCACTGATTTATTGCACAAAGGCAACCCCTCTCAAGGAAAGGTCCTTCTGAGGGGGGAACCTTTCTTCCTTGCACAGCTTGCTTTGAAGCAATGAAAAGAATATTTTGACAGCAAACTCCTACATGAGAAACATCACATGAGAAGAAACAGTCTACCAAGATATCCAACACCTCCTTTAGACAGCTTTTTGTAATCACTTGTGCTGTTTATTGGTCTTCAGAAACATATTTCTTGCTGTATTTTCCCTTTAGAATCAATGGGAATTTTGAAAAAATAGTCTTGAGTTGTGTGATTGAGTTGGAGCTCTTAATGTACTTTTGTTTTTTCTGTAGCTGAAGAGCAGTCTAATAAGAGAAGGCAAATGCAAGAAGCTGAGGATGTTTATCAGACTGGAATGAAAATCCTTAATGAAAGCAGTAAAAAGGCTCAGAAGAAAGAGTAAGTCTACCTCCTACACCCCCACAAGAGAATGTTGATATGGCTGGTCACTGGCTTAACTGAAAACAGCATAAGTTAGTTAGTTGCCCTGGGACTTTGCATGCAGTGATAGTACTGAAAACAAATAGTAATTCAAGGTATTTAGAAAAAGGCATTTATGCCTGCTTTCCTTTGAATCCACTAAAAATTGTCTATGATTGATTTCTAAAGAGTGGATGTTGTCAAAACCTTGACTTAAGGCAAGGTGGTGCTACAGTTCACTGGCTATGATTTATATGTGTCAACTGCCCAGAAAAAAATAAGAATGTGATACAAGGTAATTGTCCTTTTTCAAATGTTTCTAGCAGTCTGGCTCTCACTCTGCTTCAAAGATTAACTGGGAAATATCAGCATTTCCTGTCCTTTGTTTTTGTTCCTGCTTTCTGATGTTTTTGGTCACCATAAAAATAGTATTAAACTTAATCTCAAAAATTGTCAAAATTCTAATAATTAACATGGTATGAGAGAAAAGGGTAACGCTTGTAGACAAAAACTAAAAAAGAGAATGAAATTACTGTTGTGTTCATTCTGATCTGTTTACTTTCTGCTCTGTATACATCCAGTTACTGATGTTGTCAGCTTACTGTAATTAAGAATAGCTATGTTAATTTAGAACTTCTTGATACTTATGTTGACAATTTCATCAGTAAGTGGTGACTTCAAACTGCTGATCGTTACGTGAACACGTTACTGTGTTAAACTTGGTGGTGGAGATAAGGGAGTGCATTTCTACTTTGTGTATCAGGGAAGCTGAAGCACAGACAAAGGTTGTCTATCACACCTTAGCAAAGACAGTGGCAGGCAGTATCTGTTGGACTCTGGCTAGTATTCTTTCATAGAAAATAGTGTAGGTATTGTAAAACAATCACGGAATCACAGAAAGATTGGGGTTGGAAGAGACCTCTGGAGATCATCTAGTCCAACCCACCTGCTAAAGCAGGTTCACCCAGAGCAGATCACACAGGAACATGTCCAGGCAGGTTTTGAATGTCTCCAGAGAAGGAGACTCCACAGCCTTTCTGGGCAACCTGTTCCAGTGCTCTGGCACCCTCAAAGAAGTTTCTCCTCATGTTTAGATAGAATCTCCTGTGCTTCAGTCTGTGCCCATTGCTTCTCATCCTGTCATTAGGCACCATTGAAAAGAGTCTGGTCCCATCCTCTTGACACGCACCCTGGAGGTGTTTATAAGCATAAATAAGGACCCTCTCAGCCTTGTTTTCTCCAGGCTGAACAGACCAAGCTCTCCCAGTCTTTACTCATAAGACAGACACTTCAGAACCAGAACTTAGTTCTCTTGAACATTTCGTACTTTCTTAGACAATGAAATTATGTGAGGAACCAGATGTGCCTCAGCTGTCCTAAAGAAAGAAAACAAGTCTGAGAATAGAAAGCAGGAGAAGCAAAGAAAAATCTTGGAATGCTATCAAAGGTCCATGGGAAATCAAGCTGAAGCATGCTTGATGGTACTGTGTTGTGATGTTTAAGGTTACAGTTTTAAGATTTGCTGTGAAATCAAATTACTTTGGAGGACTTCTGTAAGTTCTGAGGCTGAAGTAAAGGGGAGTTTCCAGAGAACTTTCTCATAGTTAGCATGACTGTTTCATCACAAAATTAATCATGTATGCAGTTGTCTTGGGCCCAACACTTAGTGTTTTCATTAGAATAATTTTGTACTCAACAAATCAAAGAAACTCCATAGTCTTTTTCAGGCTTCTTTTTTTTTCTGTTGTGATCTATGCAGCTGTCTTAGTGCTCCTACTGGATACCTAGTATAGGACTTAAAATTGTTGCTACAAAAATGTGATCATTTGACCTTAAATTTTTCCTATATCTTACAGGGGAGGAAATGCATACTGCTTTGCATATGGAGTAGAGTGAATATTAAAATCCAGTTTGTCTATTAGCTAAATCATATCAGCTGTAGCATAGGTTGACAGTTCAGAGCTGGAACTGTAGGTAGATGCATTTGTAGAAAACGGAGGCTAAAACAAAGGAACAAAATACCTCCCCAAAATCTTCAGGTTTATGAATCTCCTTCTTTGCCTCAAGGTGACTAAGAAATTGTTTTCTTTTAAGAGCATATCAATATCTTCTGAAAGCAGCTGACATGAATCATACCAAGGCAATGGAGAAAGTGTCTTATGCTTTGTTGTTTGGGGATTACCTGAAGCAGAACATCCAGTCATCAAAAGAGCTATTTGAAAAACTAACAGAAGAAGGTTCTCCTAAAGGACAAATGGTATGTATGTCCTTAGATTCTGCAGAGGTTTCTGTAAGTTTATAAATTGTTTTATAGATTATACTTATTCTAAGGTGGCTTCATAGATTGTTCTTGCATCCAGAAAAGAATCAAAGCAGTAAGTGGTATCTGTTGCTTGGTTAAAAAAGACAGCAGAGTGCTGGTTTTTTTAAGTTGTTTTTAAACTTAATGTAAAACTTTTGGTTCAGGCTCTGATTCAGGAAATGTGTTTTACTAATGCTTGCCCAAACATTTCCTAATCCTGACTACTCATTGTCTTTACCTTTTTAAATTTGAAGATTGTTCCCCAAATGCATGGTGGTATTTTCATTGAATTTCTAATCCGTTGTATGACTGACCAGATTGGATGTATAAGTCATAAAATGGCTAGATAAAGGTGACTACAGCCAACAAATCTTTTCTGAAACTTTGTGGGTTTTTTTTAGTTTGTGTGGGATGCTGTGGCTTTTCCTCTGCAGTTTTATCTTTGAGATAAGTAGATATATATGCACACAAAAGTTTATAATCTAGGAAGATTATAACTCTTAGGAATCTCAAAAACTGTTCAGTTGGATGGGACTCACTTTCTCCATGTGTCTTTGAACATTATAGAGTTGCTCAGAATTGTTCACTTGTTCATAAAATATAGGTGTTATCAATTTTAATGTCTCAGTATCTGCATATACTTATTGTTTAGTTCTCTCTTTTGTTTTGCAAGTGTCAGCTTCTTTAGGAATTATGAGGTTTCTTTTAGCTCTTTGGCTGCCAAGTCTCCTGCTGTTCCCTGTTTAATGTTGGAGTGCTGATTCACCATGGACAGCAGGAACAACAGAAACAGCTTTTCTTGAAACTTTTATCTCAATGAAGACCATGGCTTTTATTGGTCTAGGACTCAATACTATCTGTATGAGGTGATTTTTTTTGTTTTGCATGTGTGTGCTCTCAGAATTGCATAGAATAGTCTTAGAATAGTCTGTGAAACACAGATACCGTTATATATATATCTTCTGTGCTAGTTTGTCCTCTGAGCCACACAGCTGTAACAGGTATTATAGATAGAGCAGTAATTGTGTAATTTTTAAGAGTAAAAATAACTTTTGGAAAAACCCTCAGCCAAACAGCTCTGTGCATTCTAACTGCTTATATTTATAGTCATAAATGCGACTAATTCATGGCAGAACTGATGCAAAATTGTAAATTCATAGGATCTGTTAGACAGTAAATCAAATAGTAAGACTCTTGTAGAGAAGGTCATGGTTCCTGTATGTTTGAACTGGTGTATTAGACAAATAGGATACATGAATAACCTGACAGGTATTGCTGATCTTCACTTGAGGGTCAATAAACTGGGTGACTTTTACTGTTCAGGACCCTTAGATCTACTTTCGGCATTCAGGGATGTAGTAGTTTCTTCCTTGCGTTTGATCGACTAGACTGAATTCTGGTGAGATGTATTCATGTCAGTGTCCTAGGCAAGTGAATAATTTAGAAACTTCATACTTTAAAAAGGGGCAGGGAAGGGCCTAGTATAGGATGTACCAAAGTGAAGGTAGAGGTGGAGGTTGCCATATTCTTTTCATCTTTGAATTGCTGTTTGACTTCTTTATACGTATGCATTCCAGGAAAACTGATCCTGGATCTTTCAAAGCATGTGCTGACAAACCTTTTTTTTTTTTTTTTTTTTTTTCTCTAGGCTCTTGGATTTCTATATGCATCTGGTCTAGGAGTCAATTCTAGTCAAGCTAAGGTAACTTAGAAATCTTCAGTGTGTGCTCCTGTATTTTATCTTGGATGTTAAATAACCAATGATTTTGTTTTAAGGCCCTAGTGTATTACACCTTTGGAGCTTTAGGAGGAAATCTGATCGCCCATATGATCTTGGTAAGTAAGATAATTAATAACTCTACACACGCAAGAACAGTCTTTTAAATTTTTAATGTAAGATTTGCATTCATGTGAATACACTGTCCAAATATTAGATCATCATACATGCATTGGCTGGGCAAGTATCTTCCCCATTATTCACTGTTAACTTAAGGAAAAGTCTGCTCATTTTAAGCTGTATACAATGGTGAATTTAGATGGACCGTGTTTACATTTCTTGCCTTAAAGGAGAAGTGTCAGACTTTTAATTTTTATAGCCTAACGAGAATGGTGAAAGCCAGAGATCTTTACAGAAAATGCTGTATTGTGAGATTTAAGACAAAGTGCAACATGTGTAAGTAAGAAGCTTTAGGTTTTCACCCATAAGTATCATTCTGCTTATTTGCTTTTTCTGAAGTATATTTGCTACACTTAACCTTTAATGGTATCAGTCAGTTGCTTTTCATGCAGACACAATGGACTTGTGGCCTTTGTTTTGTCTATTGTCTCATGAAGTCTTTCTCACATGATGTAAAAGAAGTTCATAACCTGGTAAGCGTATATTGTCAAATAACCAATAGTCCCATATGTTTACATTTTCTTTTTTAGGGTTACCGGTACTGGGCTGGGATAGGAGTCCTTCAAAGTTGTGAATCTGCTCTCACTCACTACCGTCTCGTAGCTAATCATGGTAAAAACTTTTTACTAGTCTAATGTTCTTGACTTTTTGTGTATTTCTATATCATTCAACTAGCAGATACTAGAAGTACTATCAACACTAGTAGTATAAAACCTGTTTAATAGCAAGAATTCTTTATTTATCTGTTTGGCTCCGAATCATGATATGCTATTTTTATCTGTCCTCTGAGATGTCTTTAATTCATTCTGAGTAACAGTTTGAAGCTCTGTAGGGATCTGTGTTTACTCAGCTGCAGTGTAATATTTGTATTGAACTAAACTGTCTGAAAATTTATCTATTTTCCAGTTGCTAGTGACATTTCTTTGACTGGTGGCACAGTGGTTCAGCGAATTCGCTTAGCAGATGAAGTAGAAAATCCAGGAATGGCAAGTGGGATGCTAGAAGAAGATTTGATTCAGTATTATCAGTTTTTAGCAGAGAAAGGAGATGTACAAGCACAGGTAAGATTAAGTTCACCTGATGGCATGCAGACAATCAAGAATTAAAGGAACGGCTTTGGGTTCTGATATTGAAAAACGTTGGAGCTTTAGTTTTCTCTTCCTCCTAAATCAACCTGGTTGCTATTTCCCAGTCAAGTTTTATGAGAAGAGGCTCATATTTTAGTGTGTTTATGGTAGAACTTAGACCGAAAATGCAATTTTTTGTGGGAAAATAAGTCCAAAACTTTACCATTTTAGTATCTTATGCAAGAGGATCTTGGTTTTCACTAGAAACCAGACAGACTAGTTTAAGGAAAGCTTTAGATGTTGTGTAGGAAGACTTGATCAAAAGAACTAGCCCTGACAGGCAACCTCAATTTCTCACTGCTTCTGCTCTTCTATGACTTCTGCATGCTGCAGGCTGGGCCTCTTCTACACACAATGTGGGAGGGGAGAGTACTAATATAGGCAAAGTATCACAAGTCAACTTGGTCGTACATGAGTTAAGATTTAAGTAGGCAGAATTCAAATGAACAGTTATTATTTTGTATCTAGAACAGTCATGTCACTTATCTAGGATAAATTTCTACTTAGACTAATGTGAAAAAATAGGACTGTACTGTAGTTATTGAAGCAAATCTGTGCCTTGAGACTTTGTGGCATCTTTGATATGGTCTATCTTTGTGCATGTAATTAGCTCACCAATATCTGTATTACTAGAAAAAGAAAGTCCCTAGAGAAAAGTGACTTATTTGCAATGTTAAATTTATTTTTAGGTTGGCCTTGGACAATTGCATTTGCATGGTGGAAGAGGAGTAGAGCAAAATCATCAGGTAGCCTTTGGGTATATCTCTGATGCATATTACACTTGACAGAGGGGGAGAAAGTAAAGCTGAGACCACAGTGAAGCAAAAGTGTTTAAGTAGCACTGTGAAGTATTTAATGACTTCAACAGTTGTGTTCAATAAAACTTAATCTTTATGTGACCAGTACATGGAGCTAATTTTCTTACACAGTTAGTTTAAGACTAATCATCTTAGAAATGAAGAAGTCAAACCCAAAGACCAGGTTTTCATTAAGTAGTGCTTGAAACTGTCTGAACTTTGGTACACATAGCAGAATCTTCATGATGCCCTATGTGTGCCTTAGGGGCGATAGTCTGGTTATGTGGCTTGCAAGAAGTGTAATTTGAATACTAAGGATATTAAATGTGCATAGAAAATAGAACTTCTGATGATGTTAGCCAACCTAGTTACTGCTTATAGAGTTAGAATAGCTAACCTCTTCTTGAAGTATGTGTTGAAAAAATGGAGAGCTGAGGATTATTTCAGACTCAGCTGCCAACCAGAAATTACCTAATGGTCATCATATTTGAAATATCTTAGACTGCTCTATAAGGTTTCGGAGATTATATAAAGTGGTCAGATGAGTATACCCAAGATCTGTGTGAAACTGAAACAGGAACTAGCAGATCTCGCCTCTGCTGAACAGAGTTGAAGGTACAACAAGGAAGTGCAAGATTTACTTGTGTAGCTTGTGCATAGTAGCAGTTGTAGTTTTGGGTTTCTTTCTCTGCTTGTTGGACTACACTGTTGAAGGGCATTGCTGCTCAATATTCCAATTACAAGTGGGGAACCCTGTCACATATATTAAATTAGGTGGGATTGATAACTCTTACGTCCAGAAGAACCTGGTAACTTGGCAAACCACCTACTCAGGTCTGCACCATTTGCAAGAAAAGCTACTCAAATCACAGTCATGGTGACTGAATACTTGTTTTCTTCCCTACAGCGAGCATTTGAGTACTTCAATCAAGCAGCTAATGCTGGCAATTCACATGCCATGGCCTTTTTAGGAAAGGTAAGATATGATCGCTCACAAAAGTAAGCAAATTTACTGCCTTGCAAGGGAAAATAGCAAGTATTTCTGCCTTTCTAACATCAGGCAGTCTAAAACATCAGTGCTGGAATCTAAATACTTCTGGTTTGCTACTGTTTTGAATTGTCCTGCAAGACTTGAGTGTCATAGTCTATTATGTCTAATCTTGCTCCCTCACTTTAGGAACTTTGTTTTTTTCTAAATAGTGCTTGAACTAGATTTTTTTTAAATTAAAGAGTTAAATTCCTAAATGTCATTTTTCTGTGATGGAGTTCAAGACTCAGAGTAAGCCACTGTCCTCTTCCATAAAGTGGTGAGGAAAAGCTAGACTTGTCAAAATTTTGCCTAGTGGGAAATACTAAGTTCAGGAGGGAAAGGGGAAAGACATTTATATCCTTATTATGTATAGAGGCATCTGGGCCGGGGTTGCTCATATGTCTGCATCTACTTTGAACCAAAGCCTGAGTCTATCTGCAAGGTGGGCCATTGTATCTGTTTTCTCAGATTTAAGTCCTTTTTTGAATCTAAAACATGACTGACAAGCAGCTATTGGTGATGTTAATGTGTTAATGCTTAGAAAGGTATTTAGGTCACTTGCCTGAGATCTGGGTTGCAGGTTACCCTCACCCTCTGAGGAGCTAAATCCTTATTACTCCGTTTGAGCACCCTCTAAGGTTAGGCTGCAATAAGCAACAGCTTTAACTCATCTCTTTCAGGCTGTCACTGCAGTAGAGGATGCAAAATTCATGTTTTTAGGGCATGAAAAAATAGCATAATGTGCTGGTCAAGGCAGTTGACAGGAGAAGTTGCAGGTTCCTGCTTTCTCTACTGCTTGAGTGTTTTGTATCTAATAAAAGCTGAAGTGAAAAGAGTTTGGTAACCAATTTTTGCTTTGCTTTCAGTAAGTATTCTACCTGCCAATATCGCCTGACTTCCACTAGTCTCACAAAACTTTTGCGCAATTACATGTTCTTCACTGGACACTGGCAGAACTAAAAAATGAAGGGTATTTGATGGAAACCTTTTAAGTTTACGGGCAGTTCATTCTCCATTAGAAAGTTAAACCGTTTGAGTGTGATTTTTACAGCATACAAATGTGTTTCCTCTTTCTGGGCAATTTCTTTAATGATTGTTCAGTAATGCAGTAGTCAGAATAGTCTAATAGTATGATAGACTCCCTTTCATATGCAAAGTGAAGATGCTTAGTGGTTTCCATGCTAAACTGACTTCTTCAGCTCTTTTTCAATAATGCCTTTCTCCTTTAGATGTACTCAGAAGGAAGCGATGTTGTACCTCAGAGCAACGAAACAGCTCTTCAGTATTTCAAAAAAGCTGCTGATATGGTATGACTATCAATAAGCTAGAAATACTACATGTGCGCCAAAAACATGATTAGCTCAGAAATGCTGCAAATGACGCTTTGTGTGCAATTCCATGTGCATATACCTACTCCCAACGTCTGTCCCAGATTAGTCCATAGTTAAACCCTGCTTGTCTGAGATGTCTGAAACTGCCTCCAGTTCTGGTTGTGGTGCTTCATGAAGCTGTGTTCAGCACAAGGAGTCTAACTCTCATGAATGCTGGCATTAATATGAAACACTGTCCACCTAAATAGCCTGCAATTCTATTGAGCGTTAATTTTCATTAATCTGAAGTTGTTTTGTCACAGAAATCTACAATGTACTGACACTATGGTATTTTGGTTCTGTTTTGTGGTCAGTGAACAAATAATGTTTTTGGTTTTATACATCTCATCTTATTGGAGTGTTTGATTCTTGCATTCCACAATTATATTGCTGTTCTACACCCCTATTGTAGAGAAAGGATCTCTCCATTTGCACACTTTCTACATTCACTGAGGTTTCTGATATGCCCTGTGCCTGTCCTGGTATTGCAGGAATTCTGCAGTCCATACTTTTGCAGGGGTCAGTAATGCAGCCCACAGGACAGCCACCTATCTGCCCTTAAATTAAGACAGATTCTCAAAGTTCCTTTAGTAGTTTTGGGAACTTCTGTAGCATCCAGAACATCTAAAACTTGAGAAAACTAAAGATGAATAAACTCTTAAAGCCCCACCTTTCTCTGGGTGTGGGTTCTGCATCTCCTATGGCATTTTGAAAGTGCACACTGGACTTCCATAACCAGTGTTGAAAGCTTTTTTTTTTCCTGCTGATCACCTGTGTAGCTACTGAATACAAGTTACCAAAGATGCTGTTTTCTCCCCAAATAACTGTTAATTACTAGGAACAAAGTTAGAAAGCAGAACTATCTTAAGCACTGTTTTACTGGTGGTAGACATACTGAATTTGAAAGACGTAGCCATATGTTTTGCCTGTCTCTGCAGAAGTGTTTTCCTGTGTTTTCAGGGTAATCCAGTTGGACAGAGTGGATTAGGAATGGCTTACCTCTACGGAAGAGGTGTTCCAGTGGTAAGCTTTTGACAGTCGTCTTTTTAATCATAGCTGATTGTGTAACTTCTTGTTGTCAACGAAGTTCTTCTCTGGAGGGAAGTACCGTAGAAGACTTAATTGTGAAGTTCTTTGTTACACTGAAAACTCCAGGAGGAAATCTGTAATATAATATGGAGTTAGCAGCTATGAAACACGCTGAGTTTCCTCTAATCAGTTTGAAAATGTTGCTGAAGCTATTAGAAATGCATAGCAGTGTGAATTTTTAGCAGGAGTTTTGAACTTGGCTTTAATCTTCTTGTGAAATAAAACAAATCCTAACTGTCCCCATTTTGTGTCTCTTGTGAGAGTGGAAAAGCACTTTGAAACTTTTAATTAGTTCATTTGCCTTGTTGCTTTTCCCACAAGAAGTTATTTTGTCAAATGTTTCATATTTAGCTATGCAAAGAGATATTAAAAAGTTGAATTAGCCCAAAGTTGAGGAAATAAGTTAAATCATTGTTCTAGAAACAGAACAAGGCATCTATTCTGTTAAGCATAACTATTCATAGCAATGCTACATGTGGATTCCAGCCTTGAGATAGCTATAGACTTAAGGCATCCTGGGGTCATTGTAGGCTATTTCATTTCTTGTTTCCAAATTTTGACCGGGTGAATATTTTTGCACTAGAACATCTCACTGTAATTTTTCTGTAGACAGATCTGTCCATGCACCTACATGTGTGCACACATATTCTGTTTTTTTACTTAAATTGTGGTATATTGCAAGGCTGTAATGACTGGATCAAATCTTCCTGCAGAACTATGAGCTAGCGCTGAAATATTTCCAGAAGGCCGCAGAACAGGGCTGGGTTGATGGACAACTTCAGCTTGGTTCCATGTATTACAGTAAGTGGCATCAAAATGATGATTTGCTGGGCCTAAGCATCTGCACTTTTAGTAACTGTGCACTAGATGGCATTAGAAGTACATGTATAAATACCTCATGTAGTGTGGTCTTACTGCATTGAATTTATATTTTATGCTGTTTTCTTTTTTCCTAACACTTTCACAATTTCTTTAATATTTTTTAAAGAGTATGTACATACTGTATTTCATACAACTCTGCTTTTCAGGAGGAATGAGTAGGAATGGCTTGTTCTTTCTTTTAGATGGCATTGGAGTCAAGAGAGACTATAAACAAGCTTTGAAGTACTTTAACTTGGCCTCTCAGGGTGGCCACATTCTGGCTTTTTATAATCTGGCTCAAATGCACGCTACTGGCACTGGAGTGATGCGATCCTGTCACACTGCTGTTGAGGTAAGGCTGTCTATTTATCAAGGTCAAATAATACTGACTTGCAAAATGTTGGATAGAACCATGTCAGCTTATGTAGGAAATTGTCTTGACTGAAATCCACTGGTGACTACAGCACCAAAGCTATCAAAAGGAAAAGTGATACATTATCAAACTCTTTGCAGCTCACAAGAAAAATATTAATTTTTTAATGTTGATATGGCAAGTTTGTAATTGCTTTATTAACCTTGACAAAAATCAAAAGAAGGTAATGCAAAGTAAACATCAGTATTTTATAAGTACTGTATTCTTCATTTAGATGTGGTTTTAAGCGTAACAAAAAAGTTGATATTAAGAACAATTCTGAGTGAGCATCTGAATCTTGGCATGTATCTGTGTAGTAACCTGTATCTCAAAGTAAGCCTGTCTTAAGCAATGAGTTCTGTCTGTTACATTTTTCCTGTGGAATGTAAGTATTTTGAACAGGCATTTGAATGTTAAAGGTTTACCTCCTGCAAAACCTACATTTCTGACAATTTCTCAACCTAAATTCCTGACAAACAGTCTTCTTCCCATTCTTTCCTCTGCAGTTATTTAAGAATGTCTGTGAACGAGGACGTTGGTCTGAAAGACTCATGACTGCCTACAACAGCTATAAAGAAGGTGATTCAAATTCTGCTGTGGTCCAGTATCTTCTTTTGGCAGAGCAAGGCTATGAAGTTGCACAAAGCAATGCTGCTTTCATACTTGATCAGAGTAAGTTTTTTCTGGAGTTTAGTAGAATGCTAGATTGCTTGAAGGTATAATTACGTAGCTCTTGTTCAGTTAAAACTTCAGTGATACTCTTGTCTCCTTTCTTGTCCTTCACACTGGAAAGCAGTCCGTTTTAATTTTCACCTCTAAGGATAGCTTTCTGGCCTGAAAGTTAGAATACTCTTAAATTCTGACTTACAGGATTTAAAAATGGGATAGCGAGAAAATGCTGTAGAAACTTGCACAGTGCTGAAATTGTTTTCCCTGGACTTCCTAAACACAGCCTTAACATTTTATTTTTAAATCTATAAAGTAGGAATTGCATTAGTTTTATCTTTAGCCTTTACTATGCATACAAGCTTTAGTTTTCTTTGTTCTTTATGTTGTAATGTCTTTTCTCAGCACTTTTTTTTTTCCAGATTTTTTGGTAATTTTCGTGGTACTACTCTTGAAGACAGATAAAGAGCCAGCCAGTTGATTCTGTTAGATTTCAAAAAATTTGTCCTAGGTCTCTTATTCCAACTAAGTGGCTAGAACTTTATGTCCCTCCTCATTGCAGAGGGGATTGGATTAGATGACCTATAAAGGTGCCTTCCAGTCCAAACTATTCTATGAATCTATGAGCTTGGATTTCTTAGAGTTTGAGGACATAGGGAAACAATGGACGTACAAGTGACAAATCTTTCTGGAAACTACAAAACCCAGTATCTTAAACTTTCTGGAACTCAAATCCAGATATCTGGGTGTCTCATTACCAGCTTTAGGGCTATTATAACTTAATACGAAAATCAGGTTTTGATGCCTGATAGGTTAATCTAACATCTAAATTTCCAGTTAATGTTTTTCAAAGGTGCTTTAGTGACTAACATTTAGATGAGCTACAGCAATGACAGGTTTGGTTGGAAGTGTGTTTTTGCAAAGAAATAGCATCTTTTCCTGTGTTAAAATTCTGATTTTCTTTACTCGGATATATCAGCATATTTACTGGAGATGAATTTAAAGTTCCTTTACACACTTCATACAGAAAATCTGCATGTCAACTGTGAGATAGTATGGCTGAAACCATACTTACTCTGCAAGTGAAAAAAGTTACAAATCTTTGAAACTGTCTGAACTCTGATTCAGCAACCCTCAATTTATGACATGAACAAGTAAAATAACTTCTGTTCTGAAGTGGCTGTAGCACTGCTGTAGAACATATGCAGTCTCTGGCTCATTAAGGAGTTTAAGGTTTCAGTTTACTTGACTAGTTTTGTGTTTTAGAGGGTCAAACTAAAATAGCTGATACTGTAGCCTTGTATTTGAGTGCACCTTTGTCAGAGCTCAAATTGTGTGCTCTTAAGACTTGTATCTTCTGGCATTCCTCAAGTGTGCTTCAGTGTCTCCTAGAGCAGGAATGAGAGGCACTTGGTAAGCGGTATTTCAGGGTGTTTGTTCCTAGCTCTTATGTGGGCAGATACATGGAAAGACCATATAAATCAAAGGGGTTTTTGTAAGTTTCAGACAGGTTGAATCTCCTTTGTGCTATACCACAGATTACTTCAAGTTTTTAATTCATTTCAACAGACTGAATATAAGCATGAGATTTTTGTGTGTGTGGTTGTGTGTGTGTGGTTTTGTGTGTGTATACCATGCTCCTGTTTAAGTGAATACTCTCTTCTCTAGAAGAAGCTAGCATAGTAGGAGAAAATGAAACCTATCCTCGAGCTTTGCTTCACTGGAATAGAGCAGCCTCTCAAGGTATGTACATACCTCACAACTCCAAGTAGTTTATTTTCAGTAGAACCTTAATGTTTGATTTCATGTGATTTTTTAGTGAAATGGGGAAGGAGGGAAAGGTTATCTCATGATTTATATTCCACATAGGGTAGTAGCCGTTCTTTGTTCCACTGTTAGCTATAATGTCATTGCAATACACTTGCAGTTCTGAGCCATTCTGAGATCCTGAAGATTAAAAGGTCTAAAACACAAATGTACTGTGTGGGTTTTTTTGCCATTCCATATGGAATTATAGAGCAGTGTTAAACAGCATTAGGAATGTTTACACTGACTTTTGTAAAAAATAAATCAACTTGGAAAATAGATACAAAGGGCCCTTTAGGATTTTGATACTTGTCATAATTTATAAGAAATGTGATTTCCTATTCAAAGTAAGCAAAGCTGAGTGATGAAGAATGCAGTCTTGATGTCCAGCCAACCCAAGCTTAAAATCTGGTGCTTGTGATCCTCTCCTAAAATAAGCAAAACTATAGTACCTCAGTGTAAGGTCTCTAACTTTCATATGGGTGCATCTACCTTAATGTCTGTCTACTAGCTTTTTACCTAAGAGCAAGTGTATCATGCAAATGGAGCCTAAAATCTTCAGACCTACTTGGCTTTTACTAGAAAGTCAGAAATTGGGAGGATGGAATGCTCAAGTATTCAATTACCAAATGACAAGAAGATACTTTATTTTTCAGGTTTTCAGTGTCTTTGTTTTAGAAACAAAGCTGAAGCCCTTAATGACTGTATAACAATTGAGAAGTTTTTCTGTAATAAGTCACTATGAAAAACTTGTTAGCTTTTCCACTAATGCCACTCGATAGCAATAAAAATGTTGGTAGGGTTACTGGGAAAAGGACTTTCCTGAAAATAGAAATAGGTTGTGTTTTGGTCAGTTAAACCCAATTACAGAAAGGAAAAAAAGCTGTTTATGTGAGAGAGGGGAAAAAGGGAAAAAAGTTTGTGCAAACTCTGTAAAGTCTTACTAAAGCCCTGAGTGCATCTTCATATGAAACTCGAAGGCTTTCTTTGCCTAGCTATTTGATCTTTTTTTTTGTTATTTCTTCATTTATAGGATATACTGTTGCAAGAATTAAACTTGGAGATTACCATTTTTATGGTTTTGGTACTGATGTTGATTATGAAACTGCATTTATTCACTATCGACTGGCATCAGAGCAACAACACAGTGCCCAAGCAATGTTTAATCTGGGCTACATGCATGAGAAGGGATTGGGCATCAAGCAGGTACGTAAGATGTAGACTAATAATCTGCTTCATTACAGTGCATTTACTAATATTAGTTTAAGTCCATAACCACTACTGGACTTTGAGCACTATATAACCACTTAGCAGGAGTTAACACGTCTCCCATGTTCTCTAATAGCAAATGGGTAAGTACATCCACTTCACACTTTGCTATGTGAAGATATGAGGTGCAAACAGGGGGAGAGCTATTTGCCCAAAATTGTGAAGACTGCAAAAAGAGTTCCATATCCTTGAGTAATGCTTTCAAGACTTTGAGGGGTAGTGAAATTAATTCAAATCAGTTCCAGGTTCAGAGTATTTTAGCATAAGATTGTTCTCATCCTCTGAAACATTGGTTAATTTGTTTTCTATATCATAACATTTTGAAAGCAAGTTCTGTGCATCTTCAAGTAACAAACTATAAGCACCACCAACAATGTGATTATTAGCTGTGGCTTTTCAAATTAGACTAGGCCACAACTTGATTTACAAACTATATTGCTTAAAAGAAGCCAGTATATCTGGTTCCCTTAGGAAACCTGTGGTGTATTGCTGTCCATGAGTTAACTAAAATTTACAGAATCCAGAGCAACATGTTCTTGTATATGTCAAAATAATCTAATTAGCAATTGCATACTAATTTTGAGCAGCCTACCTTACCTTGATGTATGGTTAATTCATGCAATTAATATATGAATTTACTAATATCTTCTCAGTTTCATGAAACTGTAAGAAATAGTTTCATTTTCCTTATTTTCAGTGAGTTTCAACACTGGGTTTTGTCTAGGTATGCACCTTTTAATTATTCTGTTGGTCTACTAAAACACCAATTTTTGCTTCTTTTCCTCTGAATTCTTTGCAGAAGGTCAGAACAGCAAAAGAAAAATCTTAGGTCAAAATCGTTACTTTTGCAGCAGCAAGAAATCAACATCTGAAAATGACTTACTGACCTAGCTGTAGAAGTGACAATACAGTACATGAACAGTATTATTTCTAAATATTATCTTCAAATTTTATTTTAGGGCTGTTTTTTCTTTTTAACTGAGTTTTCAAAACTAGTTAACTTGTGAAAATGAGCCTGCAGCTAAAAGCAACAATGCTGAAGTTGGGAGGTTTTGTTTTAAAAAAAAAATATTCCTTCAGACGTGGACTTTTTTTGTTTCTTTTGTTTCTGCCTTGAAAACAGCCCAGTTTAAGTAGGTAATAGAAACTTTGCAAATGTTATCACATCATGTTCAGTGTAACTGCTAGGAGTTTGAGGAAAAGGAGTCCTAATGCTATCACAGGCACAGAGTATTCTCCAGCCTGAAGCAGAGATGGCTACACATAAATAGCTGAAATGTGTACACAGGGGCCACAGTGAGCATATGCAGCCTTGCTTTATGCAGATGAATAACACTTTCCTTTGTACGGATCAGCTGTGGAAGGAAGAGTTGAACTGCAAGGGAAATGAAGACAGTTAATATAGAGAAGGGGAAAGAAACTGAGAATGTCTAAGCAAGGAAATTCTGTGTATAAAACCAGTCTTAGGAATGCTGGATATGTCATGTCTTTGCTGGCTGTGTTCTAAAACTTTACAACTGTAAGATGAAGAGGATGGAGATTTAGGACTGAGTAGCTAAGACTAAAGTGAGACTGGGCTGGGATATTCAAAAAAAACCCCTACGACTGAGTTTTGAAGGAAGCAAAAGAATATTTGGTTTTCCTTTCCTAGAATGGAAACTGCTGAATTTTGAGCACCTCAGAAAATAAGTGCCAGTTAAAATCATGCTTCCTGATGGAGCAGGTGATGCTCTTCAACTAGAGGCCTGTGGAAGGGACGTATTTTAGCACTATAATATCTAATGAATTGGACATTTAGTCTGTTGAAAAAAGGCATATGTACTTTTACTGTCTCTCCACCTGTGCCCATGCTATTAAGATTGCAAGCACTGCAAAGTTAGGGAGAATGATCCAATAAGGTGGCCTGCGCAACTTCCCTTCGAGTCACTGCTCGTTCTGGATAATCCCGAAACAGTGTGCTATTTATACTGGTTTTGTTTTGGATTGGGTTGTTGGTTTTGTTTTTTTTTTTTTGGGGGGGGGGTATTCTTTGTTTTTGTTGGTTTCTTTGTTTGGGTCTTGTTTGTTTTTGTTTCTGCATTTGTTTTCCTAAACAGGTTTTGCTCTTTAGTTTTGAATAAATTACATAGATGGTTTTCAGACTAATGCCAAATATTAAGCCCCTTTAGAAATCTCACACATCTACACCGTTATACACTTTTCATAGATTTTGTGTTGTCCAGTTCCTGAGCGCACATGTCAGAGTGAAAACTGTTTCCATATACTGCTCAAAATAAGAAGAAATTAATTTTCTCATGGTCTTATCTTCAGATTTGGCATGGTATTTCAGTGTAATTTGTGTGTTAAAGCTCAGACTCCTACAGTTCAGACTTGTCTGTCATTTGAGAGTGAAGAAAGTATAAGCAGAATGAAGTGCTTGCTAATTAGAAATTAAAATAAGCCATTATTTAGGATCTGCTTCTACACTGCTCCTAGCACAGTACAAGGGAGTAAGAAAGCTCTTTTAAATAGTTATACAAAAGGCGGGCTTTCCAGGCTCAAAGAGTATTCAGAGTTGTTTGAATTTAAACACTAAAATGTGAGCTAGTACATCTCATTCACATTATGTGTTGGGTTTCATACTGTTATTTCCACATGTGTTATGGAACTAAGCTTTGCTGTATCAATGAGTAGAAAATCTTTACAATATTTCACGGTCAGGATAAAATTATATAACGAACATGCGTGACGTGAGGTCCTGGAGGTTTCTCTTATTTGAAGTGTCCAACTTGAAACAATTCCAGAGGTCAGTCTTACACAGGCCTGTTCTTCACATCACTGAGTGAACACAGGCAGTTTGTATCCAAGTGTCCTAACATTGCACTGTTGGTTTCTGAGGCAGAGCCAAAAAAAGCCCAAACAAACAAGGAAAGGTAAACTGTTTAGCTAAATGTATCCTCTATTCTTCTTGCGGGTTTTTTGGGATTTTTTTTTAGGCTTTCGTATTTGGTGTGGTGTTGGAAGTGATAGAATGTACTAGAGTTCCTTAGTTTATAGTGCGTGGGTTGAATGCATTAGTACTCTGAGCTTCAATTCTATAACCAGTTATGATAACTTCATCCTCAGATCAAAGCTTCACTTTACTTGTCTATTCAAAGGTGAACATCACACAAAAAAAAAAGTGCGGAAGCTTTACTGAACAGTTTTTGTTAACTTGGCCCAAAGCCTTGTATTTAAATTACAGTATACAATGCTTATAGAAAAAGCTCTACATTTTATGGTTAGTTTTTCAAGTTCTTCAAAACTGAGCTTTGTATTTTCTTAATATTAGGATATTCATCTTGCAAAACGATTCTATGACATGGCAGCCGAAGCAAGCCCAGATGCTCAGGTTCCAGTCTTCCTAGCACTTTGCAAGCTTGGAGTGATTTATTCCTTGCAGTATGTACGAGAAATCAATGTAAGTAATGCAGAATTAAAAGGAAAAACATCAAATGTACTTCCCATTTTCAAAAGAACCTTGAGTTATAATCTTAAGTAGAAATCTTACTTGAGCCTTCTCAAAATTTAGGGTAGTTGTATTTTGTATTGGAGCGTATTGAGAAAGTTACTGAAGCCATGAATCCTATTTCTTATTTGTGCAGTTGTGTGAAACTGAAATGTGCACAGCCAGTGCTCTTCTGTGCTGTTCTTCCCTTGATGAGAATTTCCCTGGCCTGTTTGACTGTTCTTATCCATGGCCATCTGCTATCAAAGTGAAGCAGATGATTACAATGACATAATTGCTGTTCAGGAAAGAAAAAAACAAAACAAAACAAACAAACAAACAAAAAAAACCACAATAAAACAAAACCACAAGCTCAGGCAATCCAACTAAGTTTGGCAAAATTTAAGTCTCAAGACTGGAGACTTTCAGGAGTGGACAGTCAAACTATTCTACATCAATTGAGCAGATACCCACACAGCACTCACAGAAGCTGGCACACAGAACATGGATATTCCAAGTTTTACATGGACAACGACTCTGTAGTACCACCAGATACAGTAGTAAAGCATAAAGTATGTGTTGGCTAATGTGTATGCAAATGGAAGTCTGATAAAAAAGTAGTTCCATCAAAAGTAACAGTAAAGTCATGCTCTGTATGTGAAAGCTACAAAGCTATGTATCAAGAACTTTAATCTCTAGAACAGAAAATAGAATAGCAGATCATACGCAGCATGGCTCTTAGTCGTATTGCCATGTAGTTCCTGGTAATTAAGAATGTCACTGATGTGATACTATTGTCTCAGAGAGGAAAAGAGCTACTGAAGTTTTAAAACTGGTACATGAAAAATGTTAAAGTCAAATTTAACATCAAAGTAACTTCCCATTCTCGCTCTTTGACATGCTGATGTGGACTTTTGTTTCTTAGATAAGGGAGGTATTCTCACATATTGATATGGACCAGCTGCTGGGGCCTGAGTGGGACCTTTACCTTATGACCATCATCGCCTTGCTTCTGGGAACAATTATAGCTTACAGACAAAGGCAGCATCAGGCCATTCCCAGAGCAGCGGGGTTGCGGCCGGCTGTGCCTCAGCAAGAACCACCACCAGAGCATCAACCGCCACAATAGCAACAAGAGCCTCAGTGAAAGAACTGGATTTTTCTGAGTGGAACAATTTTCATTGTGATTTAGGACTTTGGATCAACAGTCCCTCCCCCAAAAGAGGCGCAAAGAAGTTTGGAAAAAAAAAAAAAAAAAAGTCTGAAAGCTGCTTAGAATGATGCCTTTTTCAGGGATAAGAAAATTATTTTGAAACTGATTTGAATGTTATTTCAGTGCCAATGGAATAACACTATGGCTTTTTCATGGAAACACAAGTGTGCTACTACAAAAATGTTGCCTGCTGTATCTAGATCCTCTTTATTCAGAGTCCTTTTCATCTCCTAGAGAGAGTGGAAGGCTGGCATTGGTTTTTGCCTGCCTGATAGCAGCTGCCCTATATGAAAGTAGTATCAATAATGATTTTACAGCCAATTTAAGTCCAAGAAGCTGAACTATATTTAAAGTTTAAAAAGACTAGAGCTGTATAAACTTATATTCTGATCTGCATCTCAAGTATTTCTACAATCCTTATTTCATTGTTTCTTAGTACTTCTTACACTTCAGTCTTTTATGCTGCCTTGGATGGTTTAACATGGATTATTTATAAACTCTGTAAAACTAAGCCAGCAAACATGCCACTCTCCATTTGTGCTTTTTTGTTTCAAGTATTTTCCTCCATTCTGCTTAGACTAGACAGTTCTCAGCAGACAGTATGTAGGCCAGGAGGCAGATTGGGACAGATTGGGTCTGTAAAGCTCATCAGTTGAAAACTATCCACACAGTGCCCACATCTCACATCCTTTTAAAACTTTTTTTGAAGCCTGTGTACTTCACAATACTTCATGACATAAAAACAAATTGATAGTGTTCCTAAATTATTTAAACTTGCTCTTATAAATAGGCTGAGTCTATGTTGCAGAAAGCACCAGTATTATTGTGGACACTAAAGAAAGGACAGAGCCAGAAATCTCGGTGAGTTAGCTTACTTTTTTGTTTGTTTGTTTTTAGAGGTGGAAGTTCTATATTTAACTTTCAGCAATCCTGTAAGTGATCTGAACTGCAAGAAGGTCTTCATACAGCTGAAATGTGGCATCTCACACATGTATCTGTTTAATGCATCTACAGCAAAGGGCTCCAAAGATGCACACTCTTTACAGAAGGGCATGGGCTTATGCCAGGGATGCTGCTCCAAGGTTTGGCTGACTGATAAAAATGCTATGTTAGATTATAGCAGTGCTCTGGCTACCGCCAGCCTCTCTTTACCTGGCACACATGAGAAAGTCAAAACAGCATCTCTGGCTGTGCCATCTTGAGGATACCTTGTAACAAGAAAATCCAAAGAGAAAGAAGACTAGTGTTTTATGGCTTCTCGATACCGCCAGGCCAGTGCAAATGCCTTTTAATGAGTTTAAGGAATACAACCTGTGGACTGATATTTTTAGACTGCTAGAGGAATCTTCACTTAGTCACAATTTTCGTTGAACTATAATTTCAGGGGCTGAGGGTGGGAAGCAGCAGGGGAGTAGCTGAGAGGCAAGAAATGCAGAAATTTTTGTTCTTATTTACCAATGGCAGTCATATATTTGTTTCTGTACTAGCATTAAACCCTCTGATTATACTGTCTTCAAGGTGAATGAAATACAAAAAAGGAGGCTTTAGCTGCTTTCTGACAAAAGCTGTTATGTTTAAAGGGTTAGTGGCTTCCTTTCATGCGTGGTTTTTTTTTCCAGTGGATTGGCAGCAATGTATCAATACACTTTATTTAGAATTGAGATTCTGGTGTGGTTTCATACTTGGTACATTTGTAAGGAGACCATTGCATAATATATATGTAGTTTAGAAAAGAAGATAAGCAATCCACTCTTTTGTAAACTGAAATACCATGGATGACTAGTATTAAAATATAGGTAGAACTTCTCAGTACATCAAAATGCTTATGGCGGTTATGTGAAGACAAGTCTTATTTTAGCTTGGAGGGTTACAGCATGTGATAGAGGAATGTCTTGTTCAGTCTTAATCATCATTAGCGGATGGAACAGTATTGAACTTAAATGTAGTGTCTAAAATGTACAGCACTCCCCAGCTGCATTTCTAAGCTATCTGTGACTTCTGAACGCTCCCTCTCAAGTATTTTTGCCTCTGTCAGTTAATAGCTCTTTTTAGCTTGGCATGAATAAATTAAAGATTATATGGAAAATGTTTTTCACTTAAATACCATTGGTTCCTTGGTATTGGTCTCTTAGGATGTTTGACAATTTTGTTACTGTATTATTAAAATGTTTTGGTTTTTTGATCTACTAGAACTAAATTCTAAAAGCTCTATCCTATTTGCATGAGAATCTCTCATCATTGCTGCTATGTGACAGTCTTATAGCTGACTTTCACTGAAACTGATGCATTTTTACATCCAAGAAATTAGCAGAAGAAAATGATTGAAGATCAGCAAGTAATTTCACTTTAAAGAACTGCTTTTTGAAGAAGCAATAAGAGGAAGTCTTTCTCCTGCTTTCTTCCCTTCCACCAAATTACTACCACTAACTTTTTCAGATGACATTCATTTGAATGAAGTGGTAGTAGTAAAAAGGTACTTACCATTAGTAATGGCGAGTTAACTCAGGGATTAAAGAAACAAATATGTTTTATAAATCAGTCGTCTACAACATGACTTAAGTTTTTTGTGACAATCCCTTGCTACTCTGTTCTGGAACATGTATTTTAAGGGAAGTATATTTAACTCTTACTAGCAATATGTTTCTTGTACACTCAGCTTATCAAGCAGCTTTTTTCCTAAAGGAGCTGGATTGCTCAGTTTACCGCAGTTAAGTACTATTCCCTTTTGGTAGCGCACAGGTTGTCTTACAGTGTATACACAGGAGTGTTTTAGAAGGAAAACTTGATTTAAGAGAAGCCTTTCTGGGTGTGTTCAGCCTGCTTTGAATGGAAAAATTGTATTCTTTGTTTGCCGTAGGCCAGACACATGCTTTTCCCTCCCTGCACGGGGAGTGGGACTACACAGCAGCAAGTGGTGTCAGTGGGAGTTTTATATGTAAGAAAACTGTGGAAAGATATGGGGGAAAACATTGTTCTGCATCTCAAATTGTTAATCAAACCCGTTAGCTGTTCTTGCTGGTTAAAAGAAACACCAAGCTGTTGAGAAAACAGGAATCTTGTTCATCACGCTGGTGAAACTTGTCCCAGAGCTGTCTGTTAAAATAATTTTCCTTGCCTTATATTGTCCGTGATGGGACAATGTAATAGAGATAAGACCTTTGATATAAACATACCAAGGAGACTCTTATGAGACAGTTTTTATTCACCTTTTAGTCATCTTCCATAATAAATCAGCTGCTCTTATTAAAGAAAACAGAAAAAAACTTATCAAATGTTCCTTGTTAAAACATGGGTTGTGAAAGGACTTTTAAGACTATGCATTATCTAGTTTCCACCTATTATATGCTAGTTTTGGCCTATAAAAGGGGATCACACTCACCTTTGCAAGTTGCTTCCTTTTTAGAAAGGCAACAATGAACTGAAATTCTATTTTTGTTTCAGAGAATATTAAACTAAAAATATTTAGTTTGATTTGAACTACTGCAAATGCATATGGCAAATAGGAGCTATTGGGGGGGAACCCTTTGTTTTTATCAGCTGCAGTTCTTTAAAGGGTGTTGTAGGAGTTTTGTAAATTTATTTTGTATTTAAAATCAGTATAAAGGCTGGTCAAATGTAATATAACTGTGTAAACAAATTCTGTTAATAGAAAGATGTACAGATTCATTTTGTACTGTATCTTTAATCTTGTGAAATAAAGATACCACCTATGTGGTTACCCTCAGTGTTCACAGTGGTTATGACAACAGAGGATGTCAGCTGTTAGTCGTATGCACTGATACGTGCCACTGCTAAATGTGTTCCTTCCTATAAGGATACTCACACTTCTTTCACTTCTATTGCTTCTCAAAAAATAAATCTGTTAATTTCGGAGGGGCATAGAAAGGAGAATAGAAAATTATGCATTATATCTTCAGCTGTGCTAGAGACTTGCCCTGAGAGTGTGTGTGTATGCGTGACCCTTTCTTCACAGTGTATACAGCATCTGCTGTGTGATTTGAGAACAGTGACCAGTAACTTTGGGATTACTATTGCATTTTCAATTCTGACACGTGAATAATACAATGACTAGAAACAGATGCTGGGGGAGGGACTACTCCATGCTAAGAGGTTTGCTTGCTTTTCAGGCCTTTTTCCACACGCTCATCCCTTCAGACTCCACCTGTTGGGACTCCAAGTCCTCCCTCAGAAATTTACAGCATATTTCTAGAAGATGGGCCAAATTTCAAAGCTCTAGTGATTTCAAATTAGGTCTATCTTTTTGAAACACCTTGTATTATGTTGGTTTGCTTTAGAATGTGCTTGTTAATTTGGAAGGAAGCAATTAGGGGGAAGGAAAGTAAGGAATGAGGGAGCAATGATAACAGCTATGGAAGGTGAACTGCCTCAGGCATCAGGCCAAGTTACATAGTTTTCTGAAGTATTTAGAGGCTTCCCATGTTGTCTGCTGCTGCCAATAGCCCTTGTTGCAGGTGGGAAACAGAACTAACTGCTGGTACTAAAAGCAGTTTGGGTCTGACATAGTCTGAGCTTAGTGAGGTCAT
Source organism: Streptopelia decaocto (assembly GCF_964273445.1). Taxonomy (NCBI): domain Eukaryota; kingdom Metazoa; phylum Chordata; class Aves; order Columbiformes; family Columbidae; genus Streptopelia; species Streptopelia decaocto. The sequence continues at coordinate 22,106,362 of NC_138661.1, forward strand.
CCCTTACCTTCCACTGGAGCCTGGGGCTTGAGATGCGATTGCTCGTCTGCTCAAGGGAGGTGGGGTCAGAGCTGTAGATACCTCACTCTCCTTCTAGCCTATACTCAACAGAGAGTCGTTTTCTGTGGTGGGAATAGAGTACCAGGTATATCACTGATTGTGGGGTTTGGGGGGGTTGTTTTGGGCGTGTTTTTTTGTTCATTCAGTGCTCTTTCTTATAATGTTCCTTGAACACTAGTTATATTTGTTTTGGTTTCCTAACTTGGTTGGTTTTCTTCGGTGTTTATATTGCCTTATTCTCCTCAATCTTAGACTAAACCACTTCATTTAAAATTCAAATATTGATAGAAAGTATTGTTTGCAAATTCACAATACCTGTTTCATTAGAGAATGTTACTTGGTATAAAGTCAAAATGTTCTTCCTCATATTTAAAGGATCATGAGCTTAATGGCATTTCTGAAGCCTGACTTTAATTCCTATATTTTTATAAAGAATTATTCAGGAAAAAGGTCACTCTAGTCTACTTCATGCAAAAAAGAATCAGAAGACTACAAATTACTTCTTTCAAAGCTAAGTTATACACAGAAGTTGAGAGAGGGCAGTGTACCATCTATCCAGGTAACGAATACTTTAACATCTAGTCTTAATTTTCATTTTCAGAAAGAAAAATAAGTGGAGATGGAGCACCACTGTAGTTACATTTCAGGTGGCAAGAGGTAAATGGGATTTAACTTCCACAGCCCAGTAACTGAATTCTGTAGTGGGTCTCAGACGGAACATGTTTACCTCAAAAGGTATCACTTCCACTGTCAGGTATTCTGGTAGCTTTTCTGAGCGCAGCAGCATTTCAGGCAGGTCTCCACTTAAGGGACAGGTTACTCACATTTTTATTTCTTTGTCACCCAGCTTTTGGGGCTTTCCACATAACACTGGCTGCAATTCTAGGTTATTGAAAATAACTTGGAAAAATATTAATTTTTTGTTTTGCAAAACAGTTAAATTTTATTTCTCCAATTCTACTGTCAGGCATTTTCCATATTTCCTTCCTTATTTTTTCTATGCGTGTTGTTTGTTTAATATTCATAACCTTCCTCATTACAGGCATAAACTGTGCTGTAAAGTGAGATGTTCCAGTTCACATCTGTTATTTATGAATGTGCCTCCATTTCTGTACAAGGTTCATACTGATTTTTTTTATTGCTTCTGATTAATTGCTTTTGCTGCAAAAAAAGCCTTTGTACCTGGGGTGCGTGTTTTCAGCCACAAGGGGGAATCAGATACTGACTTAAACTTGTGCAAAAATGTTTCAGGTGTCAAAGATAAGGAGAGTAACTTCCACACTTGCAGTCATTGTCACATTATGGGAGGGTTTGCTTGTGCATGTGTGTGCATACCTACACATACCTGTGTATGTGTGTATATCAATATGCTTCCGTACACACAAGAATATTGAGAGGGAAAGGAGTTAAGTGTTTGGTTGCAGGAGCTTCAGAAATACTTATCAAAATGCAGTAATTCAGTACTCTAATTTGTCTCATATTCGTAGAGCAAAAGTCCAAAATTAAGTAGCACTGTAGCTTTTGAAAAGACCTGGTAAAGAATTACCTTCCCTGAACTGTTAAAGCTTTTGTAATATGTATAATATAGCCATCAACCTGCTGGTGGAAAGTGGTGCATCTGGACTATTTGCATCCAGCTGTTTGCCCCTCACATCCAGCTCTGCCTTGTCGCTCTCCTACAGGATTAAGTCAAAATAACATGTTTTCCATGTTGTGCTTGAAGGGGGAGGGGAGAAAAACCTCAAAATATTTTTCCAGTTATCTTGTCTGTCCTAATGAAAAGGCACCTATTAAAAAAAGAAATGCAGAAGCTTTTCAAAAACACCCAGGGGTTTGTCTGGATAGATTTATAATCCAATCAAACGTTTATTGCTTCTTAGGTCTATTAAGCGTGGAACTGTTCTGTGTCTAGAAAATATTTTATTCCTCTTTGCTTCGCATCCAGAGATGAGCCAAAAATTGTCTCTTACTGCTCTTCTCTGTCTCAACTTGATCCAATTTTTTCTTCAGTTGGTTCTCCTAGCATTGCTCTCTTCTTATTTGCCTGTTGTGCCTCTGATTTTTGTGACTGGAGTGTAGCTTGCCTCTCTGCTAGCAACTCCACTGAAAATCCAAATACTCAGCTGCCTTTACCTACCCACATGAAGGTCAGATTCTAACAATGTCAGGAGTTGATTCTCCTCACAGATGAGGCACTTGTTCTGTCTGATATTAAGAGTTATTTCAGCTCTTTTCTTAGTGTTAAAACTGCACTTAATAGTCTTAGTGGTGGAGGAGAAAGCACAAAACAATGAATAATCTGTAACCATCTGTGTCCTCTAATTACTTTTAATGTGGTTCTTTCATATAACATGTTTCCAAGTTCCTATCACAAAAAAAAGTAAACTCACGAAGAGCAGAGTGCCCTAGAACAGGTATCCCTATAGAAATCTTTATGCACATTTATAACTAAAAAACTCTGAGACTGATGTTCCTCTAATCAAATTTAATCTAAATGAAGTATATCTAAGCCTCGATTTTTGCATTTTAACTTAGCTTGTGTACTGCTTCAGCTTCTCTAATTGTTTCCTCTTTTTCCAATAAATACTTCCTCTAATCTTCACTCTCTTTGCTTTTGGTCAGAACTTGTGCTTGTCATTGCATTTTCATGTAAGCCCTGTACAAGAACACTGGGGTGAAAGGTAGTGTTTTACTAAATATTCTGGGCAGTATGTATTTGCATCACACTGTGCCAGACAGATAGTTTCTTTGTAATGCTTCTGCTGATTTCAGAAAAATCAGGAAGACCAAAAGCCTGAAGGAACTGGTCCATGCATAAACTCATTCACAGAAAATAAAACCTTAAACCGTTGAACTGCTTCCTGTAAAGCAAGTTTTTCATTGCTATTCATGCTGCTCTGTCTTGCAATTTCTTTCGAAATATTGTGTACAGATAAAATGTGGACGAGTCGGGCACAGCTTCCAGGACAGTGGCTACTTTAGCAAAGGCAAATCCAGGTTTTCTTAAGAGTACAAATTCTTTCCCACTAAAGCAAGTGCAGATGTTCAGCAACAGGTGATAAAGATCTCTCCTAAAATCACTTTTTCAGTAGTGACACCATCTGATTAAATATTTGAGTTATGCAAATAACTTGAAATCTGTATTTTACAGTATTTGTTTCTGTCCAATCTCCTTCTAAAGTTTAACAAGTTCTGGGTTCTGCCATATACTGAAATTCTGTTAATGTCATTTTAGGTGCTTTTACCTAGGATTTTTTTGGTAAAGTTTCCCCGGATCTAAACAGCAGTTTTAAAGGAGAAGCTTGCTTGCATTACTAGTATTAAAAATGGATGTATGGAAAAAATCAAAGACACTTCATACACTTTAAAGTCATTATTATGGTAGTTTTAACATCAGCTAAAGCAATATGTGGCATGTTCCAGTTTACAGCTTGTAACATTGGATTTTAAAAAGGATACTTCTTGGACAACCATCCATCCATCAAATTGATTATAGGGATGGACAGTCCATTAGGATAAATAGCCACACCAAAACATGTATACATTTTATTGTGGAATCTAAAGTGTAAAGTCAAATGTTCATCTACAATTGGATAACTCAGGGTTTTAATATATTTTGCAAATACTTTTGAGTCTGACATGACTGTTGAAATCTGGGAAACATTGCACAGAAGGGAGGTGACTGGAGTAAGAGAATTCAGACCCAGTGAGATAAACATGGTGATCTCACTGCACGCAGCTGTGTTGGCTTTTCCTGCCCCTTTGCTAAACAAACAACCTTACTGAGTTTCCTACCAGAAATCTGGAGGCCCAGGGTGCAAGTAGGTAGGAACTTCCCTAAATAGAGCAAGAGAGAAGGGTTTCTTCATTAACGTATTATCTCTCAACTGACAAATGTTTTAGCAAATGCTGTATATTAACCATGTTTGCCTACTCTGGTATCTTGTATATTCACTGAAAAGATCCATAGAGATACAAAAAAATATTTAAATTTTTTTGCACGTGTAAAATTTCTTTCTGTTACTTTGTTTTGAGACCTAATTATTACTTTTCAGTTTACAGGCATCAAAAAGTTTGCTCTTCACTACATCTGTCATTCTTAGTTCAATTCCAAAAGATACATTGATAGGAAATACTTTTAAATGTTTCTGGTGATACTACTTCAGCATCATAAAACGTAGCTTTCAGAGTAAAGAGTTTGCAAATAATACTTTGGCTGAAAATTGAAAAACTCTATGGTAAATACCGAAAATTGGCAGAAAAAAATAAAGTATAAACAAATCCCCTTTTTTAACATTTCAACTCTAGTGTCTCATTAGTCCTCGCTTTGGTACTGTGGGATGTGCTAGAACACAAGATAGACTACATCAATTTAATCTACTATTCCTTATCTAAACACGAAAAATAAAATATTCATTTCCACTGTCTCCTCAGGATTTTTAGATGCCAAATCAGAAAGCCTTTCTTCCATCTACAGGAAAGAAGTTTTTCATATTATGTAAACGAACAAGTTTGCTAAGTCTGTAACTCTCCCTTTGCTTCTCACAATAAGCATTTGATGCTTCCAAATTCCTCCAGTAGCCATAACACTCTTTACACTGCTATTCTGCAAACTCTTCACTTGCTCGAATGGCAGGCAGAACATGCTTTGCAGCTACTGATTACTTGGGTTCTCTGTTACGTGCCAAAACAAAGGTTCCTGGACAGCTGAGCAATTTCTTTCCTTGGAGTAAATGCCCTGTCTGTGGATGGGAAAAGAAGGTGATGGCCTGCCATGCTGGAAACAGCACCTCTGTCCCAGAGCTGTTGGCTTTAAACTAATCTTGCCATAGCTGAGGTGTACAAATACCCAAACTTCTCCTGCAGTACGATCTTCCCAGCTTGCCTGTATCAGCTGGAGCAGAGACTGCTCCCATGCATCCACGTGTACACAAGGTAGGGAAGCAAACAAGCTTTGGCACAACCCATTTATTTTCTCTTACAGCTCTTTGTGTGGTGACAATATCAGCCCGTGGGCTGAGCAGCATGTATGAACAAACACTCCTCTGAGGCCGCACTCTTTGTCATACAGTGCAAAGAATATGTGAAATACAGACTTAGTCATGGAAGCAAGTCCGGATAGGTAAAAAATCCTGAAAGTGTGTTAGCACACTTCTGATTTGGGCCTCTGTTGAGATACCACTAAGGGTTAAAAATCACTCTCCAGAGGCTGCACTGGCACTTTATCACTTCATCAATACAATGAGATATATTTCATTCTGTTACCTGGTGTAATTCAGTTAAATCTGCAGTAAAGCTTGCGTGAGACTCAGTGTTGGTTTATATGGGAATAAAATAGCATAGTTTAGAGTTTTCCAAGACGTAGTGAATTATTATTATCATCTTTATAATGAAATATTAGAATAATAGAATAATTTCAGTTAGAAGAGACCCTCGGGATCATCAAGTCCAGCCATAACCTCTAACACTAGCACTGAACTAATGTCCCTAAGAGCCTTGTCTAAACACTTTTTAAACACCTCCAGGAATGGTGACTCCACCACTTCCCTGGGCAGCCTCTTCCAATGCCCGACAACTCTTTCCATGAATAATTTTTTTCATAATATTACTATTATAAATATTCATTAATATTTATTAATATTTAATATTTCCTAATACTAAAAACTAATTGTTTCCCAAGTTGAAAGAACAAAAAATCAGGTGATATGTATGTTCAAAATAAATTAGAATCGGGATCATTCTAGCTTTAGTTACTCGGTACATGTGTTTATAGTTATGATCTCACATGTTCTAACCCTGTAGAATCTCATCATAAATACATTTTCAACAGAGGTTGTAATACCAGCAATAGAATGCTGTGTTTTCATGGTTAGCGTGCAACGTTATGTCATATTCTAGAAAATGGAAGGACATAATCTTTGTTCCTCAAACCCAAACTATTTGAAATAGGCAAACCAGACTCTTTGGAGTATGTTTGACTTTATTTTTTTTTTTCCTGATTTAGAGGGAAGAGGAGTTCTGTTTCTATCACATGAATACCAGTTTTCAAACAGAAATTTAATGTATAATTATTCAAATGGAGTAATTTATTTTCTGATGTAATAGATCCAGTTGCAATGGGCCATCTAGTGCAGCTGTGTGACCACTTCAGGACTGACCAAAAGTGTCCTCCCACTTAGGAAAACATAAGAACCTGTAACAGGTATGTTACCTGCCAGTTGTTCCATTTGAGATCTTATTAGTAAAAGTAGCTTGGAAACAAAACAGTAAAATCTCTTACAAACCCAAATAGAATAGCAGTAATAAACAGAGCTGTCCAATGCTGTGGTGATGGTGTAGTAACTTTGATGGAATAAGTAATTTAAGAGAATCAAATGTTCTAAATAATCTTTTCCCCTCCCCCCCCTTTATTTTAGAAGGATATCAAATACAGGAACTTCAATTGACTTAATATCTGAAAAAGTAATTGGTACTAGAGCCAGCTTAAGCCTGCTAATCCATCTACATTTAAGAGGGAAAAGTGCTTTAAAAAGCAATATGTTATATGCAAGCCTTTTTCTTTTAATAAAGTTTTAAATTAAGAAATATCCTTTTCATCCACCTTTAAACCTTCTAAAGGCTATCAGTAAAGGACAGCAAGGAGGGAAACATAACATATTTCTGGTGCTGAGTCTCCATTACAACCTGATTGATGAAATTCATGCTGTGGACTTGAGCAAAGGCAATGGCAACCACTGCCACTGTTGGACTCTTGGTTGCATTTGTAGCTGCCTTTTTGACTACAGGCTCATAGTACAGCTGTGAAAAGTTACTCCCTAATGGCTGAGCCTGATGCTGTTGTTCAGAAAACAATGGAGGAAAAGAAAAAGGGAAAGAAAGAAAAAAAAAAGGGTGTTCAGGACTTGACCAAAACCAGGAAAGGATTGATGGCCTTGGAGTCTTTTTCTAGTCAGGGTCCCTCCCAGGCCAGTACATCAGAGGTCAATGACGTCTGGATCCTGGATTTATTGAAGATAGAGGGAAATAATTAGAAAACTAATCTGAGTTCCTCAGGCTCAAACATTAATTATGAGAAGAAACAAAGACACCAGTTGTACCTGAGCAGAACTAGCCAATGTCCTTGCTGTGATTAACCTTTCACACATGTACATGAGCGTGGCTACCAGCCTAAATCCGCCTTGGTCCACGGGCAGTATGTGCAACTAAACATATTTTTCATGGCTAGTTTTGTTTGGGAAATGGGTATTTTATACTGCTGGAGAAGACCAGGCATGATCGGCAAATGCTGTTTGGAAATGTTCGCGTTGTGTGTTGTTTTCCGTGGTATTTTCTCCCCACCACCTCCAGCCGGCAGTCGTGTCAACGCTTTGTGCCGGAGGACGTTCCCCGCCCCCAGCCCTGCATCGCAGGGGCTCTGTTTTTTTTCTTTGAGAGGCGATGTACGTTTTAATGCATGTCTGCAGAGTAGTGTCTGCCCATGGTAAACCTCCAAACTGCTTTGAAAGCTCCTTCAAGGCAAAATCAGGTGACCCAGATATGCCAAACTGCCAAGTGTAACGTAAGTTCTCATAATTGCCTAGTTATCTTTTTAGCTGAGATTTGCCCTGTGTTTCACAAGAGCACTTTAAAAACTGTTAGTTCACCTGCAGAAGAGTTAAACTTGTGTAAAATATATATATATATATATATATATATTTAGCCAGTCCCAAATACTAATTACGGCCGTTATGATAACATTTAATGTGAATGTTAAGGTAATTAACATTTCTCAGTTTGCAAGGTTCCATTTTCTGGGAAGCTCTTTGGTGTCTTGTCAGTTCCGCAGCTCTGCAGAGCCCTGACTCTGCTGCTGGGTGCACAGGTACCCAGGGCGCTCACCTTGCTGGGTGTGGGGCGCCTCCTCCTTTTCCATAACTTGCCTTTCGTTAGCAGCCTTGCAGTTGTGGTATAGGGTTAGAAATGAAAGCCTTCATACAGACATTTGAATATGCAAATTGCGATCTGAAATCTTTAAAGGCAGAAGTAAGATTAATGTTTTAATTTATATTATTAGGTCTGTAATACTACTACAACTTAACAGCTTAAAAACAAGTCGGTTCACTGGTATTGCATTTGGCTTTATCAGTCCTGATTAATACATAACGGGGGAAGGGGGGATATTTGCTGATCTTTGAAATTCATCCCCGTCTAACAAAAGCATTGGGACACTTATTAATTATTATCAGAATCATCAGTTACAAATAACTCCTCACACTTACGCATTTAAGAATGCCAGCTGAATGACCCTGATCAGAGTGATTTATTGTATTACATTTTTTACCTACACGTTTACATTTACTTTTGCGTTTCTGTAAGAGGAGGTTACCCCTCAAGTAGGTAACCGCGTTGAGCGTTGACTTTGAATCGTATTTAAAAGCAGGCCATGAAGATATTTAAATGCGCGAATTCCGGGAAAAGAGAAATAACCGCGTGTTTCAGCCCCTCGCCCGCGTCCCCTCTGCGGCCGCACCGGCAGCTGCCCCCGCCGGCTGCCGCTCGCACCGGGAGCAGCGCGGCCCCGCAGGGCGGGCCCGGCCCGGGCGCCCCCGGCCAATGCGGCGCCGCGGTCCCCCGCGCCGCCTGGGAGCGCCCAATGGCAGCGGCCCCACGCTGCCACTGCCCCGGGGGGGCGGGCCCGGGTCGCCCCGCCGCCTCCCCTCCCCTCCCCTCCCCTCAGCGCGCTGTCCGCCAGCGCGGGCGGCGGCACCGTTGCCCCGCGGAGCGCCCGGGCCGCCGGCGGCAGGTATGTCCGAGACCTGACGGGGGCCGGGGGGCGGCCGCGCAGCTGGCAGCGAGCGCGGGCCGGGGAGAGCTGCGTGCCCGGGGCCGCCCGGCCGGCCCCCGCGGGGACGAGGGTGCGCGTCCCCGCGCTCTCGCTGGCGGCTGGGGAAGGGGCAGCGCGTCTGCGGGCAGCGCTACCGCAGCGGCAGGCTGGGGACACCCAGAAACCGGAGCCGGGGAAACTGGAGCCCAAGGCAGGTGGTCCTGCTGGCGGAGCTGGAGCTGCTGCCTTCCCCTCGGTGCGTTGGCCGCAGCTTTTCCTCCTCTGCGGCTCGGCCCGAGGGGTTGTCCCCAGGTGCAGCCCCAGCGGGGCTGAAGTTGCCCCTCCGTCCTCCAGCCCCAGTCCCTGGCCGGGGCTCTTGGCACCGCTCCCAGCCGGAACCACCGGGACCATGTTTCAACCTGGCCCTCCTTGGTCCTTACACCCTCCCTCCTGGATGTTTACCATGACGGCTGTTTGTGACAGGCATCCTAGCAACCCCCCAGCCATCTCCTCCCAAATGAGTGCGCTCCTCTGTTAGCTGGGATAATGCACGCTGTGTTCCCGTGCGAGCACCAGCGGCTGCGGAAGGGTTAATGAGTCATTAACAGCAGCATGTGGAAGCTGCTTGTATCCACCTACCCCTCAGCTGCTCTGTGCAAATTACTCATGTTTTGGATTTTTCCTTTCTTGAGTCTGCCGAATTGTGCTGATTTTGAAATGTTTTTCTGTGGTTAAGATATTGAAAGGCAAAGAGAGATCACCACTCATCTTTCTGTCGTCTCGCGTGAATACACTACATAAATTATAGGTTAAAAAAACTCAAATTATCTGTTTCCATGCAGCATGGATTTTTGTGTTGATATATGACCAGTCAGCCCCTTCCCTGCACATTTGTGTAGCTCATGTGTTTAATATCCTTTCTGTACTGTAGCTCCATTTTTCGTTAGTTGTTGTGTTGACTAATTGGCCATAATAAATGTTCCTGATTTTTGTCCTGTGGTTTAATCTTTTTTGAGACTTCAGTTTTTCAGAGAGAAACAAGTTTAAAAAAATGCTCAATTGCTTGACTAAAGCAGGTGATGCTTTTCAGCTCACATCTTCCTGTACTTAGTTGGGCCTTTCGCTGGGAATTATCCTTGGAAAAACTTCACATTATTGGCTTGAGGGGCATTTTTAATATTGTCAAGGCAGAAATTTGGCAAACATTTTCTTTCTTACTTGTGAATCAGCTATGAACCATTCTTGTCTTCTGTGAAACGTGTCTTTTATAAACTTACTAGTTTGGGCAAGTAAATTTCAACCAACCAGTTGATTGCAAAATGTTTATGTTCACTCATGTGACTGATTTCTTTTTTTGTTTTCTCTGCCAAGATGACTGAAACATACCTTGTGTTACACAGACAAGTGAGATCTGGACTTTGCCTTGAGATTTTCCGGATAAACAGGTTTATATTATCAAATGAAGTTTGTGTTATCACAAATAAGCCTGAAGAGCAGTTTCCTGGTCTCCGGTGAGATATATTATATGGGTTATGCAATGCACAGGACTTTCCTAAGCCTGTAGTTTCCAAATGGCTAGGTTCCCTCTTCTCCAATAAGTTTTTGATTGATTACAACATGAAGTGGTATTTGCTAAGAATTACGTTTAATCTGTTATATCACGTTTTTTTCAGGTATACGTTTACGTATAACATTAAAGGCTTTTCATTCTATTCCTATGGAGATCTCAAGCACAAAGCAAGTAGCAATAACTCCCAAGCAGACCTAAACTACCTTTTTCCATAGATATAGGAATACAGCTGGCAAGTTTAGTGATGGCTGCTCTTTTGTAATTGTAGCTTTTAAATTATTTTTAAAATATTAATGCTGTCAAGAGCATGACCATTAAACATCTCAATAAGAGAAAAGTTCAGATATTATATTTTTTCTCTCACAAGTTGCACTATATTGCAATTTTGACTAGTTATCCTTTCTTATGATTCATGAGTTAACAACATAGTTTGGTCTTTAACTGCATGTCTCTCCTTTACATGAGCTGCTTTGATACCCCATTACGTCAGTTGCATAATTAGTACCCTGCTCTGAGGTTGGTTTAGGCAACAGCCCAAGGGACACAAGGTTAAAAAGCAACAGCTACATCTCAGCAGTGGCCAGCTCCCCATCTTGAGCCCTTGGTTTGCTGCCTTCCCAGCTTTCTTGTTGAGAACTGGCAGCTGGTACAGTTGCCTGGTTGAGAAACCCAGACTGTGTGGGGGTTAAAACCATATTGTGAGTGGGCTAAATACATCGTGTTTATAGAGTTCTTGATTTTCAGCTGTCTCAAGTCTGGCATCAGCAAATGAAGATGAGAAATGGTATTTATGCGTGTTACAAATCTCTCAAGATGTTGTGCTCTGCAAGGCTTCTGTTGCCCTTGTAGAAGAGATGGCTTTTCCAGTCAGCGAGGCAGTTGCCAAGGTGGCAGCAGCTACAAGATCAGAGCTTGTAGATCTCCTGCTCTGACACTCTGCTTCTGTTAGTACCATGTCCTCCTGCAGCTTTTAACCCAAGTATTGCGCTTAGGCTTTGTGCAGAGCACCTGTCAATGCTTTTTGCCAATCAGCTAACAAAATAAGATAATTTTAGATTGTTGAAAAGCCCTGTTCCTAAGGGCAGGCACAAAGTAAAGGTTTTGGCCTCAGTCAGAAGCTTTTCAACAGTACGTTAGCTTTCTCTTTGATAGTAGAAGGAAAAAAAAATCAGGAAATAAGCTATAGATCTATAAGGATTCAAATGATAGAAGCAATCTTCTAATGTGATGTTGGCTATCCTAAAGTTGGATGTATCTAATCTAATCACTTAAGCTGTCTCTGCAGTCAGCAAGGAAAGAAGGCAATCCTTGGGCAATCTGTCTGCACTATTAATTGCATTATAAAAATTAAAATCTGTAAAGTCCTCAATGGCAAAACCAGATTTCTTTTTTTTTTGTCCTCTGATTTCTTAAGGCATTTTCTTAGGAGTCTAACCATGCTGGATGGTTTCTTAAAGAGTTGCAAGTTCTGCTAATGAATGTAATAACTTCCAAGTGGTTAACCTCAAGGAAGGAATGACTATCTCTGTATGCGCTGGGTATGAGCATGTGTCGTCTTCAGGATTATGGCTGTAATAGTGACCAGATGAATTTGAGTCCTTTGAAGTACAACTAGAAGCCTTACAGCTCAGCTCATACATCTGCAGTCATTAGGGGTTAAATATTTGCTTCTTGTAGACAGTGAAGGTTTTGACAGGATCTCAAATAGGGCCAGAGATCCATCTGAAGGTGTCTGTATGGGTAAGATTGCTTCCCAGGTAGGGGTTACAAATGCCCTATTGACTTCTGTGGTCAGTTTTCACTGTTTGTTTTTTAAATGTACAAATAAGGTGACGAGTGTGGAAGGTCCTATTTCTTCCATAATTTAAGGGCATAAAATTTCAGAGATCGAGACTGAAAAAACCTGGGAAAGTGTGGTCCTGCGGAGATACCAGGGGCAAGCATTGGTGTTCCCTTCTTTTCTGAAAAACTATGTCTGCAAATATGTTAGTGGATTAGTTAGGACAGGAATGCACTTTTGAAATGAATGTCCCGATCGTCTGCAATTATTGCACTTCAGTTTGCATCGCAGAGTACATAAACTGGTTTTGTTTGGTTTCTTTGAGCCAGACCTACAGGCACTCATTGAATGTGCTCCAAGTGCTAATGCAGATTCAGTCCACAGGGTCAGATTAGAGATAATTGGAAGTAAAAAGCCACAAAAAAGTAGTGTGAAAGCTGTGCCCTTAATGCCAAGTATTTCAGTCTATGGCTCTGCTGCTATTGATGGGGCTTTACAGTGCTTGATAGTCTAAACTTAGGATATAGCATCTGGAGCAACTTGTTTTCAGTTAATTAAATATAACATAATCCTAAGTATGTATTTACAGAAAAATATGAGGGGAAAATACAAACGTGATAGCCTAATGTTAAAAAAGTTAAGAGAAGACGTGTCCCTTAGATAGCTATAGAAACAAATAGTGCTTTATTAGTAGAAAATAGTATTGTCGGAAGATGGTTACTGAAATGTATAGGTTTCTCAAACATAAATTCAGTAGATATACAGTTGGTGAAAGGGAGCCTTAAAATTAAAGAGCTTTTGCCCTCACCCATCCTGAAAATCCTTCAATAGGTAATTTTCTGATAGTAAATTATTTTCTAAAATGTTGAAAATACTTTCTCAGCAGTGATACACTGAAGTTTATCAGTCCACTGCAGTGACATGTCTAGAAATAAGTACAACACTTTCTTGAATTTTACACTTTTATTTACTGAAGCAGTCGTGCTACATGAACATCTTGATGAGTTGTGCCCTTACTTTAAAATCAGTGCTTAGTGGTTTCATCTCATATCGCTCAAGCACATTCATACAAAATTAGAAATAAGTCTCTGAGCATCAAACCACTGCTGAAGTGCCTCTTATTCATTCTTTACAGGGTGAGGCAGTTTTGTGTTTGATACTGACAGGGAAGGTGAGATAGACAAATTGTGGCCCTACTAATGTGCTTTATTGTAGAAAGTAATTTATCTTGGATATTAAATGTGGCTTTTAAGCTTTGTTGCAGACATATCCCTCTGCAAAGACAAACTCGGTGAAACTCCTAGGAAAGAGTCCTGGAAAGAAACAAATAGCAGCCTTAGAAGTGATGAAGGAAGGAGCCAAAAAGCAGCTTGGAAAGTGTCCTGGAAGTGAATGTGTGTATGTGCGCATGCGATCGGGACTGATCTACACAAAGACAGTGTATCAGTGAAAGGGGAAATTGAGTATTGGTACAATATTATTTTTGGCCATGATTCAGTTGCCCTAATTTAGGCATGAAAAAGACATGCAAGCCTAAGTTAGTTGCCACCGGCTTTCTAGAAGGGGATTCAGCTCGTTTTAAAATAGATCAGAGGAAGGATCCTCTGGAGGTGTTGTGTTCCTTCTATTGACTGTAAACAGAGCATCAGGTGACTATCTCACATGTCTAACTCTGGCGACCAGAGTTAATAAAGCAAGATGAATCACATGGCATTTAAGGTAACTTAACTGTCTCAGCGCAGTTCCTTTGGCTGGAAACAGAGGACAAAACTCAGCTGAATGCTTCAGGTTCCCATGAAGGTGCTCTAGTAGTACAAAACTATCCTGATATTCAAGGAGCAGGCAGTGTGCTCTGGGGCTGAGATGGAAAGCGAAGCTCCTGGTCCATGGGCAGCAGACCTGCCTGGTGAGTTGGAGAGAAATGCTGACTTCTTGCTGAGCTGTGTTTCTTGTTTTGTTACACTCTTTTAGGCCAAGTTTTAGTTGGCACTTATAAATATGAATATTTATAGAAACTAATTCTGTCTGTGGGCACTTGGGTTTGCCAGCTGTGAAATGAATTATCTTTAATTTGCTTTTGAAAATGGGGGTGGTGTGGCAGTGAGTATACGATATAGTAATTTTGTTCTCTTTCCCTCAAAATCAGAGGCCTCTTGTGAACAGAAGGTACCATTTTATAGAACTGCATGCTGGTTTTGTGGTTGTTCAGATGATGGAAACACGTGGAAAAAGCACCACTAAGCATTTTTGAAGATAAAAAGTATTACTAGCCGCATAACTGAAACTTGAGCTGGTCAAGCTCCACAGCACAAGGCCAGCTTATTTTCTTATGAAGTAGTTTCAATGGAACAGCTGTGGGGAAGAATTTGGCATATGAAGTTTAATGATTAGTTGCTGTTTAACTGCTAGCTGCTTCTGAGGACAGAAAATTACCACCAGAAATGCTCCTGTTTCCAGTTCACCAGAGTTCAGATACTTACCTGGCTAAAAATTACATCCCATATATAAAAATTATATATGGTGGCAACATCAAGTGTGTGTTCTCAAATTATAAGGTACATGAGTTCAGCATAAGAAATAAGTTCTCAGCTGATAGGTGTATGGAATTTGGGGGGGTATTCACTGCCAGAATCTCAAAGAGGGTAAAATGGAGGTAGAATAGATTGGGCAGATCTGGGCTTTCCCCTCCTAAGTCAGTCATCTCCAGCCTCTGCAGTTTCATTGTTCGAGTCTCTCTGAATGGAGGCAGCTGTATTAGTTTACCACACTTGATGTGGATTCAGAGTTTGGCACCAGCATTCGCCCTTTACCAGAAAAGATTGCGGATGCTCCCTATATTCAATCCAATATGAAAACGCTTGGAGCTGAGACTGATGGAGGGTGGCTGCAGACGTTTGGGAGCTGCAGCTCCAAACAGCCACGTGAGGCTCTTCTGTGACACTGAAACAGCCACTAGCTTTCAAGTTTTAATCCCTTTTTTCCAGGAACTTTGTCCTAAAAAAATGACATTTTTCTAATTTTGCTAATTTTCAGTAGCTTGTAACAGGCTTTTGTTTGTGTCTTTGTGAGTTATGATGGTGTCAGATTTACAGTTCTGCCACAGTGAGTCACTGCCAGTCCTGGTGACAGAAACAGAGAGTCCTCTTCCCTTTGAGGGTCTGTGCCTCAATAAAAGAGGAAGGTAAATATCTCAAATATTCTAAAATCTACATGCCTGCATCCCACTTTCAAAACTGGTCCACTGGGTGGGGCAGCCTTTGCCAAAAGTTGGCTGGACTCAGCTTCCTCAGAACTGGCAAGAGAGCTACAATGCTCTGTTGATGTTGCCTGGAACTGGTATTTCCACATATCATAATGCTGTGCAGCTGAGACGTGTTGTGGGCTGAGGAGCGGAATGCCCACGGTTGCTAGCGGCTGCGGGAGGTTGGGAGGGGAGGCGGGGGGATCTGGCTGCATTACCTCCATGGCCACAACAGAGAGAGGTCAGCAAGCAGCCGGGCTGCCAGACACCCCGCACTGCCGGCGGTGACACCTAAGAGGGACTGCATAGAGGAGAACATGCAGATTCCAAACCTTTTAATGAATAAAGGCCTTGCTCGTATTATTTGAGTGCCCAGCATCCACCTCCATGTCTGCAGTGCTTTATAGTGATTTCTTGATGAAGTGAGTGAAGTCTTCATTAAGATTATTCTGCTTTGTTTTCCTGACCAGAACCCAGAATCTTCAAGGCAACAGTAATCCTGTCACTTCTAGGGGCTTGGGTGGAGAGAGTTTGGGGTTGGTTTTATATATATTTATATATACATACGTACTTTTTTTTTTTTTTTTTACACTGTTGCTCTACTAAAGCACTCAGATAACACAAACCACGTCAGGCATAAATCAGACCCTATGCCTTCCTTTAAAGAAAATTACCTTTGGGTTACATAATGTCAGACAGCACCCAGGAATGTAACATGAATGAAATTCTTGCCTAAATATTTGGGAGGCAAGATACTGTGTTACCGAAGTCCAGTTGAGAGCTGAGTGTGTTGGTGATGTCACTTGCGTTACCATGTGACTTTCATCTTTTAGCTCCTGCATGCATGATTTGGAAGTGTAGGTAAGTAGAACGTACTTCTAGATATATAGAATGGCTGGTCACCTAATGCAGCTAAACTTTATGTAGTTTAATGATAAAACAAATGTCTGGTATTTGAAACTGAGGAGTCAGTTGTCTGAGAAGGAAAGAATAGTTAAATGTCTCACTGTAGGTTTTGTTTGGTTGGTTTTGTTTTGTTTTCTTTTTTAAAGTATTGATTTGGTGTAGCCATGTGAATTATTCTATATCCTCAAAACATGGAATTTTGAAAGATCAAATCACATTCCTATTTCTGTGTGAAAGCTGGAGATTTTTTCATGTGCCTATAAATAGCAGTTTGTTTAGTTGCTGTGTATACCACATAGAAGTACATAGACCTGCTGCATTTGTGTACCACTGGCTCAAGCCAGGCATCCTGGCTGATAGCCTCACAAATGCATCAGTGCAATGACTGTTTGAGCCATTCTAAGCACTGTGAAGCCAGGGACTGTGCCACACTGTGGGAGCTGATTCCTATAAATTTCAGTGTATAATAGCACGTATTTGTAAACACCCTGGATGCTTTGTTACTGGACTTCATGGTCAGATTAAAAGATGAGCATCTCACGGAAGCCATACAAGAAGGCTGGTATTAAACATTTGATGCTGTTGAGCAGGAGGTGCAGCTGGTCCTTCTTGCCCCCTGTTGGTATTCAGACTTGCAGTGGATCCACTTGTAGTTTCCTCAGCAAAATACCGAGTCTAATAAAATATGAGTGGTTTGCTGCCTCCATATGCCACAGGGATCCACCTCTCACTGTGTGCTCCTGCGGCACTTACATGATCTCATGCAGATAGATGGCATTGTGTCTTGGCTTCCCTTTCTGGCAGGCAGCAGGTCACCTGCTGTCACACAGGCACAGCTGCCGATCAAAGGGGCAGTGCCGTAAGGATGAGCAGCCGCTGCTCGCCAAACCAGACAATGCCAAAGCATCGGTAGTTAGAAATCAGAGCACAGAGTACTCTCAACTTCATTGTCAGCAGAAGGCTCTACTCTTTTGCACTAGAGGAAATCCACCTCTTGTGCTGTGTTCTCTGCGAACTTCCAGAGGTGAGTAAACAACACCAAGGAATGAATGATACCTCTGCTGTCACCTAATGGACCCTACTGTCTAAGTATGGACCTGCTGATAGAGATACTACAAAACGGCAGCTTTTTTTCTCCCCTGAAACATGTTTTATTTTTACTAACACTGCTTATTAGTTTGTGTTAGTAAAAACAAACAAAAAAACCCAATAAATCCAAACCCAAGCAACATAAAAAATTGCAGGATTTTCTCATACCCTCTGTTCTACATCATGCTAGTATACCATGTATTATTTCATGTTTTGACAATTAGAAAAATACAATTGAACATAAATTTATTAGGCGATAGTGATGTAAACACTACTTTGTACTATGTGTGAATTTGACTTGTCAAGATCTTTGTTTCTACTTTATATATAGGATTTTTTTGTAATAGTATATAAAATGCTGAGTCCCTTTAAATTCAGTCTTTGCTCAAGCATCTTTTTTTTTCCAGAATTGATTTTCATTCTCTTGAAACAGGGGTAATCACACTAGATAAACAGCACCATCGAGTCTAATGGGCCTATATTTAGAGTGTCTAAAATAAGAGAGTGACAGCAAATGTGATATTTGTGGGTTGCCCTGAAGGGCTGCAGTGTCCTAGCATCACACTAAGTTGCATAATCTTAATTGTCTCTCCAGACACTAGAAATGAGGAAAGACCAGTTGGATCATCCAAGGAATTCTGTGCCAGGACAGACTTGTACCCTGGGATACCTCTTCCAGATTATTGGTTTTTGTCTCACTTTAAAGAATCAAGCAGGAATTCCTTAAACTGGGAGACAGCCTCACGTTTTAGGACTGCTTTTATATATAACCATCAAACAGGATTTCCCCTATAGTGAAAATCTTATTTTAAACTCTGTTCCTTGGAAAGGTGATGCCCATACAGCTTAGAAGTTATAAAAGATGTTAGATAGCAGTATAGCTATATAGAAGTTATTTATGTATATAGTTTTTAGCTATATGGAAATACAGAGGAGGCTTGAACAGAAGATGGCTTTTTTGCTCAGTGTTCCTATTTCCCTTTCGAGCCAACAGTCAGCACAGGAAAACTTCTTTGCTTTCTTTCAGGACTGCATCAGTTCTTCAATGGTCCTTGTCTCCTGATGCTTTCACAGTTGGATTCTATGTTTTTCCCTCAGTCTGAATCTGTTCTCCCATTCTGTGCGCACTCACAGCTCAGCTAGATGAATACCCATCCTCTCTGTAGGCGTACAGCCTACAGTGAAGCATCTCTGTCTGCAGAATCCAGTTTCTGCCTGGTCTTGAATGTGGCTAGTGTTTGAGGCTTCAGTGCTTCCCCCACCCCCCCAGCTTTCATAGTCCAAAATGAGATAAACCAATACTGATTGATGGCAACTAATTATACTCACCGTTTTCAATTACATTTTTTTTCACCTAACTTTTAGCATAAACTGTCACATGAATTGTGAAATTGAAACCAGCCCTGAGGTGCAGGAAGAATTATGCTGGCTCTCCTTTTACTAATGGAGGTAGGATCAGTTTTTGAGTTTAACAGTGAGTACTGGTAAAGCAGTAATTTGTTGCAATGCTGGAATGTTAGTACCCGGCAGAACAGGATGGCATTTCATACAAGTCACGATGTGCATTTACCAGAATAGTGTTTCTTATCCAGCACGGTATTCCAGTAAATTTACAATTACTTACTCACTTCCCTGTTTTACTTGTCACTAATCCCAGTCTGGAAGAAGGCTAGGTACAGGCAGGGCTTTGTGATCTGTGTTTGCCTCTTGAGTGCTGCTGCCTTCAGTGATGTTGGGCTGCAATGACATAGTTGGTTCAAGGGTGATTAATAATAGAGCATTATGTTTTTTGCATCAGCGAGGTAACTTGAAGACGATGCCTTGATAATCCTCACAATGGCGAATAATGTACAGTGGCTTTTGGAGGGTTTGGTGAATGGAATACATCTGGCTAGTTTGTCTATGCACAGTTTAGGCAAAAACATATGAAAGCATTGATATCAGATGTGTAAACCAGGGTGCTCAGTGGGAGCACCACATGTTTCTTGTATGATTCACTTTTTCAGACTTAAAAGAAGAAACCAGTTTTTCAACCCAGTTCCCTCCCTGTACTATGGATTTGGACCATCACTTGTTGTAGCATTACACTGTGCAATAGTTGCGACTATTACAGATTCACCATCCTGAAGCGGAGAAAGTCTGTGACATGTAATGGTTGGGTATGGAGGCTCTGGGATCAGGGTCCTGTTCTGGGGTTTTGCCTGCTGAAGGCCTTCGTAAGACAAGGCAGAGCAGTAAGGACCATGCACCTATGCTCTCCTAAGGGGATGCTACCAATCCCTCCTTACTGCACTTACATTTCTTATTGCCTATTGCTGTTACCCACAGATTTTCATTGAACAAATAAAAACCTGATCTGTAAAGAGATTCCAAATTAGCCTAACCCTTGGACAGTCAAACCCTTATATTAGCGTTTTGCTTATTTTTCTCCTACTTGTGCAATACTGACTGGAAAAAAAACCCCATATTTTAGAGGTGCAAATGATCTGCTAAATAAATTGGCCTGTTGCCTATTTCCTGTGATCTTTTCCCAGTTTGGTTTTAAAGCAGTGTGGTAAGAGAAGTGTTTGTCTGATCTTTACCTCAGATTCTAGTTTGCACTGGAAGGCTGGCAGTTTTGGAAAAAATCCTTCAAGTTTTAATGCAATTACATGACTGGAGGCTTCAGTTACGCTGTGAATGCATTGTAGACCCACAGCAAGCTATATTTAGAGTCCTGAAATTTAGCGCTTCTGCTTTCCCAGTGTGACTGGGATGTGACCTATTGCTGCCAAACATTTTGTCTGGCACGCTCGATTAGTTTCTGCCTATTATACATTACTTCTAATTGTAAGAAAAAAAAATATTCCCATTCTTTTTCCGTATTGCTGCTCTTCTACAGTGACTTTCTAGATTTCTCAAGCTCTTGGGAGTACAAGCAAGAGAAGGAAGAAGCTGTACAATTTTCCTTCAGGATCAGGTTTTTAATTGCTCTAAATAGTCTCTTGTCTGATTAGCTGTCGTTATGTGGCATCTGGAACCCGTGAAGTATTTCTAAGGCATGGCCTCAGCAGAGGGAGAGGGACCATTGCCTTCTGAGCAGACTGGTATTGCCTGCAGGAGAGCAGCTTAGGTGTTCTCTCTATATATCTCTCTGGAAAACGGAAAAGCTGCTGCAGCAGATGAACTGCAATGTAGAGAAAACAGCAGCTGTTGACCTTTCAGATATTAGCCTTGATGCAAGTATTCCTGAGGGAGATGCCTATGACTTTCTTACCAACACGTCCCCTACAGCCTCTCTTCTGACTGTCACACAACGTGAGCTTCCAGCAAAGCTGAGCTGATTGTGAGACGTGGTTTTGTGTGTGGTGGTCAGGTTCGTGTGGCCTAGAGAAAATAAGGGCATCTTGGGTCACCTCAGCTTTAACACCAGTTCTGTCACTGACTTGTGTGGATTTAGACAGATCGCTTCATATCTGTTGCAGTAATTGCGTATGGCTGTTAATTAGAGTAGCTGCACTGGGTCCTGTGCTGAAGGAGACCCCCACCACTTTACTGTTGTCCAGTGTGCCAAATGGTTATATTGATCTTCAGTACCACACTTTGCCTTACTTCATCTCTGCCTAGAATTGCCAGGGGACAGTAGTAACAACCTACCTTACAGCTCCATGGAGTTGATTTGGCCAGGCTCTGAGGATAACATGCTACCAAGGCTGTTGTTATCCTTCACTTGGGTGTAATTTATAATGGGCAAAGCCATTGCTCCTTCCAGAGAGGCTTCCGGAGTTTCACAAAGGTGTTTCACTTTGGCTCCCTTTGAGCCCTGATTCTTCCATACATGTTGAGAGCTTTCATACATGCGAGTGACTGAGCTTCTTAAGCTAAATCTGAAGTCATGGAGCTCATGTAATAGCACATATGAAACAGAGTAAATAAAACTGATGTAAGTTCTAAAACCTGCTGTAACCTGAGATTTTCTCAGGGCAGTTTATAAGCCACAGGAGTTGTTTACGTGGAGAAAATAGGATTTTCAATATTAGGAATCCAATAATTGAATAATCAAATATGACTTTATTCCTGTCATCATCTGGGTCATTCCTAAGGTAATCGTTCCTCAGGTACTTAGGCAGAGGCTGGTGCAATGATTTTTTTGAAGTAATAAAATACAAACCAAATTCCTTTGTTTTCTTGGTTTTCTCAAGTTTAGTGGGTTTTTCTTGGTTTTGTTTTGGTTTTGTTGTTGGTTTTGGATTTTTGTGGGGTTTTTGTTATGGTTTTATTTCTGTGTTTTGGGTTTTTCATGGGTTGTTGTTTTGTTTTGGTTTGGTTTTTTTGGTTTGTTTTGTGTTTTTGTTTAGTTTGATTTTTTTCCCCGTTGTTTATGACCGGGTTTTGTTTTTGCTGTGGCACCCTGAAGTACTTGGGACTTTTGATGCTTGAGAACAGATTTCCAGTTTAGGGTTTGTTTATTATTCAGGTCATGATGTGCTGATGGTCAGTGCTTGTTACAGGCCAAGTTGAGAGAAAGAGCTGCGAGCTCTCTCTCACTTGGAAATTTGCCCAAGGCAGCAATCATTCCTCAGTTTGAGCTACTAGAATTGTTTCGTCTGTACAGGTTTGCCAAACACGTGGTCAAGATAAAATTACATATTTTTCCTTGAGACTTTCCTGGTGTTAGTGAAACTTGATTGTTACAACAAAAGCCACGGTCAGAGTCTTTCCGTTTTTACTGTCCCTTTGGCTTAGCTTCTTTTTCTGATACATGGAACTTAACAGCTTGTGTCGTTTTCCCTTCCATGATCTCCTACAATAACCAAATGCAAAGTACAGTAACACATTAATGTTTAGGTCCCTGGGATTGTAAGGGAATGCATTCCCAAGAAAAACAGTATCACTGTATAGATTATGGGATTTTTTTCAGTGGTGCTGCCATGTAAGGCAATAAATTTAGCACAGATTTGCTATTGATGTTACCTTTGCAAAACAAAACCTGAATTTAATCCTCTCAGTTTTTATTCTCCTTTTATTTTTCCATGTAACTGTAATCTGGTAGCTGTGGCTAGTGGTTATAAAGCCTAATGCAGCATGTATTTAACTTGAAGCAATTGGATAAATGCCCCTTAGTACTTAAAATGATTAACTGTGCTAAGCTGTTTCTTTTGAGCAGAGTTGAAATGTCCTGAGAAACAATGTTCAAATTTGCTGTCCAAACATATGAGTAATTAAATACTTGGAATGATATGTTTACAAAAACACCATTCCATTACAGCTATTTCTAAAGTGTCTCAGTAGTGCTATGAACCATTACTACTGTTGGTGTTTGTACTCACGTGGTGTGTAGAAGTCCCACCTAAAGTGAGGGGTCATTGTACAGGGTGCTGGGTATGAGATTTCTGGCAGCAGAATATTATGTCACTTGCTCAAATATATGTTTTTTGCTTAGCAAAATAAAGGGAGAGGGATGATGATATTTTGCTAGAGTGGAGTTGTACAAAAGGGGAGATAGGCAGGTAAGCATGTCACAAGAAATGGCTGTAAACTGAATTTACATAGATTTGAAATGAGACAAGTTTTCTAGTTATTAAAGTAGTGTTGTCATTTTCGAGGGAACCTTCATTAGTTTTAGGAAAGGTTTATGTAATATGGTTGATCAAAACATTAGGAGGAGTTTTGTTCTGGGTCTGTGATCTGTGCCCTTTGGAGAACTAGAAATAACTGTTGCCCATTTTTCACTCAGATTTACATGTGAAATGAATGTAAATGTGAGACACCTCAAGCAGAAATTTCAGCTTCTTAGGGTTTTATGCCTCATGGTCAAATCACTACACTGGAATTGATGGTAAGGATCATTTGGGTCAGGATGCATAACATCTGCTTTACCTTGTATTTACTGTGTAATAGTAACAAACAAACTTTTGACAATTTTTTTACAAGAGATCTGATAAATTAGGTTTTTTTGTTTGGTTGGTTGTTGGTTTTTTTTTACCTAACACTAGCACCAAAAGCTTAATGCACATAATAACACAAATCCAGAAGTAACAAAATCTAAATTGATACAAATCCCATTCATGTAGAGAGGTGTAATGCTGGCCTGGCCTGGGAATACCTGGGAGCCCTTAGCACAGAAAAGACATGGACCTGTTGGAGAGCATCCAGAGGAGTCCACAAAAATGATCAGAAGGATGGAACAGCTCTGCTGTGAGGACAGGCTGAGAGTTGGGGTTGTTCAGCCTGGAGAAGAGAAGGCTCTGGGGAGACCTTATTGGAGCCTTTCAGTACTTAAAAGGGGCCTATAAGAAAGATGAGGACAGACTTTTTATCAGAGCCTGTTGCAACAGGACAGGGTGTAATGGTTTTAAACTAAAAGAGGGGAGATTTAAACTAGATGTTATGAAGAAATATTTTACAATGAGGGTGGTGAAACATGGGCCCAGGTTTCCCAGAGAGGTGGTAGATGCCTCATCTCTGGAAACATTCAAGGCCAGGCTGGACGGGGCTCTGAGCAACCTGATTTAGTTGAAGATGTCCCTGCTCATTGCAGGGGGTTGGACTACATGACCTTTGAGGATCCCTTCCGACCCAAACTGATCTATGATTCTACCTTGTTCCAGTAAATGTGTTTCCATCTCTTTTTGCTTGGCCTGAACAGCATAAACTTTTGCTTAACTGTAGCTCACTTGGAGTGTAGAGGGACTATTTGTTCCCTTAGTCCTTCAAGTCTCCAAAATCTATTTATCTAGAAATAGCTATAGATGTTTGAGAAGTCTGAAGACAGGGAGAAAAACTTAGAGTATTTGCTGCATGTTTTAAATAGTGGGTGCTGATTGCTTTGCTACAGAAAGGATTTGGGTTTTTCCACAGTGTCAAATGTTCCCTGGCGACATGTATCTCTGTAGAAGTTTTGCAAATTGCAGCATCGTTGTGTTAAGTGAATGCACAGTGGTATTGGTGGTGTGCTGGCCAAGGGTCCTTGGTTCACAGTAGGGCTGGCTTGGGTGTTTTTTCTAAGGAAGAAGCTGCAAAGAGGTGAAAAATAATTTGGTGATGAAGTTGTATCCTTTCCACGTAGACTGCACAGGAGTTAGCTGTACATAATTCATAATTCTGCACAGGCATTTAGGTCGAGGAGCGATTAATGCTTTCTTGTGAAAGCTGAGAGAATGAGAAATTCTGTCTTTTGAATGGTTTTCTTTTCATTCTAACATGTGCATCCTCAGAGTGCTTCTGTTCTGAGAATCTTTAACACTATGATATACACAGGCTGACTTTCCTCTCTTTTGGGCTGCTTATCCAAAAGTTGTAATAACCTTGATAAGTCAACACAGTCTCTTTCATCTACCAAACTGGGAAGGCTCTAGAAAATGTCAGCCAGGGGGAAGTTGCATAGTTAGAGTTCTATGCTGCACTGAACAGTATTTGGATGTTTTTCTGGGCTCATGGGGCTCCCTAGCTATTTTAAGGTGTTTAAGTTTCGCTATCTGCTACTCAGTGACTTTAGAAAAGTATACTTGTCCCAGGGCAGTAGGGTAAAAGAGAAAGTCCATCCTAAAATAATGGTGTAATTCTCCCACATGTCTTCACAGCTGAAACAGTACTTTTTCTTGCCTTCTTTCATGGCTTTTTTTTCCCTTGACATTAAAAAAGAAGGGGGAAAAATGAGCTCTACTGGAGTCTCTATGCATTAAGAGCAAGATAAACTGTTTTCTTTTTTCATTTCCTGTCATTTCATGCTTCCATCAGGAAGAAAAGAGAGGTCAGTCTTCAGTTGTTTAGGAAAAGAAGACTTGGTTACAGATATTTAAACAAGCCCAAACCAAGCAGCTTAATTGGTCACACGAGGAAAGCAAGATACCACGGTCATCCCCTGCTTCCCTCATGTGGCATCCCTGTGACCCTAAACATTTGATTATTCTTTTTCCCTTTGCTTGCCTCTATGTTTAGCTTTGTATTTTCTGTTAATAGCACTCAAAATGGATGCTGTGCGAGGCAGGCAAAGGTATCTCCCCACACTGTGTGAGGGCTGATGCCTTGCCATGGGGGTGGAAGAAAAGAGCTTGGGGCTCAAGCGCAGCTGTTTCTCCAGTGTTAGGGAACTGGTTGTGTGACAAGGGAAAGATATGCAGTGCGACTGGCTGTGGGGTGGCCATAGGGTCTGGAAAGACTACAAAGGGGGAATCAGTCTCCTGGCAAATTGCACTTAACCATCAGGATTGTCTCCAGGAATCCTTTCTTGTGTTTGCCGGGAACCATGCATTTTGTGTTCAATTCTGTTTGAAAAGGTTCATCTTCAGACAATGAACACAGACCTACAAATTCTCTCTGAGTGTCAGTCTGGTTTGTGACTTCCAAACTTTTAAGTTTTCAGCTCTTTCACACTGCCCTTACTTGCTGACCTGCCTTCAGCAGACTGGTAACTTTGTGGCTGTGAAGAGAATAATCATGTTGGAGCCATTTAATGATCTACTTCCTGCAGAAAATGCTTAAGGAATGAATGCATTTCAGTATCAGTCTACTCTTCGGACCTAAATGTTGTTAATGTAGGGTAAAGAAAACTCTAGGTGAAGTATCTCTTCTTGTACACCAACATGAAGTTTCACCCCAAAAAACCCTTTTACTTAGGTGAAAGACAACAGGCCAAGACATGCTACTTAAAGCTCTTTAAAATAACCAAGTCTGAGTTCTAGTATTTTCAAGTGCTTGAATACCATGGCAACAAGAGCTCCAGTGCTTCAGATAATTGTGGACAGAATTCACAGGCTTCCCTAGGAGGAGGCAGTAGTCCTCTGAGAGTTTTAAAGAGGTCTGCAGCCTGAGGCTGCTCATGGGAGCAGCTGCTGATGGGAGCTCATAGAAGAGAACTTCTCTCCCCAGAGCTGACCTTCTCAGTTACTAACCAACAACCAGAGCAGATTCCCAGGTCTGTGTGGGGTACGTCCCACTGGAGTGTATTCTAATTGAAGTTGTTGTGTCTGTGAAGACATTTACTGGGCTACAGCAAAATCATGCTTAACTCCAGAGAAGATTTAAGATGTTATTTTTTAAAAATTAAAATGCGAAGTTCCAGTCAGGCCTGGAAAGTGCAGCTAGCTGAGAGGGCATCCCTTGGTACCCAGACTGTGGTGAGAATCATGGGCAACCCATCCCGATCCCAGAACCAGTTACATAAATGCTACAGATAATGAACGTGCAGTTTGTTGCTTGCTCTGGAGAGGGATCAGACATTGTAAGCAGCAAGATGAGCAAGGAGATGCTGACACCTTGGAACTGGGATTAACTTACATCATAATCAGAATTTGGTGAACCTGGGAAATCCCCTCATCACCTCTCTTGCGGGGGTTATGAGAGACATGGCTCTGTGAGTAAGGAATAAAACATTGGGTTTGGTGATTGACTGTTTTAACATGAGGATGTTTGAAGATGCTTTAATCAAGGAGTTGCTCCGATGTAGCCCTCCTCTAGGCACAGGTGACATTCCTGTCTCAAAGGTGGCAGCGCTTCTAACAGTGCTCTGTGTGTGGTACATAAATTGGTTTGACATTCTGTGTTATTAAAATGGCAGCATTCATTTCTCCCACTTAAGTTTCTAAAAGACATTATTTACTCCTTTCTTGTCTTAAGAGCACTTGAAAAGAAAGCGCATAGGACGTGCGTCCCTCTGGCTCACCTTCACTACACCTCTCTCCCATTCTGCTTCCTCCTTGTAATCCCCAAGTGAAGATGAGTAGCCTGCTGCGAATATGACGTCTCTGACTAGTGTCATTGCCTCCCACCAGTCTGAGTGGGTGTCCTTCACTGATGATCTGCTCCTCCCTGTTAACCCACGAGGTAAGCTATCTCTGATGTTCTTAGAACCTTCTGAGACTCTGTGTTTGCATTAGAGCAACTACTGTCATCTATCTAGCATCACAGATCATACCTTCTGAGTGGAAGCAGTATGTGCAGAGGTTAAATTATCTCCTGCTGCACCTATATAATAGAAGAATTTGGGCCAAAAATGTAAAAATACTCTCCTAATGTGAGATTTTCTTAGCATAGATCTAATGCAGGGTTTGGATCTGTCCTTTGAAATTCAAGACAGTATCCAACTGACCGTGGAGGAAGTCTCACTTATTATAATCTAATGCAAAACTATGCCCAGTTTTAGACTAAAAACTACATTAGGTGAAGGAAAATTTTCTTCCTACATTTAATGGCAAATTTTAGAGATTTCAATTTAAAAAAAATGAAGTGATGGTGAGTCCTACCAATCTTTTTATTGTTTTCTCTATTTTAGGTAGCACCGAGGAGCCTCTGGAGAAACGTTTTTCTTCCTCAGATACCTCTTCAGAAGAGAACCCCAGTGTGGACAGAGAATTTCAGGACCTCTCCCACACAGAGCTGGATGATGCAGCTGACAAATCCAAGGTGGATTCTGCTGTGCTTGAGAACCATGTGTGTCCCAGCGCTGATTTGTCAGCATCCATCAGTGCTTGGGTGCAGTTTGAAGATGCACCATGGACAAGTGTTTCGTCAACCCACCCACAAGCAGGTGAGGCAAATGCCTGAAAAGGTCCATTCCAGTAGCTGACAGAATACAGTGAGAGCCTACGGGATTTTTTCCTTGCTCTTTGATTTGTCAGAGGTTGAACTTTGACTAGCTTTTACTGTATTTTAACAGAATTAATGTTAGCGGAGTTTTGAAAAGGGCTCATAATTTAATTCTGGGTTGAACTAACAGTATAAACCAAACATGTTTTCTTTTTCTAAAAAAGATAAAAGACTTCTATGCCTTATTCCACCTATGTCTTGACCCTGGAGACTGCCAAAATGTGCTCATAGGGAAACAGCATATTGGTGTTTTCAGTAGTGACATTTCTTCTGTACAGGTATGAACAGCCATCTAAAAAGTCTGAGCTGTGCTTGCCTCTGTCATCTGGAACTGAAAGAATGATGATAACTGTCCTCTGTGGTTATGGTCTTTATCTGCTCATAGTCCCCATATGGTTTTTGCCAGAAGCTTAGTGAGACCAACAACTGGTACGCCAATGACCATCAGTACTTTGTGCTGTCTTTTGATGCTATGATTTAGCAGCTGGAGAATTACAAAAGCAACCAAAGTTGACTCTGATTCCAGGGCTGCAGGTACTTTTCTTTGAATGTAAAAGTTCTTTCTGACATACTTTAAACAAGCATGCAAAGCCTCTGTCTTTCCTCCTCAGCTTATGCTAACTGATATCGCTACATGAGCTTCTAGCTTTTCTGGGCAAACAGACTTCTGTCCCTCCTCACAGGAGACTGCGGTGTAATAGCCCAAGAAAACATTAGTTTACTTCTTCATGTTCAAATTGAGATTCTGTCTTTGCAATTCCACTTTGTTACTTCTAGTTATGAAAGCCATTTAAAGAGTTATAGCTTTCCTCTGCTTACCGAGTCCATCAAATACTCCCTGTGACATGAATAATACTTCTGTCAGAAACCTTCGGTTGGCAACTTTGGATAAAATCCAACAGTTTTCCATCTGCTCTTTTTATGCGTGCTATAGACTAGTCTGAGACAGTGGGTAGACCTTTGTGCAGATGTGGGTGAGTCTTCATGCAAAAATAAGTTTTTCTGAAGCTCTGCCTAAGACCCGTCTTATCCTTAGATTTATGTGTTGGTTATTCTTCGTAGTTGTAAATACTTACTGATCCTGGCGATAAGCGGAAAAGTAAGAAAACCCGTAACTGTAAACCTGTAAAACTGAGATGCTCTACCTCTATTATTTAATTGCATGGTTAAGTGATCCTTACTCTTGCCCATACAAGTTCATAAAGCCACGTACTTTTTCAAATGGAGCTGTTGGTTGCTCTGACTCCGTATTTCCTTCCTAATGTTGTGATGCCCTTGTCAACTGGAAAACTCTTTGAGTGCACAATCTTGTTAAAAAAAGTTACTTGCCTAAACAAAGTTAGCCATAACAACCACACTTCCATAAAGCTAATTTAATGGCACATTACTTGATTTCCCATCCTTAAAGGGATGTAACCCAGTCTTAAGGTCTGTGCTTAGCAAAATCACTGCCTCTTGGTTTGTGTTTTCAGTCACAGGGGACACTAGGTTGTAGGCAGAGCTCTAGGATATCCCAGAGAACACTTTCCAAAGCATTGTTGTTTTGAAGAAGGCACCCATTTGTGCTGCTGTAGAGGCTTATCCCAAGTGATCCATGCTACTGGGGGAGTATTCATACACTAACTTTTAGCATCTGACTGAGATTCATGGAGGAAGATGGTTCCCCTGGCAGTCAGATCAGGGCTCTTGCTTTCTTACTCCATGTAATTCTCGTATGGGAGGCTGTTTTTCTGTAACTATGTGGGAAGTCTAAGGAGGTGATGTGGATATTTTGAAATCCTCATTTATGAGCTAGCTTCACTCCTTCCTGGACCCCATCTTAAAATGGCAAGACCAGTACATCTGGCAGCCTCTAAAGGGAAGATTGTGGGGCAGAAGAGATGACAGCTCTTTGTTTCTGGCCCTCTACTCTGAGGAGGACATTGACAGGAAGAAGCAGGATAAACTTCAGCCTTGTTGTTCTCAATTAATTTGCAGGTCACGTCTTTTTTTCTATGGGCGGCAGCAAAGCTGGGGACTTTGTGTTATAATCACGACACACTGACACACTCAGGGGAAAGCCTGTGGTGACAGCAATTATTCATTTCCAGTAGCAAACAGCCTGCATAAGAACAATAGCAAATAGCCAGATACGGGCCAGGGGGAAGTGGATAAAGGGCAACTATGGACAGATGGATTGGTGTGAGAAGGATGGAGATGTTTGAAATCTGTTTCCTGTGCAGGCAGCTGTGAAGAGCAATGTCCTGAAGGCTCAGCACCCTGACCACAATCCTGTCAGGGCTCCAGCACTGTTGGGAAATCATCTGTCTGTCCATGCTGAAGCAGCTGCACAGCTCACTAGATCATTCCCCAGGCTGATGGCCAGGCTGCCTGGAAACAGGTTTTGAAAATGGCTTGTGAATTGGCATTTCCAGAGTGCTGTGAGAGCGGGGAAGATGGGCCCTAGGAGGGAGAGATGCTGTCTTACTCCAACCATAGTTCCTACGGTATTTTTGCACAGGTTCCCCTGGAAGGAGATCTTTGTCTCAAAGTGCTCACAGTCAAGAAAAAAGAATACTTTAAAGACAACTGTCATGTAGTGGTTATCCTATAGGAAATATGTCTAAAAGAAAAACGAGTCTAATGTTGAACCCTTGTTGCCCTGGGAAAAGGGAAGACAGAGCAGAAATTAGGGGGACTGATAGTAAGAAACAGGGCTGAAAACACAGGCAACAAATTTTGAATGTGAGAAGTCAAGACCTGAGTAGTAGCAAAGAAAAGCACCCATTGTGAGCATCATAGCGGAAATGATATTTATTTAGGGCATTTTTGTAAACCCTTCATTCTACCTGGTATAGACAAAGTAAACGCTAGGCAAAAATCTTCCTTTCAAAATATTTCCGCTTTTTAGGTTTATGCATTCTTAACTGACAGCTGCCAAAGGATCTGGATTTCTCCCTGGGAAGCAGTAACTCTTGAGCAAGGCCACAGAAATATTTAGTCGCAAAAATGATGTATTGTGGTACCCTCTTCCTCATTTTCCTTTTGCTGGAGAATGCACAGACAGGGAATGCTTAATTAATTATAATAAAACTCCTCTATAAAAGTCTGTGGCACTATAAACATTATTCTCATAGTTACTATCAGGCTAGTCAAACTGGTACTGCAAAAGTGAAAAATGAGACTTTTGGGCTCACTCAAATGTTCCTATCACAAACATTACATAATCTCTAAATGATCACAGCCAGCTGGTGACATAACATTTGCATTTGTTACACAATGGGCAATCTCGTATTCTATCGGTGTTAGCTGCACTCTTGAATTCAATGAGGTATTCAGCAAAGCACCAAAATTAGAGCACAGCAAGATCTGTTACATCATCTGTTCCACACAACACCCACCCCTCGCACACCGCCCCCTGTCCCCCCACCGCTTCTTCCCGAGAGCTTTGTCTACTTTTAAATGGCTCAAGTAACTTGGACTCCTACCATGTCCCTTGAGAGGTTTCCCACAGTAAGGCAAATCTCAATTTAACCATTTTGTGCAGTTCTGTCTGAAAATAGGAAGTACGTGCAACATGAGATGAGCAGCTGAAAGCCAGACCAATTGTGATGCTGTCCTAAAATCAGAAAAATCTGAGGTCCTGTGTGATAGGAAAGGAAACAGCGTGGTGCTGACAAGGTTGATTGTAATATGGTGTAGTGATGTGTCCTCAAAACATCAAAGAGGAATGAATGCTTAAAGGTAAATCTGCATATTAAAAGCAATCCATTGTATTAGGAACAAACACGTTAAGAAATGTAAAATCCATGTGGAAGAAAACATTTTTCAGTTTGGGAAACAATGAGTTGATTTTCAGTGTCCTACGCATGCTACAGAGTTTGCCTGTTAGGGATAGTTATAGCAGTGGACTTTCAACATAAACAGATTTCTGAGAATTAGTGCAGCTGAAAGGCTGTTACTGTGCATCTATTGACATTAGACACCAAATTCCAAATTTCTAGGAGAAAAACCCTAGCTTATTTACAAACTCAGTTTCAGCACTTCCAGGAGTCTGGAGAGCAGCAGGAGCATCTGAAGAGGGACCTAAAAATGTCTACATTTTTACTTCTTGTCTTTTTTTTTCTGTTTTTTTGGTTTTTGTTTTTTGTTTTGTGATTGATTAGATTGTTGTTTGACTCAGCATAGGGAAAAATGCACTTTTACTACTTCCAAGCGTTAGGGAACCTGAAACAGTGGTAGGTGTAAGAGTCGATTATAGTAAGACTTTAAAGAATATCTGTTTCAGAAAAAGCTCTGTATGGTTACAGTTTTCCAAAATACAAATCTTCTTCTTTAGAAAAACCAAATAATTATATTCTTCTGAAGTGGCACAACTTATTTGGAATAAAATTAATTCGCAATTCTATGTAAGTATTCTGCAACACTATTCCAGTCAGTTTCCCTGTTCAACAAAAGCTGGTTTTGCAAAGCACAAAACTAGTTGACAGTATATGAATTATTAAATCTTCTGTGTTTCTAAATTAACTTAGGTTTTTCATGTTGCTGTGACTGGCTTTAAGCAAAAAAAAAGAAACATTGCAAATCTAAGGTATTGTTTTATAAAATAATTCCACAATTTCTAGAATTCCAGATATAAAACACTTAAAAGCCCTTTGCTCTTGCTCCTGGCTTATGTATGGAGCTCAGCTTTTCAGCTTGTCCTCTGCATCCAAATAAATAATTCTGTCTGTCAAGCGATTTCAAGTGAAGTTTTAAAGGTGGCTTTTCAGGTGCTTTATGCCTTGTTTAGCAAAATGGCTGAGAGAGGGACTGACGTTATAATCACACACTTGTCCTTTCTCTACAGGTGTCAAGCACAACACAGTGCACAATTACTGGAGGGAGAAGTGGGGTTTTGTGGTCACAACACTCTCCGCACAGCAGTTGTCAACATGTGCAGGAAGGAGACACATCTCCTGACTTTCAGCTCCTCATCCTTAGGGATGACTCTACTCAGAAGCAACTCAGTACATAGGCTCACAGCTGTACAAATATAAATATATTAATACCTGCTTACCTGAGGTAGAATTGCAGCTATATAAAATAAATTTGCACTTCTGAACTGGCAAGGTAGGGAGCACTGTTTGGATAGTCCCCCTATGCACACAGCAAGGTTCCCTTAATGAAATGGTGTCCCACTGTACTGCTTTGATAGAGCAGAGAGAGAGAAATCCTGTTTAACATTAACTCACCATTTTTTCCAAATCTGTCAATCTAGTAAGAGTCGTTTATGTAGTACATAGGGAGAAGAGACCCTCTGTCACTGGTTGTTCTGTAACTGCAAGATTTGTGGTGCACTGAGATCTTCGTTGGTTTAAAATATAAACATAGATGTACTAACTTAAAAAACAGTTATAATGCTCATGTTAAATTAGAATTAGATTCTACCAATATGCCTTTCCTTAGTTCAGGAAGATTTCTTTACTGCATTTTTGTTTTTTTATTTCCTCACTAGAGTTGCTCATTGTTCCTAACATTTGTTAGGGCAAAGAGTATGCAATGCACAGAGTATAGAGTACACATTCATAGCAGTAGATGTATAAGATTGTGTTCTGAACTTTGGATGGTGGTTAGGCAGGACTTACTGTTTGACATGCAAGTCTAGTGAGTGAGTAGAACAGGGTTTTTGGCCTAAACTGAGCAGGAATCTTATGCAGTATATTCAGATTGGGGCACTCTGTCCTGCATGTTCAGAAACAAAAGCCATTTCTAGTCCACATCAGTAAGTCATTTTCAGTCATATTCTTCCTCCCATGTGGAGAATTCCTAAGATGATTACTGGATTTGAGTGGGTGTCACAGATAGAGAATGCTTAATTAAATATCAGAAAACCACTTCATAAAAATCTGTGGTACTATAAAAACTTCTCTGCGTTTCACAACACATATTCAGATCTTGTCTGTGGTGGCAGAAACATGAAATCTGCCTGCTCTGAAAAGTCACAGCTTCTACAAAACTTGAACAGCAGGGAAACATTCAGGTGCCAGCAGTATGGGGTGTAAGGCAGACAGCTGAGCAGTGCTGGAGGATAACAGTGCCAGGCACTACTGAAGCTGCTGTGTGTTTGTTACAAAACAACTGCATTGCTGTGGATGTTGAAATTTATATTTACATAGTGTTAGTACACTGATGTGATGTGTCTTTGGAATAGTTGTGATCTTCTGGAAGATTGCCCTGTAAGTCTCTAACCGATACCTGTGTATTATCTATCTCCAGTGTCTTCATCAAAAGCACCGAGCTGGACATCCCCCTCCTCCAACTCTTCCGAGAGGCGAGCCCGTGCCTCAGAGAGCAGCTGGACAACCAACTCGGAAGACACCAGCAGCCCAAGCATTGCTCCCTCCTATACAGATCTGCAGTCAGTTAACACTGAGGACCTGACCAGCGGTGGAACGTCTGCCGCAGACTCACCTGGTAAGAGGGAAGCCTCCAAGCTTCCATCTTGATCTTTTTGATGCTACTCAAACTCACTGCTCAGAAGTGAGCTACAGGGAGTGGATCCAGAGCAGAACAAGCTCAAAAATTAGGCAGACTAACATTTTGTTCTAGTCCAATTCCCAAAAAAAATCACACCTGGATTTGACACACACCTGATATGTGCAGGCTCCTAAAGCAAGAGCCAAATGCAACTATGTAGTTTTTGGTAGATTTATCTGAGTGAAATGTTGGAGCATTTCTGGTATTTGCGTACCACATCAGCTTAAGCTGACCTGGGAGCTCGCTCTCAGTCTGTTGTGGGAGAAGCTGGCTGCCCTTCCAGAACTTCTATGCAGATATTTTCTTAACTCATCAGTATGTTCAGCTGAGGCAGGGCCAGCTCTGCATGGCTGTTTCAGTGAGTGCGAAGACACAGATCCAGGCTGCTGGATACGTTCCTTGCACTGTGCTTTGCACTGTTGCTGTACAGTAATGCAGAGAGAATGTAGGAAATGACAGAGGATGGTTTAGCAGCAGATGTGATCATTTAAGGATCCTTTGTCTGACATTGTAGGGATCTATTCAGGTGGTATCCTGACTCTGGAAAGATATGCTGTATGATATTGTAGGTCATTGCTGCTCAGTTGTACTCTAGATAATCTCTGATGCTGGAGAAATAAAGCAGAGTGGTGCCACCTGCGTCATCCCAGAGTTGGGCTGATGAGCACTCCTGTGTGACAAAGCAGACTTTCACAGAGCATAGAAAGAGCTGGCATGTCAGGACACAAAAAGGTTAGAAGAACACAGGTGCAGGAGGAAGCATTCTGCAGTATGTTGGAAGCTGTTCCTCTCAGGTTGAGGAAGGTCAGTAGCTAACCAGTTTGGTGATGAAAGTTGGTTTGCTGGTGTCATGATAGCTCAGTCATGTGAGTTATTTAATGTGTTTCTCTCAGGTGGTGAATGTAACTGTGTGTGTGAAATAAGATCTGTTTGGGGAGAGTGGACTTCCATAGACTTCCTAAGCCCCACTGAGGTCATATGTCCCTTTCATAAAGAGCACATACTTGCATTACCTGAAAAGGGTGTTGTTTGATGGTTCAGTGAAACTGGCTTGGACATCAAGGAAGGTTCATAAACAGCAGCATGGTAGGTACTAGCTGGGCACTTAAGACAAAGGATTTGTGGGGAAGTAGTATTTACTTTGGATGAGTAGAGGCCCTTCTTCCTTCAAATAACAGTTACCACAAGTCTCTCAAACTGTTTTTATTTTAGAATCCTCTGCTTGGTGTGCTCTGAGTCTGGAAACCACTGGTAGAAAGGTAGAACGGGCAAGCTGGATCATGTGCCAACTGTTTGGATGCCAGTGTGGTCATCAGTTCTGTTCTGATGAGCTTGTGTCTGTTAAGGAGAACTGTAAGGGTTTTCATCTGAACTGTGTGCTGGATATTGCTGGTTTGTTGATTTGGTATAGGTTGCCAAAGGGCGGCTTTTGTCATGGTGACTGTCTGCATGTGATCAAGGGAAATGAGGGATGCCTGGTTCATATATACCTTGCATCATATAGAGAAAGTAAAGGCAAAAATGGTGGTGTATAACACTGGCATACATATGGAGTCGTTTGCTATATATGGCCAAAAGTTGATACTTTGGTAAAAGCTTTGTATGCAACCTTCTTACTCTTCCTTCTTTCCCAGTCAGTCACAAACTGGCATATTTATTATCAAAACAGGTACAAAAAATCATTCCAACCACCTATAAATTTTTAAAAGTAAAAAAGTAGGTAACATAGGCAAGGCTGCGTCATTAACTAAAACTTGTAAGATACACTACCTCAGTGGTACTGGAACTGGAGTAAGAAATACATTGAGTCTTCGTACCACCAAGCGTGGAGTTTACAAAGGGCAGCATGAACAAAGTGCATCTGTTTGTTCCTGTTGGTGGGATGGCTCACAGCCCGCCCCCCAAAGGTGCCTGCTGGCATCAAGCAAGGTTTGTGGAGGTGAGGGAGCTGAGGACCTGGTGGCCATGCAGCTGTTGTACATTTCTGCTTTTCTGTTGTTCGCTCCACCTTCATCCCACCCTCACAGTGCATAAATGAACAAAAATGCATTATGGCTCTCTCTCCTCTCTGCCCCTCTCCAGAAATTCAGTCATTCAAACCTGACTCGATCTAAGCATTTGATTGCCATTTCTCTTCTCAAAAGGCTGGCTGCCTGAGTCTGCAGTGGAGGTGGAAGGCTCCATCAAGGCAATGAAATAACTTACTTTATTTTGATGAAAGAAGAGTGAGACATCCTCATGCTCTGTGTGATGGTGAAGTCACATTGACTGTTAGCCAATATGTTGACTCCAAGGTTAAGCTTGATGGAGAGAAAAAAAAATCAGATTCCTTTCACTGCTAAAATCCCAACAAAAATAAGAAAGAAATTTTTGATCTGCTTAGTGATGGTAGAGAATCAGGACAATAAGAGTAGCTCCAGTTTAATATTGTTTCAAGCAAGAAAAACCTGTTAATGACAAAAGTGTGAAAAATTCTACTCAATGGTCAGACACTGGGTAAAATAACTGTTTTAGCCATGGTGAATTTTTATTGCCTGAACAGCACAGAAGAGCATCCAGGATAGTCTGTGCCATAATATCACTATCTGTCTTGACTTCAGGCTGCCTGCAAAATGCTTAAGCATCAGCTGCCTGTAGGAGACTGGGGCATGGGGTTTCGTGTGGGAGCAGATGGAAGCCTGAGGTAGGTCTGACTAGGGGTGTACCCAAAGCTGAATCCCAGCAGTGAGAATGCACATCCTGGTGTCCAGGGCTGGTAGGCTGCAAGCAGGTAAAATTGGCTGGGAATCAACTTTCTCACAACTGACACAAGATTTCAGTGCAACACAATTCCATGGGCTTGAGCTTTATCTAGTGCCTCTGTTTATGTAAGATGTGACCTACGCAGATATCTGAGAAAGATGCTAGAGACCTGAATGACCCTAGCCTGAGAGTTTACCCTCACTACGGGAGCACTGCAGAAAGCCCGATGGTGTCAGGATAAGCTCATTGACATCCTGTAAAGGCAGTAGACTGCACAGCGGTGAAGGTAAATACTGCACAAGCAGAGCTGAAAAAGAAGATTTGCCTTCAATCAAAGTGCAGCTAGAATATGCTGCACTTCATTGTCTCTTCTAGTTAGAACTCTGGCACCAAGAACTCTGGCCTTTTATATTATTTTCATCTTTGTCAGTATGAGGAGGCTATTTTAGCCTGCAGCAGCTAGCCAATAAATTTGGGTCAAGTGATAGCAAACTGCCCATTTAATGTGGGTGTGTTTATATGATTATAACAACAAGAACTTCACAGCAGCTAGGGTTTCACAGGGTGTATGAAGCTGTATTTGGTGCTGGTAAAGTGGGCCATTTCTGCAGAGCTTTCTACCATGCATCGCTGTGTCGCTCAACTTGGATCAATGAGCACGGAAAGACGCAGAAACTTTTGGCGTTTGTGCTGTACTCTGCAAGATAAGTAACACAGGACATCTCTGTTACTGATACAATACAAGTATTGATTCATTCCGAAGCAGATGCCTGTCTCAGCTTTCAAAAAAGGCCAAATATCTACATGTCAGAGGAGCAAGGGAGAGGCCATCTTGTAGCTAGGATTATGGATCTGGAAACACTGGGGTCTGTTCTGAGGTTAAGCACAAATACCTCATAGCTGATTTGGATTTCTGCACTTTGCCATTCATCTCTAAAATAATTTTATTTATATAAATTAAAAATAAATATTGACTTGTATACAAAAAAATGTGATCAATACATATAATAAAATTGATAAGATATATTTGCATAGTTAATAAACTCTAATATAAATAGAATATATAATAAAATCTATGTGAGATAATAGTGCTCTGTGTGTGTGTGTATATACATATAAAAAGCTGATTAGCTTTGTACACGAGTTCTCTAATAGTTATTTTGGGTGCATTGTATTGCTAGTTCTTTTGTGGTTTCTGTTCTGATTTGTATCTTAGGAGAGCTGCAGCTATGCTGGGTATGTTGGTGGTTCAGTTTGCTGACCAGTTGTTCTGTTTGGCATTTTCCTGAAGCTCTGGGGCTACTGGGATACTGAGGGAATCGCTATGTTGTTGTTTTCTGAGAACATCTGCATGTTTGGAGATAAACATTTGCATGCGTGACCCCAGCTGTTCAAAATCCAGAAAGTTAATAAATAGCACAAGGAATTAATTCCAAGAATGTTGTTATTTTCAAAGTATTACCCTGCCTCCCAAAGAAGAGTGTTTGAAGCTGCCAGGACTATCAGATACTTGCTTTTTCTTCAGGAACGATGAGGAATTCCAGAGTGCAAGGACGAGAGGATATAGTATTGCTGTCACAGCAAGAAAGGTGTTAGAAGAAAGCTAAAAAGGGTCTGCTCTTCCTAATTCCTGTTAGGCTGAGTCTTATTCTGCTCCTTAATCAGGCCTCCCTTGCTATTCCACATCCGTGAAAACACCAGGTCTAAGACAGGGAAGAGGCAAAGTGTGAGAGGAGGAAGTGGCAACATGAAAGAACTGGCTCTGATTTTCATTATTGCTTAAAAATGTTTTAATTAAAAACATTTTTATTAAAAGCATGTATATATAAAAATATAGGATTTTTTCTGTGTGTTTTCTCACCTGCATGCCAGCGTAGCATCAGTTCTGATCTCATCCATGTCATTGGCCCTGGCTAAAGGACCATCTCTTAGTTCAGGTGCTGAGTTTTCTCCTCATGGCTGTTCTGAACTGCAGGCACACAGATTTGTAGCAGGCTTGTACTTTGTTATAAAGAGCTAAGTGCTGAACCTACATGGTGTTCTTAATGAATTTCACTCGTTCCACTCCTACTCACTGGTGGTTTTATATAGTCAGAGCAGCTGAAAGCAAAGTGGCCAGAATTCTAGCCCCAGTCATGGGACTGACCTGCCGATATCCCTTTGTGTAGGCAA
Organism: Streptopelia decaocto; assembly: GCF_964273445.1. Taxonomy (NCBI): domain Eukaryota; kingdom Metazoa; phylum Chordata; class Aves; order Columbiformes; family Columbidae; genus Streptopelia; species Streptopelia decaocto. The sequence goes on from NC_138661.1 coordinate 22,145,789, forward strand.
TGTCCCAAGAGAACAGATGTGGGTAGATGCTTTGTAGTTTATCTCATGCCAGTGAGGCAGACTAGGTGGTACGAAGCCCTTTCTTTATTTGTGTTTGTCAGGCTGTGATTCTTCAGCCACAGTGTTTACATTGGCTCCATTTGCTCTCTAATGCAGTGCAGAAAGCCACACGCCAACGTGATAAGCCAGAGGACTTCAGCAGGAGATTTTGCAGCTGGGCAGGACATTTCAGTTTGGAAATGGGACACTTATGTGTACTGGCTATCCGTGATTGCTGTGTTGAAAGAGGAAAGTCTAGGTTTGTTCGGAGCAATTCTGCAGGATGCTAAATAGCTTGTGAACTGAAAGCTGCTGGGAGGGAAGAGCACCAAGGCACCTCCTGACATCCAGCTCTTTGAAAGCGGAAAACACGAGTGGCAATCTTCGGCAGTGTTAGCTCACCTTTTGCATTCAGTTCCTGGCGGCACACTGCTGTACCACTGGCAGGAGGTGACAAGGTCACTGTAGTGATGGAGTGGCAGTGGTGTGGCACTGTCCCAGCTGTGTGCTGTGGGGGTGACATGGCCGGTGCCCTGGGGAGCTGGCTGCACCCTGGGGAGTCCCATTTTGCAACTCTCACGCAGCAGCGAGCTTCGCCACTTGGAGAAATTACCTGCTTAAGAATTCATGTTTTCCACTGTTAATTCTGTGAGGCAGAGAAGCAAGCAAGGTTTCCACAGTAGTGCTAATTAACAGGAACTGTAAGTCATTTCATGTGCTCTTAATTAGAGATCCCAGTTCTGTGTGGAATTTCCTGTCTGAATATGAAGGGGCTGAATAGAACTGGCAGTGTGAAACAGCAGGTGAAAAAGCCAGCAGGAGCAGATAGAAAGTAAGAATGAGAACTTTCGTGATGCCCAAATGCATGAATTTGCTTTTTTCTCCCTCACTCTGGTATAATCTGAAACCTAAGAAAGGCTCAGGGGATCACTGGACTACACAGCACAGGAACTGGAAAAGTGCTGACGAACGCCTTTAGGGGGTCAGTTATAGAGTCACCTGCTCAAAGAACAGCGTGGGATGAAATGGGAGGAAGGTTTGTTAAAAACAAGAAGAATGTAGGAATCATTTAAGCAAAACCTCCAGCTTCTATGTCGACAATTTTTTTTTTTGTCCCCACATAGAAACTTTTTGTGATTATTTTTAATGTCAATTTTTATCGGAACATGTGCCTCCTTTATCATTTTATTTGGGCCCAATGTTACAGAAAAAATGTAACACTTTCTGCTCTTTCAAGTCAGAAATGAGCAGAGTTGGATGAGAGTACTGTATGGAGATCAATGTATGTCTTTACTTCAACATCTCCGTTTTCTAGCTGATCTACCCTTGATCAAACCAAATAATGCTGGAGCACAGATACAACACGAATTTTGCATAATGAGCTTGTTCATCAGTTATCAGAAGCAATTTGTCCTTATGTTTGACAGGTGAGACAAAAATCCTCTGCCTAATCTTAGGACAGATATAACTGGTATTTGCATTATGACCGTGTCCATTACGTGAGAGGAAGAGGAGACTTCATGCTACTTCCTTTGGGTTGATCTTGGTTACCAAGAGTGATCCTGGATTTTGTGATGTGGATGCCAGTTCAGTTTACCTGTAGACTTCCTAATGATGTTGCTCTAAATCTCAAAGAGACTGATTTGAACTATGACTTAGGATTTGTTTTTTATAAAAAAACTCCTTCAAGTGCTCAGCATCTATTGTGAAGTAGTCCAGATCTGGGTTTGGCACCTAAAAGTGCTTCCAAAATACTCAGGTCCCAGCTATTCCTGTTGTGGTGCAGCAGAATTTTCAAGTAGCTGCAGCTCTGTGTGTTCCTCTCCAAATCTAGTAATTTAGTTTAGTCAAAGTTCTTTTCAACCTATGTCCTGTAGCTCTGTGCCCTCATGCACATTGCAAGCTTTGTAGAAATTATGCCATTTAAGTGCAGACTTTGGTCACCAATTTATTGAAACTGATGTATTTTCACTTGTAGACATTTCAGACAGCTTTAAACATGATCCACTTGAGACCATGGGAATGGAAGCTATTTCCCAGGACACTGCTGTAAATGTATTCATGACCATTTCCTATCCTCATGTTCCTGTGCCAATATTGTCTTTCAAATAGCTTTTTGCCCTCTTTAGTGCAAGCCCTTAAATATATTTATACGGTGTAATTATAACCCTCTCTGTTTTCATTTGCTAAACTAAATGAGACAGGGTCTTTAGTATTCTTGTTCTCCATTCTCCTCATCATCCTAGCAAGCCCTTCTCAGCTTGTGTTACTGTTTGAATTAATCTTCCTTGGATGTGGTAACCAAAACTTTGCACAGACTAAGGTCTCACCATAGCCTAATATCTAGATATTACTGTTTCCACATCTTCTTTCCTTTTGTAGTAGTGTATCAGGCAAGTACCCTTACACTATATTCAGATTGACTGTGTACATCCTAGATCATTGCCTCTCATACATAACTGATGAGTTTCTTCATTATAACAAATGTATCTGTCCTTAAATACCTGATTGTGAACTTTATGTTATTACATTTCATCTCATTTCTGTTACCTCAGTCCTCACAATGAACCACACGTTTCACTCCGATGTTCAGAGCTTCCTTTACATACCCAGTTCCTCCAATTGTGTGCATTCAGGAAATACCATGTTCGTTTCTGTGCCATGCTCGTTGTTTTAAAATATGGATAAACATAGTCTTAATCATGTTGTCATAATCCATAAATCCTACTTGTAGGTGCTCTAACCTAGTATTTCTATTGAAACTCAACAGCTGTCTTCCTTTTAGCTTGGTTTTTAGTTCTGTCTTAACGCTGGTATCAGTATCCATTTTAACTCCTTCCCAGGTGACACCACATTAAATGCTTTTTCTAATACAGATAAATCTATTTTTTTCTTTAGAAAATCAGTTGTTAAAGAAATCTGTTAGGTTTGGCTGGAACAAACTAAATATTTTAAAGCTAGCTTCCATCCCCGTTTTCATCTTCTGTGTTTCACTTCTTGCTTCTAAAGTCTTGCATACTATTGCAGTCAGAATTTCAGCTCATATTTTCCGAAGTCAGTTTTATCCCTTATAAATACAGTTACTCTATTTACTATTCTTCAGTTGTATAGTACTATCCCCATTTGAACAAATTCTTCTAAAATCCTTATGATGAAAGCTGCACTTATATATGTCAGTTCTGTCAGAGTTTAGGAATGGAGCTTATCAGACGTGCTGAGCACAATAACATCTCCAGAATGTTTTCTTACCTCACTAAGGTTAATTTCTATTTCCACTCCCTCCTTCTGGTTGTCTAGCCTGCCTCCAGTGCCCTTTACACTATGTTCTGCATCATCACTCTTATTAAAGAGAAGTGGCAAAGTATTCATTAGCTTTGGCACAATGTCTACACCTGTTCAGGTTTAATTATCACCACAGACCCACTTCCTTGCTTTTTATATATGCATATATGTGGTTTGCTTTAGCTGTAGTATGTAACATGACCACCAAAGATTATTTCTGAGAAAGGTGTGGCTCATGAGACCCAGCTTTGCAGGTCGACTAGTCCTGTGTCACCTTTATTGAGCTTTATAGAACTCAATAAGAGTTTTAGTTGTAGGAGAGAATTAAACAGCAACACTGACAAAATAAGTCACCTCTGCAAGAAATAAAAATATCCCTCATTTTGGTGGTTTAAACATTAGACCAGGGATGAAGCTAAACCTGCTTGGAAAACCAAAATATTAGGGCAGGTTCCCTTTCTGTCAGGTTTACATGCTGATTAGTACATGCATAACTAACATTTTAGAGTGTGCTTTTCGCTTTGAGCTGGCTTTGCATGTGCAGACACGAATATGCGCACTGGCACTGGGAAGAGGCATGAACTCGCTGAGCGTAGACTGAGCTTGACCTCTGTGGGTGCAGCTGCCTGCAGGAATCTCCTCGCTGGTTGAGATCTTGGTGTGCAAAGCATTTGAGAAGGTGCCTGTAATAGACACCATAGGCCCTAGGGCTTGTAGCTCGTTTTTACAAACATAGTAATTACAAAGTGCACTGCTTCCTGAAACATCCTAATGTAGATTTTGCAGCAATGGAATAATTTAATGTATGAGCAGCATAAACACATGAAATTAACACTTACGTGTCTTCAGTGCTCTACACGAAAAGTGAGAAGTGTAGGATAAGAGGAGATCAGTGGTTAGTAACAAAGGGTAACTTATACTATAAAATGGGAATGTTGAAGTAGGTGTTTCAGCAAGTAGCTGGTTTGATTATTATCTGGAATGCAGATAATGTGTAAGCTTCGACTTACCAGTTTCCCAGGTTTCAGTTTATGTTGAAACGGATCTTTAGAAATCTTGCTTTCCTGGTGAGATGAAGATGATGACTCTCCACAGCAGCACTGGTATGGCTGGAGGGAGCAGAGTAACTCTGAGTGTGTATTCAGACTGACCTGGTAGACCTGCGAGTGTTTGAAAAGATGGGGTATATGCTGTACTGTCATCAGTTGCAGACATCTGATAGTAGTTAAAATAATCTGTACAACTCTGTCTCTGCACAAAGAATGGGTACCTAGCACAGCACAGGCAGCTGCCAAGCTTTAGGCCATTTTCCATATGCTTTTTTAAGTATGTCCCCAATTTGAAATGAATCCTCTTTTTCTGATTTTTTTTAATGTGGTTGCATAGTGGTGAGTATGGTGCTGAGATACACATGTTCTTACAAGAAATGTGTGGTAAGAAGTGTGTCAGGTTTGAATGCAGTGAAATAAATTCATGTTCTTGCATAAGCACTAGGATTCCTGATTTTCTTAATCAAAACATATAGCCTGGTTCTTCTCCTGAGATGCCCAACAGAAGCATTCATTCAGCACAAAAACAGAAAGATTTTTGTTGGACAGGCTGGAGAGGGTCCAGAGAAAGGCCACAAAGATGATAAAAGGACTAGGAAGCCACCATATGAGGAAAGGCGGAGAGAACAGGGCTTGTTCAGCCTTGAGAAAAGAAGGCTTAAAGGACACCTCATCACCATGCTCCAATACTTAAAGGGTGGCAACAAAGGAGATAGAGACTCCATTTTTACATGGAAAAGATGAGAGGTAATGGGTACGAATTACTCCTGGGGAGATTCCTATTGGACACAAAAAGGAAATTTTTTTCACTATGAGAACAATCACCCATTGGAATGATCTCCCCAGGGAAGTGGTTGATTCCCCAATATTAGACACTTTTACAATTCAGCTGGACAAGGTTCTGGGCCATCTTGTCTAGACCGTGCTTTTGCCAAGAAGGGTTGGACCAAGTGATTCTTGTGGTCCCTTCCAACCTGATATTCTGTGATTTTGCATGTTTGTGCCTTTTATGTTCTGCCTCCACCTAATTGTGCATTTATATGCTGTGTGGTAGGCATGAGTCTTTGGGGAGGGATCAGGATGGAAGGGGAGCACATGCCAGCACTCAGGGTACAAAAAGGCATGTGGTCCATCTGGCAGAGCAGGGAGCTACATTGTGCCAGGGTATTGACACCCAGCCAGCACGCCAGCTTCGTTCCTTTGATGCTCGGTCGAGCAGTAGAGCCCCGTCTCCAGCACAGCGAGCTGGCTCTGGAAGCGGGACACGAGGTTGCCCCAGGGTGCTTTGCTGTGTCTCCTCTGTGGCAGACCCTTTGCCAGCCAGATAGAATTGGGATCTGGGTGGGAAAGCTTACACAAATGAAGTAGGGGGGCTTTACTAGAGGCTTTGCTTTATGAACCCATCACTCCTCCTACCCTAGATTGTTTGTTCAGGCTTGGTTGCCTCCAGCAACACATTATTAGCGGGAATTATGGTGTATCCTGGGAGACCTGCAGGATTCCCTGCAAATCTTTTGAGTTCTTCATCTCCAGGGAGGGAGAGGCACAAAGGCATTCCACTCTGTTGATGCAGTTGCATGTACATTGTTCCCCTTTGAATGCTGGTGTGTCTCTTCAGCTAATGCTGTAACTGGACTCCACAGTCTTCATCTGGCTTTTTTGTCTCAGACAGTAGAATATACTTTTATTTGTAAAGCCACCAAGCTGCACTGCACTTTAAAGGCTGTATTTGAAGCCAGGCAGTCTGCTATGCTTAGCTGAGAAGGTTTCAGCAGGGCTGTGTGCTTTTTATCTCTGTCCTTGCTTATGGTAGACTTCGGGCTTTTTGGGTATGTCCAGCCTTAAGGTAAATACAGATTGTGTCATTCATTAGCAGCTCTCTGCTTGATTTAGCACGACTACAGAAGCAGTGACATAGAGTAACAACATGGGTATGTACTCAGGGCTCTTCTAAGATCATATATCTCTGTTAAAACCTGTGCCTCTGCAAATTCTTTAGGGTTAGGATAGCCTCCCCATGATGTGGTCAAACCCTGTAGCTATGTTTTTCATCTCTGTTCAGTTTGAAATTACAGCACTCAATGATTTTCCTCAGAAATCTGCTTCAGCTCCTTTGCCTCTTTTGTGTCCTGGACTTGCAGGGAGCAGCCTATTTGTCACAGCATAGTTAAAACACTGTGAAAAGCACTTGATTTCCTGATTAGTCATGTATGTGTCCAAAGATGGGCAGTGTCAGATGAACTGATCTCTCATAAAGGTCAAGGCAGGTTAGCTAAGGGAGGTCAGAGCACCAGTAATTAAGGCCTCAACACCAGATGGCATCTCAATAACAGAGCCAAGTCAGAGGCAAGGCACGTGAGCATTCCCGTGAGAGTGATGGTGGTGGTAATGGGGGGCTATTGGAAGGGCAGGGGGGTTAAGGAAATACAGAGGAGGTGTCTTGAGTGTGATCTGCTTACAATGGGCAGTTTAGTTAGCAAGAGACTCCGATGCTGAAGAGCCATGCAGTTCCTTCTGTGTGCTCATATTAAGGCTGTGTGCGTTTTGCAGTGACAGACGCAGGGTGTTTCTAGGGGCTGTACCGCAGAGCTGTGGGCACACTCACAGCCGTGCCCCTGCCCTGCCAGGCTCCCTGTACCTGTGCCGAGCTGGCTGGGCAGGGGCCGGGGTGCTGCTGGGGCAAAAGGGTTAACTGTGCTCTGCCAAGATTGAAAGTCCAGCTGTGTCCACGGAACAAAACCAGTTTGTCTCGCGTGTCTGACCAACCCAAACCTGAACTAATGGAGCAAACAGATGTGAAAGGAGAAGGGTTTTGCCTGAGCAAGTAGTTCCTTGTCTACTGGATAAAGGGAAAATCAGGTCAGTAGGAATCAACACATCCCTCATCAGATGGCAGGGAGAGGAGTTGCTCTTCAGAGAGCAAAGGCATTCAAGATTAGCCTGTTACCTGCTGGGGCTCACTTCCAAGGAGAACCCAAGTCGAAGGGCATGGGACCAGGTCCCAGCAGGCTTCTCCTCCTGGACCTGGAAATCCAGCTCAGAGGCCTTGTGAATTTCTTTTTTCCATGGAAGAATTGAGGAGGAAGGAAATATGAGGACAGATGGCTGGGCTATACCTTTTACGTATTTGAATTCTTTCATACTACATTAAGTAGCAAGCAGCTTTAATCCCCATGCTTCAGCCGATCCCTTGCTTTACGGAAGAGTTTCAAAGTGGTTCTTGAGCCTCCTGGCTGCCAGTACTTTCTGAAACGTGAGCCAACAGAGGCTTCCTTGTGAAAGGCAGCTCTGTTTCAGATATGATAATTGTATATGATACTGCCTTCTTACATGTTCTTGCAATTTTAAGGAGAAAAAGCTATTTTCGCTTGCTGATCTTTGTACACTTCTAAAAATACTTCATATTCTTTCTCAGAGGTGACTCTAACTTCAGGATACAAAATTTATACTTCAGTTTGTGAAGTCTGTGCAGTGCCCTGGGATAATTTTGGTTGGAAACTGCTATGCTGTATGTAGATAAGATCGTAAGTGAGGTCATTCTTTTCCTCCAGAATTGCCAGCCTCACACATTTACTAGGTTTTAACAAAGCACTAATGCATCTTCTGAACAGCCCAACAACCTGTCTCTTGTACAAACTGTACTGAAACACCATCTTACTGCAGTCAAGTAAAACTTATGCTTGTGTGGGCTTCATCCAGATTTCTAGTGTTGTCAAGGACTTATTTTGTTATGTTACTTGAGAGACACATAATACAGGCAAATTTGCTGGAGTCACACCAAACCTGTCCTATAACCAAAATGAAAGTGTAAAGTAAGCCCTTGTGCCACTTTTAATCTAATTGCAGAGCAGTTGTCAAGAGGTAAATATTCCTCACTAATTTTCTTTGAAAGTTTAAGCACCTAAGAGTCCCTTTGTATTTCTTCAGTGGTTTTGTTTGTTTGTTTGGGTTTTTTGTTTTGGTTTCTTTTTTGTTTGTTTGTTTGGGTTTTTGTTGTTTGGGTTTGTTTTTTAAAGCCTTCGGCTCAGAAAATCACAGCTCTATTTGGAAAATGCCATATTCTGTACTTTTTCATATACGTGGAGTCGGCTTTGTGATGTGTTTAACAAAGTCAGTTTCCACATTGGCTATGTGCAAAAAGCAAGATGTTTTAAAAGAGGAAATAATAATGGTGAATACACAGAAATGTTTAAAAAAGTCTCCACTGTATGTCAAATCTGCCAATATAGCTTATGTTAAAGAAAATTGCAAGTTAATGCCTTTATAAAATGGTGAAAATACAAATTCTGTTGGAATTAGAATCACTAAGGCAATGAACTGGGGCTCCCAACAGCCACAGTAAATTCCTTGTGGGAACGAAGAAGAACCTCCAACATAATTTTCTGCTCTATGGTTTCTTTGGCAGAAGTTTGAATACAAAGGCCGCCTTTATCAATTGCATGTTTATTTTCCTCAGCTTCTCATACTTTATAATTTGGCTGTGAATTTTAAAGATCATCAAATGGAGCAGAGATTAGAAATTGGTTCCCTTTGTGTCCTATTGAAAGCAGACCAGCCCCTCCTCCTTAGGCAATGCAGAGTTCTTTGCTAATAAGGCTGACTGAACAAGTCTTCATTAAACTTTATGTTGCTGGGCTGGAGAATTTATTTGGCCCCATCATCTGTTCAGACCGTGACCTGGACAAATCACCCGTGATGCCTTGGATGTGAAAAGGCTTTGTTTGGCTTCTCCCATTCTTAACACAATTAGTAGCCCTGCAGCTTGCCTCCTTGGGCAAGGTGGGGTCATGCTGTCTCTTGGTCTAATTGCTGCTCTCAAGGTAACTCACTTGGAGTACCCCTTGAGTGATTCCGTAGCATGTGATTTTAGCCAGTAAATCCCAGTCCCATAGAAATGAGTGGCACATGAGGATAAAGCTGGTTATACCCATGTGTTACAGTCACTCCATACTGTCTGTGCTGGCAACCTGCTAGAAAGTATAATCAACTGAAATTTCCTCTAAACTGGTGTGAAGAAACTCAGTTAAGCAATATGTCTGTCATTAAGGTGACTGAGGCTTTTCTCCACTTCCAAACACTGTGGTCCAGATGTTCACCGCCTCCTTTTTTCAACGAGGAGTAAGTTACAATACATGTGACTTCTGTGTATCATGGCAGACTTCACACAAATCTCTGATTAAAAATCACCTTCCACTTGAAGATAAGGTTATTACAAAGAATACCAAATAAAGCAGACAGCTTTTTGTAATAGTCATTAAAGCCTTAGGAGTTGTTTCACAAGTATGTAATCCCTTGAACATGTCAGAGTTTGCTTTGCTCCAGAAAAATGAAAGGGTTTTAAATTGTATTTCATCATCATCAGTCCTTAGGATGATGCATTTACTTTGGCACTGGTTTTGCTATTTCTTCAAATGAAGTCTCTGTTCCTTTCCATGTTACTACACTGGAGGGGGAGTGGTATGATTTCCATTCATTATGGGCAGGAGGTAAGATTTCAGGTTTCTTCCCCCAGGAGCTGGCTCATGCATCGTTTAAGCCTTTCCCTTTTCTGTGCCTTAAAGTCACAAGGCAGTGGAAGCATGCAGCAGGTGAGCCAGGGTGCTCCCTCTTTCTCTGCGTCTGTGTGTATAATTATATATATGTCTATGTATGCGCGTGTGTGTGCATGTATACATGCTCTTATTTGTAGATTCTCCATGACATCAAACAAAACTTAAGTCACGTTTTTTGTTGGAAGGGAGGGGTGAGCATCAGACAAACCCAACCAAGTGAATGTTTGAATCAGACAGGACTCAACAGTGCTACAAATAATACCCTGTCCCACCCCTGACTTTCTGGCCCACCTCCGTCCGTCTCCACACACACAGGTCCAGGTTTCCTCAGCCCACAGCACAGATTGCTTTGCAGCACCAGAAGAACCATTTTCTGTCAGGTGGCATCCACCCAGTTTGTGAGGAAAATAACATTTTGAGACCCTTCTGAACCAGCCTCATCTTTGAGGGGGACAGGCTCCTGCCTGCCATTTCTAACCACAGCAAGGCTGGCTATATATGAGCCAGCAGTGTGCCCAGGTGGCCAAAAACGCCAACAGTGTCCTGGCTTGTATCAGGAATAGTGTGACCAGCAGGACTAGGGGGAGTGATTGTGCCACTGTGCTCAGCACTGGTGATGCCCCACCTTAAATATTGTGTTCAGTTTTGGGCCTCTCATCATAAGAAGGACATTGAGGTACTAGATAGAGTTCAGAGAAGGGCAGCGAAGCTGGTGAGAGGTCTGAGCACATCTGAGACATCGCTGTCTACAACTACCTGGAAGGAGGTTGTAACATGGAGGGTGTTGGTCTCTTCTCCCAAGTAGCAAACAATGGGACAAGAGGAAATGGCTTCAAGTTGCACCAGGGGAGGTTTAGATTAAGAAAAAATTCTTCATGGAAAGGGTTGTCAGGCATTGGAACAGGCTGCCCAGGGAAGTGGTGGAGTCACCATCCCTGTAGGTGTTTAAAAGGTGTTTAGAGGAGGTTCTTAGGGACATGGTTTAGTGCTAGAGTTAGGTCATGGTTGGACTCGATGATCTTGAGGGTCTCTTCCAGACGAAATGATTCTATGATTTGAATGGCATGCATGGTTAGGGCACCCCTGGGTGTGAAGGAGGCATCTCTGAGAGGTCTCAGCATGAGAACTAGACCAGCTGGGCAGTGATCTGTGGCCTGTGAACTTCTCTACACACTCTTGTTCTCACATACCATAAATGCTTACTGACAAAACCCTGTTTCAACCATGTGGAGACATGTAACAAGCAGAAACCCATCTGAGACCATGTCTCATATAGCTCCTGGATATTAATGGGCTTGGTTATTCATATTTTCAGTCATAAGAAGTCATATTTAGGTCTGACTAGTGCCTGGATCGAGACGTGTTATATAGCTGAGGATTATCTGGCTTTCAATTAATCTTTCCTCCCAATGTACCTTTTCATTCCTTATGTGGTTTGGTTTTTTTTTTTGCTCTGAGTATATCCTGGCCTAAACCGTCTTGTCCTGCCAGGATGGTACTCCAGAAACCCATTCTGAGCCACTGAGCTTTAATTTTGCCATCTGTTCCTCACAAGAAAAGGATCTCGGGATGGCTCCTGTTCAGAAGGCAGTCGTTGCAAGATAAATTATAAACATAAGCCAAACACGGCTGATGGGATGCTGTTCAGCTGAATTGTACAGGCTGCACTTGGTTCTTTCTTTCTCAGCTGCTGCAGGATGAACATGGGCCAGCAGTGACAAGAACACTGCTTAAGAGCAAGTCCTTATCTGTTTTCTATACTTCAAATGCCTCAGGAAACAGAGTTGAAACAGACTTTCATCCTGGTTTCACATTTTGTAAGGATGAATATTAATAACGCCTGGTGAGGTGTGATGAAATATATTTGAGTGTGGGTAGCTGGGGGAGCTTATGGACTCTCTGGCGATTTGTTCTGCAACGAGATCCATTCTGCTGTCAAACAGGCCCCAGCAGTAAAACTCCACTGGTTAGCTATCTACAGCAATATCTGCCAAAGAAGTGTCAAACATCAAAAGAACAATCTTGGAAGGGGTGAACTAGACACCTGATATTGATCAGCTGGTTTTAGTTTTTCTGCAGGGGTTGTTGGAAAAGTTTCCCGGCGTAACTGGTTCTGACAGAACTTCCACCAAGGTCCAAGGTGGAGTTTTGACATTCTGGACCCAGACTGGCAATAGGAGGGCAGATAAGGTCCTTCTCTCAAATGAAGGATATAAAGCTCAAGTTGAGCTCTTGTGTAAACGAGAATAGAGTTGAACCCAGGTTTCCCACAGCCAAGCAGAAAGCTTAAGTCACCAGCCTAACAGGGATTTTGGAGTGAGTTTATCCTGATTTTTCACAAAGGCTGATGTGAGTCTTTGAGGTATTCAGCTCAGTGATAACAATGGCAGTTTAGTGCATGTATTTTTTGGAAAGCAGATTTTTTTTCCATAAATCTGATTCTGATTCTACTTCTAATTTGAGTTAATTGCTGTGCACATCCTAAAAGTGTTTTTATCAGACAAAGGGTCAATGGACTAATACCACACAAGGAAGAAAACTGTTTCCTGAGAAACAAGTCTGCTTCAGTATGTCCATAACATCCCAGCACCCCATGTAGTGCTCCGTTGTGGTGGCCAGATTAATTATGGACTTTAATTGGGAACAAGAAACAAAAGAGGGAGTCTAGGGGAAGATGACTTCATCTCCCTGCTCATCTTACATTACTGTTTCACACAAAAAGATCGAGGCAACAGACAGAACAGCAGACAAAATTATCTACAGAAAGGTTTCCCTTGGCTGAGGAGAAGGATAAAATGAGAAAAGGATCATTGTTCATCTGGAAAGTCACAAGTACAGGTCTGAGTTTTCATCTTTCCAGCCAGCATGAGCATGTTAGTTTAAGCCTCACACCTTTAGAAGTTTTTGTTCAAGCGGTTTGTCCTTGGGCTAATTTCTCCACATTCTGCCTTAGCCTCAACTTGCTACAAGCCTGGGCATTTTTAGCCTCCGTGAAACAAAACGTGCCTTTTCGTACACTGATCAAGAAGGCCCTATCTGCTGCGTAAAGCTGTTGCAACGAGATGCAGGAGGGAAGTGAGCAGTGACAGTTTTGCGTAAGGGACAGCTTCATGGTTGGCAGACCTAGAGGTATTAGAAAATAAATGTTCCAGCTCTGCCATTAATTATATAATTTCAGATGAGTATTATTATGGATTCAAATTTGCAAAGGCCTAAATGGAGAGGCTGGCACAAGGTGGGACAATATGTGGCCACTCTTAATTTGCTTTTATAACTAAGGAGAGGCATCTAACCACTGATTCTGCCCCCTTAGTAAGGTAGTCATGTCTCTTCTGTAGGCTGGCAGGCACCAGCTTTGCTGCGTGCTGTTCTGGACCCTTCCGTCCTGAAGGACTCCTGTACAACACGGTTGTCCTTACACTACCTGATCACATAGTCATTTATTCTGTCATCTAGTCCACCCTTCATCATTTCCTTCACAGCATTAGACCAAAACCCAAAAGTTGTAGGTTAGTCTCTCCTTGTTGCTACATTCATTATTCAAACCATACAGCTGTTTACCTTGTGCAGTTAATTCAACATACTTAAAATAATTTCTATACTGAATTATTTTAATGGCTAAACGTAAAATCAGTAATTTGTTTGTAAGCTGAATACTTTCTGGCATGATTTCCAAATTATCCAGATAACCCTGCCTTCAGACAATCTGTTTGTTTTCTTTTGTGTGTCAAAATCCCAAATACATTTTGTTTCTCCATAGTAACCAGTAAGGGGAAATGAGAAGAACCTGGGTAACCCTAGAAATGTCACAACAGAGCGGAAGGATGCTGGCTGTTGCTCAGAGGCACTGACAGATTGTCCCCACGGGTTTCAGTCTTACATCTGAACTGCTTGGGGTAGGGGTGGAGGCAAGGACAGACCATGTAGGCTAAACTGGGAGATTTGGGAAGACCCAGCTGTTTATTTGGCAGGTGGAATGATCTGTGTTAGTGAACCAGGCTGTTTGGTGTACAGGGTAGGTTTCCTTCTTTCATTTGGCTTTTATGAGAAGAACTGGCAAGAAGTTCTGGACTGTGAAGTCTAATTCCTGGCTATTGCAAATGGATGTTTCCTGTTATCTCTCTCATAAATTTGTCTTGTTTGGTTTTTAAAAATAGCATTTTTATGCCCTTCATTTTCCTTGTGTGAAACTGCACTAGATTCTCATATACTTATATAGTGATCAGAAACTGTCCTCCAATTTCTGTCCTTTAGTTTGAGACATAGCAAAACATCTCTAAGGAGGTGCAAAAGCAGAGATTAAAAATGACTGAGTGACTTCTTTAAAACGCGGTAACTGCTTTGCATTTAAAAGTTATCACTGTAGTTACCCAATCTGGAATAAATCCAAAACAGTTCAGCTGAGAGGTCAGAAGATGATCCCAGTCCTAAAACCACCTGGTGTATGAAGAGTTAACTGGAGACAGCGATTCAGCTGCTGACCCAGGGAGCAGCCTGCTGCATTTCTTGCAAGGTGATCAGCTAAAATGTTTTGGAGTTCGTTTGGGTTTAGTTTTGCCTCCCCCGCCTCTCCCTTCCCCCGCATAAGGTAGCTTTTATAGGAAGAGGAAAAAACCCAAGACTTAAGTTTCTTTGTTTGTCAGAGTTTAAGAGGGAGTTTCGCGGCGCTTCTGTCCGCCTCCCACTCCTGCTCCTCTGGGTGTGCCAGACCCGCACAAGTAACCTGCACCTTCCCCCGCCCGGCGCTGGGCGGGCTGGCCCCGGGCCCTGCTCCGGCACGCCGGGCGCTGCCTGCGCCGCTGCACCGCGGACAGCCCGACCGACCTGCTGGCGGCTGGCTCCCCGAAACTGGAGTTATCTGAGCCCCGGGTAAGTGCAGCAAGGAGAGAATCCATTCATCCGAGTGGTCTGGATTTATTTTTTTATATCGGTGGGAGGAGGAGCATATAAACTTCATTTAGAAGAAGGGGCCGATAAGCGCCTGGGTGGGCGAGTGAGTAGAAGGAAGGATGGCTGATGGAGGAACTACAGAGAGAGAAGACTGAAGGAAGCGTCTCAGTCCATGATGTCTAAGGGAACCTCTAACACGGTGCCACTGACTTGGGAAAGTTTTATTTGCTGGACGAGGTTGATGCTGTGAACTCCGGTAGGATGAGGCAGAGGGCTGACTTTTGGTCCTCCGGGAACAAGTGTTTAAAAAGGGGATCGTACATTGTATATATACAAGTAAATCAGCAGGTAATGTCCTCCTGTGCCTTATTCGTGCTGCCTGCTGCACTGGCAGAAACGCACCGTGTTTTAGAGCCTAGGAGGATGTGGGGGAGGAGGGCAGTTTGGTTAATGAACTTTCATGGGAGGTTATTTCTCTTCTGATCAGACAGAGGAAAAGTAGACTGTTTCCTTGTTAATAAAAGCTTCTCTGTGGTATAAGAAGATAAACTGAAACATACAAAAAGAGCTATATTAATTTTCTCCAAATATTGCTGAAAGGATAATGGAAAGCTGTGTCTGTACCCACTGAGGTGTTCAAGAAAGGGAAGGTTTGGAAGCAGGTTTTGCTGGGAGATTAACAGCTCTGAGCTGGTCTGTATAGAATTTCAGTGGGTGAGTGAGCAATTCAGATTTGTCAAGCACGGCATTGTTAGGGGACTTGAGTGTTTTGGTATTTGTTGAAAACACAAGAAATGTGTTGCCCTCGTGTATGCAGGAATAAGCAGCTGCATTTACAAATAAGCATACATTTGGAACCGAGTTCTCAAGTGCAAAAAGCAAAATCCAGCTATGTTGTGATCTATAAGAAAAGATAATTTGATGCAACTCATTTTTTTTCTTCCTCTGTTATTTTTAAACAGCGGTTTGTATTGCAGTATCATCGTGTGTAGGAGCGTGTATGTCTGAGCACTTTTGAGATCAAGTTGTGTGGGGACTTCCTTGCAGATATGTTTGGTCTCCTGAATACTTTCTTTGTAACTTTTACATTCCTTATAGCCAATTCCAAAGTGCTTGGTTCACTAGGAGCTCTCCATACTTAGTCTAGTTACATTAATGTTTTTCTCTGAGAGAGCATCACTAAAATTAATTCATCGATTTTCTGAATGCATCATGCAACAGGGGAGTGAGATGGAGCTACTTAAATAACTTGCTGTATTTTTTCCCATGCAAATTAAAAGGTCAAAAAGCTTTAAAGTGATCATGTGCCTGCAACTTCTGCATATCACAAACCATAGCACATCCCTAACTTAGTTCCTGTGAGAAAGAAAAATCTTACCTGTTTAAAGCATTCCCATATGTGACTTCGCTGGACAGAGGTTTAGGTAAATCAGTTCAATGGTTAATTGCTTTTGCTATTAAAATTCTGCATGATTTCTAATCTCAATTTCTCCATGTTGCCTTCTAGCTATCACATATCACTTATTAGATCCCAGCAATTCTTCTTTTAGAATTTTCTGTGTAGGTGCTTCCAGATTGATTGTTCCTGAATCTCCTTTGGAGCAAATTAAATAGATTGAGCTTTTGTTGTGTGGTAGGACTTCTATTCCTTTATAGTTGTGGATCTTTTATGAGCCCTTCTCAGTTTTTCTACATCCCAGAATTCTGGACAAATGATTGGGTTATAGTGGTCCACCAGGAACCAGGCGGTGCTACCTACTGCTTCACCTTTCTCTTTTCCTAAATTCTAATATTACGTGAGTTCTTTTAGCCTCAGGTTTGCACCAGGAGTGATAATAATCCAAATCTTTTCCAGAATCACTGCTTCTATCCCATGTTGCCATACTTCACTCTGACCCTCCTTATCTGAGTGAAATCCAGGGACGTTATCCCTAAGTGCATACTACTGAACAGACCATTCACAGTAAAACACTTCTACAGATGTTAATAAATGAGACGTACAGAATTATTTCCATCTAAAAGTGGGTCCTACTGGTGGCTCAGTGTAGCAAGAGGTGCTCCGTTTTATCTCTTCAGCAAAATTGCCGCTTGTAGAATACAGGAGTTCTGCTTTACATGTCTTTTATCGGCTACATCTTGCAGGCAGCCTAACCAGCCAAGGAGCATCTTCAGCGAGTAGTGAAATCTGCTTGGTATCTGGCCATCCACGGGCAGAGAAGGCAATCCCTTTTCCAGGTGGTCCCTTGCTAGGAAGTGAATGAAATCATGTAGATGAAAAGAATCAACCTGAACGTTCTACTTCCCAAATTTAAGCCAAACTTCAAACATTTTCCAAAGCTGGAAGCCATTCAGTTGAACTTAGCTTATTGTCTGTTTTTCAGCTGCGTCAGCATGTACAGGTTCCAGCTGGGACCAACAGATAATCACTGAAATGTTTTCGGGAATGCTGATCCAGGAGACTTTCTGTCCTGACCTGAAGTTCAGATCCTCTCATGGGAGCTCCTTTTCTCAAGAGATTTTCAGTCTGCTTTGTAGGTCATAAAGGTGATGAAGAAACACTCAAACTTCAGTGTACTTACATGAATGTAGTTTACAGGCTGTTGGAGTAGAGAGCTGCTGCAGCCAAGATCCTTGGTCCTCCAACCAAACCAAAAATAAGGCTGCTCTTGGCTGCAGTGGGAATTGCTTTGACTTTGCTGGACATTGTTTCCCCCATTCCTGTACCCAGGTGTTACAGTGAAGAGGGGAAATTAGAGGATAACATTTATGATTTTTATAATGTTTTTCATCAAATATCAAAAATGTCTTGCTTATCACAAAATTAACCAGAAGTTTTCCATTTGGACAGAGACTTTGCTCTGGAGTTTATAATTCTGCATGCACAAGAGCTGCATGCACATACACAGCCTCGATGCCTAGAGCCAGAAGTAAGTTGAAGCATGCACAATTCCAGTACCTGCCCTCCTATTAAACTCTGCCCTGATTTTACAGAGGCTAATGCTGCCGGTGCTATCTGTATTTATCCTTTGTGCTCAAGAAGCGTTTGCCACTTCCATTAAGTGACTTACTAATGATTCACAGCCTAGCATGCTGCCAGGAGAAAGAGATCAAATATGCAGCATTAGTGCTTGCTGGATGCTGAAGTTGTAAAACCACCACTCGGCATCCCGGACCAGCCAGAGCTTCCTGGGAGGTGACCACAACCAAGGACATTGTGCCTTACTCTGCTCATGTTTTTATTCTTTCTGGTGGACCCAGAAGGATGCCAGTTCCAGGCATGCTGTGTTTTTAACCTGTTTGGTGCTTGTTATTTTGATTTATTTAGAATTCTGTAGTTACCGCCAAGGCTTGTCTGGGCAAGCAAATACTCCGGAGGAACGTCTTTGCCGAGAGTGAACCTGCGCCAGCGGCACACCTCCCATCCGCTGCTGTCGCCTTCTCCGTCGAAAGGAGACACCACTTGCCCCCAGCACAGCACTGCTGCCTCCTTCCCCTTGCTGGGGGCGGCCAGGCAGGGGTTAACAGTTCTTCCCACTCGTTGCTGTCCCCCCACAGCCCCTGGCTGGGCGGTGGGACAGCCCCATAGCGGGGGCAGCCCCGGGGCGGTCCTGCCCGCTCACCCCGCTGCCATGGCAACAGGCCGGGAATGCCTCTGCCTCGCCATCCCTGCCGCCATTCCCCAATGTCTGGTTTGCAGACAGCTTCATTGTCTGCCGGACTGACGGTTGTCTGTCCGTCAGCTTCCAGCGAAGCAGCCTCTTCCCCGAAGACAAAAGGCCCGACACAAAGAAGGGACCAAACAGGGCTGAAAGTTTAGCAACGGAGCACAAACCCCTTAGTTTTTGTTTTAACTGTAGGAGAGAGAAGAGAAGAATAAGAATAAGAATAAGAATAAGAATAAGAATAAGAATAAGAATAAGAATAAGAATAAGAATAAGAATAAGAATAAGAATAAGAATTCTGGCTTCTCCTAAATGATAGCCCATGAAGGAGGAGAGAAGGCATAATTAGGTTTTGCTGGGATTCAGCAATTGCTTCCTGATGCCTGATAAGGAGCCTGGCTCACCCGCAGCACTCTGTGGCACAGTTTTTCACCCCAGCATGGTCAGGCTGCTGCATTCTGACAGCTGCTCAGATCCTATAATAAAAGAGTTGGGTTTCGATTGGCTCTATGGGTGAACCAATTTTCATATCCAAAATCAACAGCAGCATTGACCCCAAGGAACAGTTTTGTTCATGACCAGCTCAGAGCTCACACACAGATTTCTCCATGTGTCAAGTAGATATCTTGTTTCCTAAGGTTTCCCCCTTACGTTGCGGTGCACAGATTATGGGGAAATTTATGGAGGAGAATACTGCTGAGTTAGTAAATATAGGATTTAATCTTCCAAGCTGTCAGCATTTCTAGAGCATTAAAATTCTGGTTCAGATAAACACACTCCCTTCCAGTGCAATCTCTTTCCTTGTCCCAAGCAGAAACATGCTTTCATTAAGTCAAAGCAAGGGCAGAATTCTCCTTCATGACTTCAAACGTTCATATGCATGTTCCTTAACAAATCCTACAAGAAATGCCATTTCACATGAGATGTTAAATTCAAAGCTTTCCTTTGGAGTCTGTACGGAACTGCTGCTGGTTTGGCGGGGCGGGGGGAGGGGCTGAATGCATCTGCCACAGCAGCTCTTCTCAAATCTCATGCAACAGTCAGTGCTACGACATAATAAGATATTGCTTTAGGGTACTTTCGTTACCTGTTAAGTGTAAAAACTTTTAAGTGTTTGTTGCCCATTCATTTCTTGAATGTCCATTTGATCCGTTTATAGGAATATATTAGTAATTATTTTTCATTGTATAGTTTGGGTATCTTTCTTTTCAAGCTCAATGAAGTCCTCATCTTATTATCCCATGTTCCTCGCTTCTGTAATCCCTCTTGTTACCTTTGGGTAGACCTCGGTTCTTTCAGGCCTATTCTCAAAATCTCACATGGCCCTTCAGAAAGCTGTGCTTTGTTTACAGGGCACAGCAGCTGTGGGGCCCCTGTTGTTTTCCTTCGCATCAGTCACATCCAGTGCTCTTGTCGCTCAGCTGCCACCAAACCAGCTACACAGTTTGGTGATACAGGCTGTAAGCTTTCTCATTATATTGTCCATATTTTTTTTTTTTTTTCCCTAATCTTATCTTGTGTCCTGAGGACCTGTGAAGTCTCATCCAGATTTCAAGAATGCAGAAGTTTATTTCTACTTTGCTTTCTGTGGTGTGTTTAATACAGGCATTGCCCTGACAATATCAGAGCCCAGTCCCATCCAGCCTGTGTACACTGCCTGATTCCTAGTAACTGCTGTCCCAGGACAGACATTTTCAGGATTCTTTGTTCATCGCCTTCAAAGCTGATATCTTATTCTGTCATGTATGATGTGTGTATGTACACATATATGGCAAGGGGCTCTCAGTGACTGAGATGGCTGACATTTAGGGTCTCTTGTTTACTTCTCCACAGGATTATTTTAATATTTTCTGCTCTCTGACTTCTTACAAAGAAAAGAGATGATGTGGCAAAGCCACTAGCTGAATTCCTCCCCATCTGTACCCCCATCAAAAGAATGGGTAGCATCATTTGGGAAAGAAAGAGGACACACAGCAAAGACTAGGCAGTTCAGGAGAGCTGAGACTTAACAGGAAGAACTCAGTTAGCGTGGCTGAGAAGTTTTGCAGGACAAGCATAAGGGAATTTGGGCCCTGTGTTTTGCCCCTGAGCAGAGCCGTAGCAGGGAGGGAAGTTGCCTGCTAGAGATGGGAAGATGGGAAGTTACAGTTCATGCAGAGAGGAAGGAAACATGGGGTTTCTTCTTCACTTCTCGCCAGAGTGCTGTGATAACATCATGGGCTACTTCTTTCCATTCTTCACACATGGATCTCTTTTGGTCAAACTCTCACATGTAACAGTGAGTCCCAAGCCTTTCTGCTCGCTGTAATCATACCAGCATGGCCTGAGGGAGAGAGGAAGAAACAGCTTCTTGGATCATTTCTGTTTGGCTGCTTCTGTGGAATGACCCTGAATAATCCCATGTACCATAGTGGCTCCGCACACATATACAAAAAAGAAAAACAAAACTCCAAATGACATAAGGAAGATAACAGCCCAGTATTTGGTTCTGTTGATTTCCTGTAATTGTGGGTAGCAGCACAACAGCTGGGCTTTTATGGTGGGAGCCTGGGCCAAAGGAAAAGGATGTGCTAAGGGAGTCCCAGACCTGGAACAGATGAGTGTGGAAAGTGGGGAATGGCCTCATTAGTCAGAGTAATACATTGTAAAACAAGCCATTCCCTCATAACAGCCTCGTGGGCTGGTCAGCAGCTGCCTTGAGTTTGGAGATGAGGTGCTGATAGAACCATGGGATGTTAACAACACTCAATCTGGGTCAGAAGGCAAGAGCAATTGACAAGTTTTCTGTCTTCCACTATCTTTGGGAAACCTTTCGTTATGTGCATATGAAGGGTGAGCTGGGTCAGCTCCATTAGTTTGTGAAGTTGGCTGAAGTTGTTGATAGTGTAGTTGTGCTAGTCAGACTGGCAGGGCAGCCGCAAGCTCTGCAGATACAGCTGGGCTTTTAGAGACACTCTCCAAGACAGCCCTTGTAACATCAATGTAGTTTTCCTGGATGGCAAAAACTGAGAAGAGTCTTGAAGTGTCACCGTAACGGAGGGTGAAGTTAGGAACAAGCATGTTTCAGTATCTTATTGCAGCAAGACTTTGCTTTACAGGGTCTTGACAACTGTTTGGAAAATAGTGGGTTTCTCTAAGTATTTTCACTTGGTGAAAATTTTTGTTTGGAATCTCTGAACAACCTGCTTTTATCACCCCTGCTTATACTTAAGCAAATATTTAGGTCTTTCAGGTGCACAGTTTAAAAGAGTGAGTATATGTAGTCTTCACACCCTTACAGTCCCAGGGTGAGGAGCAACCCCATGCTCACCTTAGACTCCTGGAAAAACTCCCAAGTCTCTTTCCATTTTATAAATGTTCCCCAGCACACCTTACTGCTTGATCTTGATGTCTCAGGCCTTTATTTGTCCCAGTCCATGCAATTTATTTGAAGGAAAATCAGACATGAAATACTTTGGTTTTTTTTTAACAAAATAATAGGGATATTTTTTGTATTCTGATTTTGTGTAAGAACATGTCTCCCGGATCATAAGTTTTAGTATTCCAACATTGTGCAAGTCTGGTGCATTAAAAATAACTGCATTTTAAATCATTAATTCATATGATAGTTTCCATTGAAAGCTGGGAAGATATATTCTTTCTATCTATCATCAGTTTTGCCCCCAATTAATATTAGATCAGTCTTGGCAGAGGGAACCATGCCATGCACTTTCTCTCTTTGGAAAAATCAGTATTTGTCACACTGAGATCTCAGGCAAGAGTATTGCTGACTCTGGTACTAGAGGCCTTTCTGGTTTACCTCTATTTTTGATGTAATCCTTCTTGTTTCTAAATGATGTGGACAGTGCTCTGTTTTTCAGTGTATGGGAGGAACGAACAGTAAGAAGCAAATGCTCAGCATTCATCCTTGCAGTTCACAACCAGTCCTGTATTTAAGCATCCAGTCTTGGCTGTTTACTGCAGTTTCTCCATGTTTCTATTTGTTCTCATCCAGATATACCGGCTTGCAAGCAGTGCACAAGGAAATTTCCTTGGCACGCATGAGTTAAATTTTGCTCAGCCAAAGGCCACAGCTTCTACTGTCTCCAATTATTTTATTCCCCAGGAGCTCCCTTGTTTATTCCATTTATCCTTCATGGTCCCTAGAAAGCCCACAAGCTTTCACGTGACTTATGGTAGCCTACTCATCAAACTCCATTAACACTTTCCATTACATCAGTGTTTTTGCTTTGCTACAGAGAGAAAGCTTGCAGAGCAGAGGGCATTAACTGCTGGCTGAAGGTCACTTAGACAATCACATAGTTCAGATTAGCACCTAAGTCTTTTGCAGCTCATTCCTATGTCATATCCTTTGCATCATGCTACTTGTCAAGCACCTGTAATTATCATTATTTGTTGAAGGTGGGGGTGTTGCTTTGACAGGTGCATCCTCAGCCACATCTACATGGGTCAGGCATTACACAGAGATCAGGCTGTCCTTTCTGTTTCCTCACACTATTTGCAGCTAGTCTCCTTCAGCCCTTTGTGTTATGTGTCAAAAATCCCTTCAGGAACTGGGGAAAAAAAAGAACTTTGCCTACACATGGCTTTGCTATAGCTCTTCTCACCTTTGCATTGAGCACCTCACCTGTTAATTCATAAAACTTGGTTTAGGCCGGGAGCTCCTACATGCTTTGAGTCAAGAAGAACTAGCCAAACTGGCTGCCCTCACATAGTTACAAGGTCTTCTCTGCACTTTAAACAGAAAATTTTTGCATGACAAGTTACAGGAGAGAAAAAAAATATTAGCATAAGCTTCAGGCAAAAGTGTTAACTGTTCCAATATATATGTAAGTATGTATCAGCTGTGTTGTCTATGGAACAAATCTGTCTTTACAGTTAATTGGGTAACTAAATTATTAAAATATGTCGCTGAAATTTCCACAAAGCCTTACATTAGAAATTGGGAAATAGGTCTTTAGGTTTTTTGAAATAACAGCAGTGGCATAACTTGTAAATCATTTTGATATTGCTCAGGATAAAGGTGGTGTATAAATACGAGATTACCTCTTGCCTGGATAACCGGAGATATGCAGACAAGTCTGGCAGACAGGATGTGAGCTGCTGACTTGATATGATATAAAACTTGATCCTGGGAAATGCCTTGGGTGCAGGAATGAGGAAGTTAGTGCTACTATTTTTAAATGTTGCGGGGAGCCACAAGTGTTAGCAATAGTGCATTTTGATGATGTAAAATGACAAATACCTGGTTTTTTCTCCTCGACCCCCATCACTTTTTTCTGTGCAGTAGATAGTTTAAATATTTGTCTATCAATATACATTTTAATTTTGTACCTTTTTTTTGGTCAGTCATCAAGCAAAACACATTCCTTCTTTCCCTAATATACCTTGTTTTGCTTCTTTCTAAATGATGTGCAGAGATGGACATCAGTGTTTATTTTTGTAAGCAGTGAACTGAACACTGGTACAGTCTTATTCAACATCCCTGTGTACTGACTTGTCCTTTTTTGCTACAGAATCAGCACAAGACTGAGCAGATAGTTGGAGTGTTGTTGGCTCCAGTCATGCAGGATCCGCCCAGCTAGGAATTAGAGATTAGCCAGTTACTTTGTGCCAACTACCAAGTTGTCATCAGCTGGTATTACCATTTCTGGTCACTATCAGTACAGTTTCTGAACTGATGGGCTGGCAATAGCAAAACCAGGATGTTTCAGAGATCTCATGCATGTGATGGTCTCCTACCTTCAATTTTCCTGTTACTATGAGAACATTTCTTGCATTCTTGCATTCATTCAACAGAGTCAGACCCTCATGCTTATGCAATACTGCAGCTGCCTTTGGATCCATAACCTGATGCATGAGACCACAGTGTGTTGCTTTGCAGTGAAAGGTTACGCTGCTTAATGGGACCCCAAATTCTGAGAGGATCTGGTAGCTGGCACATTTCCACCTGTGGTCTGGCACTGCAAATGTCAGGCTTATTTCACATGGTACTGTCTCAAGCACTGAAGGCAAAACTTAAGAGGTCTGCAAACCTCTGTATTTTGTTACCAGTCCATCATATATTACTTGTAAAATTATGGCATAATGAAGTAGTGTATTGTCTGTGTATGAGAGATTTGTGTAACTGCTCTTTGCAAAACAGAGTTTGCTCAGTGGATGTTAGTATCAGGTCCTCCAAGATGAAGTGGCATCACCTTTACCTTTGTAGGCTTGGCTAGAGATTTATTCTGCTTGCCAAATATCATTAACTTCCTGAAATGTCCTGGGCTGGCAGACCTTATTCACTCTCAGACTATTTCTTCATAAGCTCCATGGTTTCATCTCAGTGGCAGTTCCACTATTGAAGGATATGCTGTATGTACTAATTATTAATATCAGAGAGGGAAGCAGACTGCTGTGGATATAAGTCCAAAGTACATTCAGAGGCAAACTGATTTTGTTTGTCTTCGACAACGTACTTTGAAAGGAACTGCTTTTGAAAAATGACATGTGTGTGTGTTCCATTGTTCTCGTTTGCTCCTTGTTTTCCTTTTGGATGAAAGATGAAGCAGTAGGATTCATTCTTCTCCAAGGAACCAGTCATTCTCTTATTGATCCCTCTGCTGGAACAGGTTCAGCTTTGTGTTTCCTAGTTCTGCTCCGTCCCCTCACGCACAGGCTTTGTCTAGCCTGGCCAAACTTGGACCTTAACTGCTCCAGTGGTAGTAATAATGACTAAGGCTGGGGTGTGCTCGTAGACTCAGTAACCTCTGGACTGAGCACACCTTGCTGAGAACAAAGCTAGATGACATAGTGGTAAAAATATGTCAGTTTTATCTATGCTGTGTCTTCAGGCATGGAAATAAAGTTGCTTTGTAATGAATCATGTAGGTATGCTTAGTTGCTAAGATGTTTACTTCATGAGTATATTATGTTTGTTTAATAGAAATGAGTTCTAAGGAAAAACAAGCAGATTTTAATGCTTTCTCCACCACTCATATGAAACCTGTTCATGACTTGGCTAAAATTTCTGAATTATATGTGATGGAGTGATGCACTTCAGTCACAAGAGAGAAGCAACAATATATTTTGATATAAACCAGTGACTTAACAAAGTTCAATGGTAAATGCAAGATTCAATGGCAAGGTACATTTGATTATTTACTGCATAGAGGACAAGGTAAGTCAGACACACTGGGGAGGCCCTCCACGAGGGAGTCACAAGATTCAGAGCAGACTCCTTTGCTTTCTAAACTCTTACTGAGCGAAGTGGAGGTGCAGCTGGATCCAGTCCTCGTCCCACCCTTGGTCAATGGTTCATGTCTAAAGGATTATATAAGCACAGTCAGTCTAAGCTATAATCTTAGCAAAGCTCACAAAGTTTAACAAGCCCTTAGCCACTTACTGAGGATGTATTGCAGCAAAGAATCTCTGAGTGTTGCAGAGTGAAGGATCCCTACAGCAGGCGTAACCTTGAGAGCCATCCCACCCTAAGCGGAGATGCTGTTGTGCAGCCTGCTGCAGAGCAGGAGAGCTCAACGAGCTCTGGGCTGTCCACTGCTTAAGGAATAAGGTGATTGATTTATAGTCATATTTGCATACCAGCAAGAAGTCTGGGTCCCTGCCCTTGGCTACTGTGTGGGCATCCGTCTCCCCAAAGTCCGGCTGAAGCGACCGCCCCTGTGGCTGTTGCTTAGGCGGGGGGCGCACACCACCACGTTACAAAACAACAGTATTATGTCACATATATGTTGTGAATTCTTTAAACAGGCATAGTCTTGTCTAAAACTTGTAAAAATCTTGAAGACTTTTTCTAATTGTATCAGTCTGAATGTACCCCCTTCTGGCCAGCTAGTGGAAATACATGAGCTGATCTTCAGGAAAAAACAAGTGCTTCCTAGATCTGAGACTGTCAGATGGGTTTAAATCAAAAAGCCTTCTTTTCTGTGGTAGTTTTGAGACCCATTCGCTACCATTGTTTAACACATAAGAGAATAACTCCACTTTTTTAAAGTCTGTTACAAGAACAAAATGTATTTGCTTCAAATTGTTTTTAAAGTAGCCTTCTTCTTTTCTTCTTTACTGACAACAGGAGCCAGAGTTTTAGCTACTCGATAAACATAACACAATAAAAATATTGAGTATTTTTCAGTTAAATCATGCAGTAAAGTTCTAAGTTGCAAACTGATGTTGTTATCTTCAACATTTTCTTTAATCAAGGAATAATGACAGGGCTCTGATCGAATTTCAGTCTTTGTTTAATTAGTTTCTCCAGTTGAATGAAGATAAACAGAGGAGAGGAAAACATGTGAGACAGAAAAAGGCACTCAAATATTATCATACATAGCTGGTTGCAATGAGACTTCCAGCTGCAACTACCACCGTTCTTACAGGTAGTCTGAGCTCTATTTCTTAATGGTTGGGGCAAGCTTGGTTGTTGGGAAGATGTTCTCTCCCTTCTCCAAGCAGCAAGAGGCAGCATGAAGGATAGAGACACGGGGCAAATAATTCAGGGTACTGAAGCACCGTAAGCACAAAATGCAGTAGTCTTACCTTCCCATAATTACATACATTTGTTTAGGTATGGAATAATAAGAAAATGTCAAAACATCAACAAATGTAGTCCACAAAAACTTATAGGGTCCTTTAAGATAATACATGGAGAACAGTCCTTTTCAACAGTTTTCTTGCAGTATGAGAGCAGCTGCAATCTAGCTGTGAGAGGCTGAGTCATCATTTGTTTTTATTTCATCTTCAATTTAGTATCTGCATGATGGGTTACATTTAAAATGAAATATAGCAGTTCTTATAGACACTCATGGGGATAGATAAATTAATTGAACACAGATTAAACTCGTGTTTTAAATGGAGCTGGAAGCTCTGTGATATGACTTCTTTGTAACTTCAGATGATTTAACTTCTTTTGACGATTAAACTTCTTTTGGGACTTGTGATGAGTTTGCAATGGTTACCCAAGCAACAGGCATCACATTTAAGTAGTGATTAACCCACTGCTAGGAACAAACTATGTAGTACTGCAGATGTGGGATGAAACTACACTATGTTTAATCAGGCCACTGATTTACATGGCCTAAATTTAGACACCCAAGTTCAAAGAGATGTAGTGATAGAATGTGACAGAGTATGACGAACTGAAAAGTTAGCTAAGGATTAATCCATTCAACGTGATCTGAGAAGCCTGTCAAGTGGGAGGAGGAGTAAGAAAGGGAACCATAGAGATCAGGTCTGTGACTTCAGTCTTTCATCTTACACATTCTCCTGCTGGTTACTTGGTCTGATGATTTTGAAATGTTTCTTAGTTGTGCCATAAAGTATGAAGTTAAACATAACTTTTGTATAAACAGTTCTACACACTGGAGAACTAGGTTGCTGTTAAATGTTTGCATGTGGTATGTTCAGCAGCAGGGCTAGAAGGCAAGGACTGTGTGAGCAGTCATCTCTTCCACACGTCACATCTTGCAGAGACACTCACAATCTGCAGGAATGCTTACAAACCTGTGTCCCAGCCTGTCTGGTGTTGGTGGTCAAGAGGTTTGGAGTTCTCCAGTTTTCCAGGAAGAAAGTGTCCTGCAGGTTGGGAGAGTACATTTGTAGGTATTCCTATAATGTTACCATACGCTGATTCATAGCGTAGGTACCCAGGAAACACATGGAGGTAGTAACAGTTATCATCAGAGGGATATCCTCTGTGCAAAATAAGCAGGCAGTAACTTCCCATTGACAAGAAATTTTCTATGCTTTGAGATTCCTGCAGATTACTTGGCACTTTTCTGCTGTAGCTTTGTTGAGCTAGAGAGGGTTGTGCTGATGTCTGCAGCAGTAACAGATTTGACCTTCCACTATTAACAGAGTTGCAGTAAACAGGAAAGCTTACAAAAACAGGTCTGGCATCGTAGCTTATACCAAGCTTGAAACTCTTTGCAAGTGGATAGATACAACAAATATTCATTGAAACAGTTCATAGGTTTATATCCAACTCTGTGACGTTTACACACATCCTGTGTGTTCTGTGAGAGTCCTAGAAATGTGCTGGGTACTGCAGTGCAGAGGAACAATAACCATTCCACATTTAACACTCTAATAGTCAACAATTACAAAAAGTGGAAAGAGAACCAGAAGCTGTGATAGTAATGAAGCGTTTTCCCAGAGCCACGTAGCAGGTCAGTGGCAAGGCTGGAGATAGGAGTCCAGTTGTATCACTTCAGGGCAATAGCCCACTCATGTTAAATTTATTTTAAATTACACTGTCTATCTTGGGAGAATCAGAAACATGACAGTCCAAAAAAAAGTGTACAGACACAGTTGTGACTTGGATGGAAAAGGAATGCAAGGAAATTACCACGTATGGATGTCACAGAAAGTATGTGAAAGTACAACCTTTGTCATGGAGAGGTAACTGCACAGCAGCCTCGTCCATGATTTCTTCCAGATTTTGTCTGTCCGCTTTTCCATCATTGCTTATAGAGAGATACTACAAGTTTTGTACCTGGCGTCCTCTCAACCTGGCTGATCTTTAAAGGCCAAGTCTGAAATACTACCTGCCTGTATATCAATGTCTGGTGGAGTTTATGTAGATTACTTTCCCAGCAAGAGCCCTAGAATAGATCCAGCTATGTCAACAGAAAGCTTAGCAATGCTTATGTTGTCTGAGAAACTGTTGTTGGCTGCAGCAAGGAAGCGAGTACCCCGTGGGAAGGTGTGACCATGTTAAGGATATGCCTGTACTAGCGACTAAAGTGTAAAGTAGAGCTATCTGAATTAAATTTAAATTAATATCTTCAGGTAACAGAAACAGTCATGCCATGAAGCTCTGAGGTAGTTTCTCTCAAGAGGCGAAATAGACAAGTACTCAGAAATCTGAAAATCCAGGCTTTTGCTCAGATCCATTTCTTAAGAGTCGTTATTTGCTTTTCTTTTTGAAAGGTGTGTAACACTCACAGGTCTTCTTACTACTTCCTTGGCACAGTTTTGGTCATGATCTGTTTGCAGCTGGATGGCTGCCTTCCCCTGGGCATAAGTAGCATGCTACTGCCTGGGGGTTTTGGCCAAAATAGTTTAAACAGAAAAATGTAAAGATGTTACAATAGAGAGAACCAAAGGTGCCTTTCCTTGTAGTGGGTCACAAGAGGCCAATCACACTGAGGCGTTCTACATCCATTATAACAATGCTGTTTTCAGTTTATCATACTGAAGTGATTAACCATTTTGTTACTGAACACTTCCAAAGCCAACAAAACTTTAAGAGGCCTACTGCTGAAAAAAAATCTTACAGTGCGGGTTGGCATTTTATTGTTCTCTGGGGACTTAAGATTCCAAGTTATTTAATGGCTTGGTAATGATGTTCAGGCAAGTATGTAGTAAGGTATGGCCAGTGCTGGTTGTAGGCACCACTTCCATGGTGAAATAAATGCAGAGCTGCACAGCTGCTTGGGCATCCTGAGACTGCTTGCCCCAGTGCTCACATGTTGCTGCTGTCACTGAGACAGAGCTGCTGTCCCCTTCGCCTCCTTGGTAAATCTGCTCCTGTGTTTGTAGCTGGCTGGAGCAACCTGTCAGGTTGGAATCTGGCAAGGTCAGGCAATAAAAAATTTTAAACTTGCAAAGTAGACACCTATCAAAGTAATTTGCTTAGGAAAGCAAAGTCAGATGGTCAAGAAGGAAAAAGCCAGTGTTTTGTTTGATCACTTATTCCTTTTTTTTATGCAGATCTAGTCTTCCTCAGTCAGGAGTCCCTCTAGGTTGAAGACTGCATCCCATCAGCAAGTTCTCGTCTTATTTTGTAGGAAGGAATTTTGAAAACAGTTATGAAAACAAAACATTAATCTGGGGAATTGGTTTCTTAAGTGTCCG
This sequence comes from Streptopelia decaocto, assembly GCF_964273445.1. Taxonomy (NCBI): domain Eukaryota; kingdom Metazoa; phylum Chordata; class Aves; order Columbiformes; family Columbidae; genus Streptopelia; species Streptopelia decaocto. The sequence goes on from NC_138661.1 coordinate 22,176,116, forward strand.
CTCCCAGACCAACTGGGGTGCTGCCGAATTGAAGGACATTCGCATTTTAAACTTTAGCACCCATGTTTAGGAATTCATCAAAAGTCAAGAAGGGAAAAATCTGAATTGCCCAAGCCATCCTCTAGCGGTGTCAAGATTTTTCACCATGTTGTATTTGCCTTTGCAGCAGAGGTTCCAGTATTTCTCTTGGGTTATGCACACTATTTCATCTAGATCTCAGGAACTTTCTTTGGATGCTTAGCTGCATTAGCATATTGTTATTTCTATCCTCCCTGCTATTAGTCATTCTCTTACAGACAAAGCTAAAAACCTGTCTTTTCTAGAACCATCTCTGTAGTCGTCAAATATGTGTAAACCAAACTATAGGATTCTTCGTCAACAGAAGAATGTACTTTTGATTTTAGTTTGGGAAAGAAAGATTATTTCACTTCTCAGATTTGACACTTCCACAAATCAAGTAAGAGTTCATTGATTTTTTTTTTTTTCTAGAAAATAAAATTACACAAATGATTACATATATGAAACCATCTTCTCTTAGTGCTGCTGCAGTATTTCTGGGAATCTGGATTTAAAAAAGCAATTAATTTTATAAAACTTGTTCAGTTTAGAAATTATTTTTTTTCACAGTATCACAGTATCACAGTATGTTTGGGATTGGAAGGGACCTCAAAAGATCATCTAGTCCAATCCCCCTGCTGGAGCAGGAATGCCTAGGTGAGGTCGCACAGGAACATGTCCAGGCGGGTTTTGAATGTCTCCAGAGAAGGAGACTCCACAACTTCCCTGGGCAGCCTGTTCCAGTGTTCTGTCACCCTTACTGAGAAGAAGTTTCTTCTCAAATTTAAGTGGAACCTCTTGTGTTCCAGCTTGATCCCATTACCCCTTGTCCTATCATTGTTTGCCACCGAGAAGAGCCTGGCTCCATCCCCATGGCACTCACCCTTTATATATTTATAAACATTAATAAGGTCCCCCCTTAGTCTCCTCCAAACTAAAGAGACCCAGCTCCCTCAGCCTTTCTTCATAAGGGAGGTGCTCCACTCCCTTAATCATCTTGGTTGCCCTACGCTGGACCCTCTCCAGCAGTTCCCTGTCCTTCTTGAACTGAGGGGCCCAGAACTGGACACAATATTCCAGATGTGGTCTCAGGTGATTTCTGTGTGTTTTTCAAATGGACTCTCAAGGTGGTCTTCTCATCTGCCTTTCTCAAACTTATCAGAAGTGTTAATATTTATTTGTCGGATCACATTTGGTTTCTGGAATTCAAGATTCAGGAAAGGGGAAAATTATAATTGCAGGCAGGGAAGAGGTTGTCCACTCTTAAGAACATAGAAGGTATTGGTGTGGACCTGAGGATTAGAACAATGCCGTATTATTCTTGATGGGTTTTTTTATTAGTTTCTCACTTAAGGTGTGGTTGTGGATGATAATCAGTTGGCTTGTTGGTTCTTATCCCCACAAATCTATTTATAGTCTTGTAGTAAAACTTAATAGATAAAGGACTCACCACTGTGCCCAGTGGTGCAGCCAGTAGCAGGAAACTACAGAGAGGCATTGTGCAAAGCTGGGAGTGAAATGGCAGCATAGAGAAGAAAATCTGAGAAATTGAGGTAGTGCCACTTCTTTTCAAATACACTTTGTACACTATCTGTTCTTTTTATTGCTTTGTTATTATTCTGGCTTGAAAAACAGATTGGTATAACTCTGCTTATAGATAATTCTCCATTATAATACCCCTTAGAATTTGCATGATGTGTTTTGTCCTTAGATCAAATGGGTGAATGGACTCCTGTTCAGCTGGGATGAGAGGCCCAGAAAATCAAGTTGCCCAAGACATTATAATAAGCTAATGGCAGGACTTTGGCTAACATGAATATTCTCTATTTCATATTCTAAATGATAACTGAAATAAAAATTCAAATTCTCTATTATGGTTGAAGCAGAATGGAAATCAGCATAATCTTCTTTTGGGAGCTGGTGGCAATTGAAATAATGACTTAAATAGTTTGTTGTTGTTGCTGTTGTTAACATTGTAAAATATGCTCAAATCACAGGTGTACAACCATACCAGTGTGCTGCATTTTACACTCACTTTTCTGCTTATATCGATGAACAGTGACTTCTGTAAAACATGTGATCTGTATATCTATCAGAAGCAAAAGGCACAAGTGCCAGCACTACTGTATTGTACGTAGAGCAAACCCATGGTGCAGCCGCGGAGTATAATTTCTTGCTGGCTGCTTATTTTTAGGAGCACTCTGATTCATTAGCCCAGTGGGAAGAAAATGGGAGGAAAACCCTTTAATTTCTGAACTCTGGGAATTTATGTTCATTTTGGAAAACACCTTATTAGCACTGCCAGCTATCTCCTCCAGAAAGAGCTGGGATGGAAATAGCACTGTATGGTGCAGGCATCGGGCAAGTGTCTTGGCAGAGCCTGAGACTAGGAAAATAGCCGTCAAAGGAGCCATGTCCTCACAGAGGATGAGGACAGCTTCCACAATACAAGTCCAAAAAACGTTTTTCCTTGTCCTAATGTACATCCCTAGATCGCAGCTTCTCTGAGATATTTTTCAGAGACAACCAGGGTCTGGCAGACTCTTTCCTACTTGGTGAGCCGAAGAGTCCCTTTGCTGAACACATGCTGGGCAAAAATGCCACCTCGGCACCTTTTATGGCAGATTCGCCAGACCTCCATGTGCATTTGTGATAACAGCGAATGCACAGACAAGTATGTCAGGACAGAGCGGAGAAATGCTCTTCCTCGATGTTCATTCACTTTCCCTACTGGATTCTTCTCTAGAGCAAAGGGTATGGGGACAGAAAGGGAAAAAATGAAAACAAGAGTAGAGGGAACAAAACAGGTAAATGACAGAAGATAAGTGGAGAGAAGAAATGCAGCCTGAAAGTTTAGAGAGGGAAGTTTTGAAAGATCACTACAACATATGGGCTAGATTTTTTTTAGGTCATTATGTTGGAATGAGATCAATGCCATCATTGCTGTCATTCCTTTTGTATTTCTTCCTGCATTCCTTTTCTGTCTTCAGCTTTCTATTTCTTCATTAATTCTTGCCAGACTTCAGCACTTTAGCCATGTCTTTTGACTGTCTTTCCTGCCCAGCATATTAATAGGTCTTTCTTGAGCATGCAAACTATTGTGCAGATTATGGTTTTCTTTTGATGGAGAGAACTGGGTAACTTCAGAATAATTAGCTGAAATTTCCTTCTTCCCTTCTTTTTTTAAAGATAATTCATCATCTCTCCAGGAAGATGAAGAGATAGATATGGAGGCTGTCAACTGGCAGCTGAACAACACCTCCATGAATGGGCATTCATCTATGCCAACCACAGTTCGCTTTCCCAGCTGGGTGACTTTTGATGACAATGAAGTCAGCTTTTCACCACAGAACCATTCTCCCTTGAAAACAGACACCCCACCTGCCGAAACACAGACTCCAGATGTTAATTTTAACCTCACTACATCCTTCAAGAAAAGAGAACGTCCTAAAAGCACACTGGGGGACCTCTCCAAAATTCAAAAGCTAGATCTCTCCTCCTTAACCAAGTTGCCTTCTGTTGAAATGCCACCATGGAGTGCTACTAACCCCTTCCTGGATGAATCTCTGCGAGATGTCCAGCCCTCACCCATCAATCCATTCAGCTCATTCTTTGAGGAACGAGACAGGCGTTCCAAAAGTTCATCTGTCTCTAGTGCTCCAGGCAAAAGCCAAAGAGACTCTCTCATTATTCTCCATCAAGAACCTGATACCATCAATTTTCTTGAGGCAAACAAAAGTGTAACCCACACAGATGCTGTAGAGCAGCTCAAGCAACTCCAGATTGGAGACCCAGATTGTGTGAGCAGCCCTACTTTGCCTGATGATGACCCTATGATGCCATATGATCTGGATGCAGCCTTATTTAACCTGGCACCAGCTCAGCCAAAGGATGGATGGCCAATGATGCTCAGGATCCCAGAGAAGAAGAATATTATGTCATCCAGGCACTGGGGACCAATATACGTCAAGCTGACTGACAGTGGATATATACAGCTTTTTTATGAGAAGGGACTGGAGAAACCTTTCCGGGAATTCAAACTTGAAATCAATCATGAGATTTCAGAGCGTAAACTCCAGAACTACGATGAGAATGGAAGGATACACAGTGTACGGTTGGACCGCACAACCTACAAGGAGAAAAAGAAGTATCAGCCTAAGCCAGCCATTGCCCACACAGCAGAGAGAGAGCAAATTATCAAGCTTGGGACTACAGACTATGAAGACTTCCTCAGCTTCATCAGTGCTGTGCAAGACACACTGATGAACTTGCCAGCCTCATCAACAGATCTGAGCACAGTGGGACTAAACTATCAAGAAGAAGAAATCACGGTTGATGTCAGGGATGAGTTTCATGGCATCTTGGCCAAAGGAGACAGCGTGATTCTCCAGCACAGTGTGCTGACCCATATCTATGTTCTCAGCTTCCTTTCTGGCCTGGCGGAATGCAGACTCGGCCTTAATGATATCCTGATCAAAGGGAATGAGATAGTTGCAAGGCAGGATATTATGCCCACTACTACCACTAAGTGGATTAAATTATACAGCTGTCGGTTCCATTCATGTGTGGATGAGGATATGTTTAATAACTCCCGTATTATCCTGTTCAACCCCTTGGATGCCTGCCGGTTTGAACTTATGCGATTCAGAACTGTCTTTGCTGAGAAAACATTGCCTTTTACTCTGAGGACAGCTGCCAGCATCAATGGTGCTGAGGTGGAGGTGCAGAGCTGGCTGATGATGTCCACTGGGTTCTCATCCAACCGTGACCCTTTAACTCAGGTCCCTTGTGAAAATGTGATGATCCGATACCCAGTGCCTAACGAGTGGGTGAAGAACTTCCGCAGGGAGAGTGTCCTGGGGGAGAAATCTTTGAAAGCCAAGGTGAACAAGGGGGCCACTTTTGGATCAACCAGTGTGTCTGGTTCTGAGCCAGTAATGAGAGTAACTTTGGGAACTGCCAAATATGAGCATGCCTTTAATTCCATTGTATGGAGGATAAACCGACTGCCTGACAAAAACTCAGGTGAGTGGTGCATACCATCTCTGCAGGAGTAAATTAAAAGGAGTTAGGTATTTTGAAAGATAGGAAATACTGGGCTTACATGATGAGGGATAAATCATCCTCTGTAGTATACCAAAAGACATGAGTTAGATGCATGAAGGATTTATCTGACCCTTCATTGCAGTAGTTTTCTGTATCCTACAAACATTGTTAGTGATAAAAAACGGTTTAAGCTTTCCAGATGCAAAAATATGCCTTCTGTCTCTGCTTTCATAAGTACATTATGGGACTTGAGCACCACACATCTCTGTGTGCTTAGCAGTGTTAGTGGAAGCAGGGCTTTTTCAGGTAACTTGCAAAGGCAAGATACTATGCCATGGGGCTGAATGACAGGACCGGATAAACTGTTGTAGTTCCAGCCCATGTGCTTTCTTTTCCATACATTGCTAAGCAGACTGGGCCAGTGCTATAAATTTCAGTGTGCATACCAGAACTAACACCTGTAAAGTATCTGGAATGGGGATTGTAAGATGTCAACCACACAAAAAAAAAAAAAAAAAGAAAAAATCCAAACACCAGTTTGTGGCTATGTTTCTGTAATCAGTGCAGACAGGTAAATACAGCTTAAACCTGAAGAGAGACATAAAAAATAAAATCCACAAGTCTTTGTGTTTCTAGTAACATGTTCATAATTAAACATTCAAATAATATGGGCAAGCCACTGTTCCCTTTGGCCATTGTTGCCAGTCATTCCACTTCCTGCTTTTCATCCATAGTGTGCAATAAATCTAGACAACTTGGGTTTATTTTTATTCATAGTGAATTCTACTTCTTGATTTCTCTGATCTAGATTAGCTTTTTACAAATGAGATGGACTTTTCAGTATTAATGCTGTAGTAATGCAGCTGAGTGACTGGGTGGGTTTTTGTGTTCAGTGTTCCCTGAAGGAAAGTTCAGTGTTGTACCAGATTGGGCACTTTCTAAGGACATATGTTTTTCCTGAGTTTAAGCTGTTGTGCCAGGAAAACAGTGATCCCAGTCTTTTAATCTTTTGGATCTCATTTCAGCCCAGGGATGCCAGCTTACACCATAGGTTACGAATTTGGAGGGATATCACTGACAAAAGTAAAGGCTCTGCATTTTCTGTAATGCGGGACAAAAGAAGAGAGAGCTTGGGAACTCTGAGAAACATCACAGTGAAAAATCAACCTCAGGCTGTTTATGAGCAATAACATGCTTGTTAGGAAAATCTCACTATGCCATCTGCATGAGCTCTGGGAATGAGATACTGTGAAACTGGGCCTTCTGTGGCATCTTCTCTCCAAAGATCTCAGTATAGCTTATAGACATTACTGCTGGGGAAATAAAAGCCCCCAGACTTTACAGTAATCGCAGAACATGCTGGTAGCAGACCAGGAGAAGAGGCAGAACTCGTGCTTCTACTGCCTCCTGAGAGGTGATACTCCCTTATCCATTGCTATTTGAGGGACATGTTGATCTATGTCTCTTATTTCCTCGATCTTATCTCTGCTAGTGTGAGGCTTTATTATATATACCCTGTGTCAAGGGGAAATGCATCACAGACTTGGCACTGCTGTTGGAGCCCTGCCACAGAGCATCTATCCATCAGTGTCACTGTGCAGAACGCAGGGCAGTTATGATTTGTTTACATCCTGAGAGGAAGAGAGTGTCCTCACCCCTCCGGTCAGGTCAGATGTTAATTCAGGGAAAGGAAGGGCCTTGCAAGCACTGTCTTGGCCAGGACACGAGATATGTGGGAGGGAGGGAATCCCAAAGTGATGATAGAGCAGGCAAAGTGTAGTTTAAATCTGCCCTTGCCTCTCAGAGACTATTTATTAATACATATCTTGACAGTACTCATCCCATGTTTTTTCTTACTCAAAGTATACGGCAAACAAAGAGGGATATAAATGGTACTCAAAAGTGTTGATTCCCACTCCTCCTTAGATTTGACTGGTGGACCACGTGCACTTCTGACCACATGCTACTGGATACAGCCAAGCACGCACAGGGTTGGGAGCAGACCACATATCAGTAGCATGTGGTCAGAAGTGCACATGGTCCACCAGTCAAATCTAAGAAGGCCATATATAATAACTCACCTCCTCCTATTTGCCATAGTCCGTATAAATGATGCAGTTCTCAAGCACTAAGTATAAAAATGTTCCCTTGACTCTTACTTCGTGCTCTCTTACTGTGGCATTTGCAGCTCACCCCTAAGAGCACTCTGGGTCCTCTGTAAATATCTGCTCTGCTAATGAACTCTTCTGGTGCCCGGGACTCCAGAGCAGGAGGGAGGTGGTGGGTGCATTGCACTGCAGCTGAGGGGAAAGGCTGTGGGTGGCCACAGTCTCCAGCTCCACTGTGCCTCCAGAGGCCACACAAGATGTCCACATGACCTGGGGCACATGCACTGCATGGCTCCCTCCAGCACACATCCCCATCTGCCTATCAAAGGAGCACATGTGCAGGCACACACTATGGGACCCTTTGTGCTCTGACACATCGGTCCCTTGCAAATGCGATCCCAGGAGCTCCATGGTCTCCAGGTAGTCACTTGGACCTGATGTGCTTCGCTCCATTCCCTGAGTGCAGACTGCTGCAGGCTCTGCGTAGGCATGAGGGGTATGAGACTATCAGCCCTGTCGGCCCTGCAGCCAGTGCCACAGCCCGCAGGGGAGGAGGAGAGCCTGTCCCTCCCAGAGCTCACTGCTTGTATCCAGGTTGTACTGGCCTAGCACCTGAATTGTGAAGAATTATTTCAGTAGCTTCACTGTCTTATCCAAGTGTTTTCATGCTTTCTAACGGGATGAGACCCTTTGCACTCTTACTATAGGGACGTGTTATCAGCACTGTTTGTATCATTTTGTAGCCAAAGCGTCTGCTGATGACTGGACATCGAAAAGCATATGACAAATGAAGGACTGTGTGTACCCTATTATTTGACCTAAGAAAAAACTATGAACTGGATTCTACTGAGCACATTGCTGAAATCCTTTCCAAAATAGCTGGTTCGACTTTATTGCCCTTCTCATGTTCACAATTAATATGATCAAAGCAGTTGATAAAGCCTATTTACATGCTCTGCAGAGCTTCAGTTGCAGCTGGCTGGGCTCCACATTTGGTTTTTTAATCCACCAGCAGAATATTAGGAAAACATCCACTCAGTTTTAGATCGTGGGAAAACGCTCTTCCAGTGAAGCAGGGATGTAGCCTCTAAGCAGAGCCTTGGATCTGGATATTTGAACTTTGGTCTCGGTTGGCTGTGGGTCCCAGGCATGCTGCCTGATATACTTTCTGAAGTAAATTAAATCATTTAATCAAAATATGTTGAGACATCAGAGTAATTTGGAACAGATTCCCTCTAATCACAGTAATCCATGCATGTATGTTATCAGATCCTTGATTTTCAGAATTAAATATTAGTAGCTCAGGGAAGCAAGAGATGCAAAACAAAAGCAGTGTGTTGATTTCTTCCGGATTTTACTAGAGAAGTGTACCTGGCCATTAGAGAAAAAGCACTGGATGAGCCTCTTGAACAAACAGAAAATCTATAGAAGCTGTGCCTTGTGTGCCTCGCACTTGAGGCGCTAATGAATACTGACGTGCTCAGTAGTTTTGCTATAGCTTCAGTGGGGAAGTTGCTTTCCTAATCATTTCACTTGGCCGCTTACCATGCTGAGCTGGCTTAAATTAATAACTTCCATATTTTTTCAAGTGTTGTACATAGTCTTTTCTTCTACGAGAAGAAATTAAATTATTGAAAAAACGGTTTGTTATTTGCATTGCATTTTTTAATTCCTTTTTTGTTTGGTAGGTTTGGTTTGTTTCTTTATTTTATAAGCCTGTGAATATCTACCAACATTCAAGTGTGTTAGAAGAGCAACTGCTCGTTACATGTGTCCACTTGAAATTATGAAAATTTAGTAGCTCAGCTCTTCAAAGAACCTGCTGTCATGAGGTGTGCTCAAGCCCAGTTAAACACCCTCATGTGTCCATCCCAAAAATCAACTGAGCACACGCTGGCTCCTGAGTGCGGCGGCACGAGCTGGACGTTTTCTAGCCGCGAATGGGGCTTATGCCAGAGCACAGGGTTGCCTGCTCCAGGGCTGCTGTGGGGCCTCCTCTGCAAGCCAGGCAGCCTGACGGAGAGAGCAAAAATAGGGTAGAGGAAAAGCACAGCAAAGCCGATGAGCAGGAAGGATTACAGTAATGAGTCTGCTGAGACTGGTACAGAGTGAGGAAAGAGATACGAACGGATAGGGAGCCTGAGACTGGGAGCTGGCTGCCAGTACCGAGTGCTGAACATGGGACTTACGAGCCAGGAGTGACTCATTTTTAGGCATCTACGTAAGGCAGTACCAGAGTGCAGAGATAGCCAGGCAGGTGCAGCAGCACCTGAGTGTCCCAGGGCAGAGGCTGAGGTGCATTGCTGCCACAGGTGTGCCCACCATGGCCAAGCTCAAGGACTGGGCAGAAGTAAAAGTGCTGCGGTGCTGCAGGGCACAGCGATCTCCCTGCAAGCACGTGGTCAGTGGGACCATCCTGAAGGTCTACTCTATGCCATTGCTTTTTATGGAGAAGAAGAGTGTGCTCCAGGTATGAAAAGCCAGGAAGCGTTGGCCAAGACAGTGCCCAGCTCACTCTAGAACCAGGGGAACTAAGTCAGCACTCTGTTTGGGATAATTCATGCTGATGAAAAACAAGTGATGTGTTTTAACGCTTGCAGAACTTGAGCTTTTGTATCTGCTTGATACTGCAGCCACTCATTCACAATTTGGCTGTGATGCTGCGTATCTCTGCAGTCTCTGCTGAACTGCATAGCCTCTTGTTGGATTTTTCGCACAGACATAAGTTTATAAGCCTTCCAGTTGTGAGGAAGTTCTGATTAGGCTGTTTGGAATTATGAGGCTGACTCTAGATGAATTTTTAACCAGACTAACACCAGGTTGATATTTTTTTTCCAACTCTGTTGCAGAGGTGCAGTGGGATGTTGCAATGCCTAAGCCCTCTAGAGAGTGCTCAGCTTCATCCTGTTGGGACAAGTAATACGTCAAAATCCCACATCTTGCTTTTCAAGCTTCAGCTCAACAAAGCTGGCTTTTGAGCTAAGCCCCCCTGGATGAGGAATTACTTCATTTGCAACCCCCAGGCTTGCAAGTCCCGCACAGGCCGTGTTTCCCTCTTCCTCCCAGGGAGAGCTGCTGGGCTTTCCCCGCCCAGTTCTCTTCACTCCTCCTGCCTTCCTCCTTCCTCATCTCTGTCCTGGATGCCTTGCTGAGCTGTGTGGAGAAGGACTTGCCCAATGAACAGGTAGTCAGAAATCCTAAAGCCTGTAACAGTGGCAGACAAGGATCCCTTTCATTTGTTAATACATTTCTTTCATTTACACATACTTACATAATAGGATCCCCTCAGTCAGAAACCCACGGTGGCTTTGAAGGCTCTCATCCTCATTTTGCAGGTAGAGAAACTGAGGCACAGACCTTAAATGACTTGCTGAAGAGCTTAGGGAGTTGGCAGCAGTCAGAAATAAAACTAGCCTAGACTGCCCCACAGTCCCTACTTTAATTTTTAAATATCGCTCCTGTCCAGCAAAACAAAGAGGAAAAATAACAACAAAGGTTATCACTTACAGATGACAGAGCTAAACATGATTACTTCCTCACTTTGCCATCCTTAATAACTAGCCACCTTGTCATGGGTTAGAGCAAGGAATAAACAGTTATTTCCGAGCTGTGCACAAATCTGCTTTTTGAAACCAGAAAAATTATTTACCATTATCCAGTATATTTTATTTTGCTAAAAATGGGGATAACAATTTCAAATAAATGTGGAATATCTGCCAAATGCCACCTTTACTCTTACTATCAATACATGATGTTTCGGAAGGATGTGCTACAATGTACTTAGTCTGTTACATACACTGAGGGAATCAGAAGAGGGGAAATAACTTTTACCCTATAGTGCTTGATTTACGTCTTGTATTTTCACCCACTAAAAGCAAACCAAAGTGAATGACATTCCTTTTTGCAGTTTATTTTGTTTAATTACTCTGGAAACGCTGGTGGTATTAAAACAGGTAAGATACTGTCACTTGCTGCAAACTAGTTCACCCAGGCAGATTCTGGGTATCTCACAGTTTTGTGATGTTGCTTCTTCCTCGATGTCTTTTTTGATCCATCTAATACAACTTTCATGTCTGTTTGCTCTCTTTTCCCAGCTTCTGGGCATCCTCACTGCTTCTTCTGTCACCTGGAGCTTGGCTCTGACCGGGAAGTGCCTTCCAGTTTTGTCCGCTATGTAGATGTGGAATTTGACATGCCCACCACTTCTGCGTCCAAAGCCACCATTCGGTCCATCTCTGTTGAGGACAAGACTGATGTGAGGAAGTGGGTCAACTATTCAGCACACTACAGTTACAAGGTAAAAATTAGGATGTGCCAATCACCATGGTTACTTTGCATGCTTCATTGTCTTGAAAAGTGTGGGCAGATGATAAAAAAACAGGCAGATGAGGTGGGAATTCGACACATGCCAGGCTCTGTGCATTGATTCATGGCAAACAAGCCATGGATTATCTCTCAGCAAAGACGGAATAAACTTGCTTGCAGTTGCTTTGTGGAAGAGCATGCATACAGCTAGCTACTGCAGATTAGCTGGTACGGTAAGAGTGGACAGGGAGTTTTGCACAGCAGCTACAGTGGCAGTGCTAAAGCAGACAAAAGAATCACATTATTTCTGTGCTTAAATATTTCTTCCTTCTGCCTGCCTCAAGGAGAGGAGCAGATGGGAAAATACAGTTTGTATATACCTGCCAAGAATCTCAGTATCCCAAAATTTGCACGTTAGCTGATCACTCAGCAGAGAAATTGGCATCCTACCTGCTTTCGTTAAGAGCAGTGATGAGACAAACTGAAAAGATTCTCATGGCAAATATTTGTAATGGTCATTGTAATTACATTTTAGTAGTCTCCTAAATTCCCTGGAGATGGTATTTGATCTTCCTAAATATCCCTTTTAGGAATTAAACATTGGATTTTTCCTGAGTTTTCGGAGGTGATGAAATTAAGAACACAAATGTAGATGTGCATTTTGTAAATTAATCTCTTTGTTTTATACATCAGTCTTTGCAGAGTTTAAAATTGAGGCTGGTCTTCTGCTGTCACTTCAGAAGCCACCTATCCTCTGCAGATTCGGTTCTGGGTTTGGATTCAGAGTACAGCTGGGGATGATAATATAAAATCATGTGAGATGCATTCTCTGAATGAAATTATCTCTTCTGGAAATGGTGTCATGACACTGTTGAATCATAAAACTGTTCAGATTAGACTGAAAACACTTCTAGTAAATCAAATCCAGCTTTCCCTCATCAGTCTATTTCTCTTCACAACCCTCTCAGTTTACTGAGAGTTTCTTCACCTGTGCAGGACACAAATCACTACTATGGAAGATTTTTTAATCTTTTGGTTTGCTTTCTCATTACAAATGTTCTCCCTCTTTTTCCTCTTCTAGGTTGAAATAGAGCAGAAAAAAAGCTTGAATGAGGATCTGAAGGGAGAAGATACTGCAAATGTCAATGAATGTGCTACACAGTGAATGAAGCTCAGTCTGCAAGTCCCAAGAGGGGTGGTCAAATTAACAACGCGTAAGAAAGGACTTGCAGGGTTTTGGTATTTTTCATTAGGAAGTATGGAGTACTACTTTTGAAATAACGCTCTGAAGAGTATTATTTCTCCTTGTGATGATCCATACTCTGAGAAGAAGCTTGCCAGTGGTTTGTTTGGAGCAGACTGATGGGCTTTTGCTGGAATGATTTAAGTACAGTTGAGGTATAGACAGAATGACTCATATTACAGTCCAGCCTGCCTTTTCTGCCTCTTCACTGTTTAGGTTCTGCACCGAAGTGTGGCCTGGCCACCGTCGCAGCCAAACCAGAAAGCAGCCTTTATCTCACAATCTTGCCCTCCTACTTTAAGCATTTTTTTTGTATGTCTGTTGATTTGGTCATCAGCAAGGGAGCATCGAAGGAAGAATACAAAATCTCATTTCTGAAGCGGTCAACAGAGTGAAAACCCTGAGCATCATTCTGGAGAATCAACAAACTCTGCATCTTAAACATAGTAAGTGGTCAAGCAGATGAACTACAGACAGGACAGTTAATCATGGAGCTGTTCTTCTATTCATCCTCTCCTGCCTCATCTTCTGAATGACAACATGTCATTGTGCACATTTTCATGGTGTCTGCACAAGTTACAAGAAGCCTCTGCAGTTTCTTAAAATTTGTATTTGTTAGTCTGGGCTGTTCTGTTATCTTGATGGAACATGGTTATAGCTGCTAGTGACAGGGAATGTGTGTTATAATAGAGGTGATACAGGAGGTATGTTGCTTAGATCATTCCTGCCTAGAAAGATATTTAAGGGAAAAACACTGTGGTTTGGGTTCTTTTTTAATGTTTTCTCAGATGGGCAAGGTGGGTGCTTATTGAAAATGTCAGGACATGATTAACAGACAATGTTGTTTGCCTTCCTGAAACTCCTTTGAAGTCTATCCAGCACAATATTACTTTCATGTTCTATCTTGAACCTACAATATAAGTAACTTGTATCTTTATAAAATCCCCCACTAACTGGGAGGCAAAATCTCTTTTCAAAAGTTAAAAACAAGCTTCCATCATGGAGATTTTTTAATCTTCACTTAGCTGAAATTAACAGCAATTCTTAAAACTTCTTTCTAAAAATTCAGAAAGCAAAAATAACTTATTCATATATATTTTCAGAGAAAACCGTGTTCAAAGTACCCATTTTTTGTAGTTCTTTCCATGACTTGCATAATGTTTTGTCTCATGGTAATTTTTAATGTAAGAAAAGTAATTTATTAAATCATTTGTCTTTTGACAGGTTACTGCTGACTTTAAAGTCACACATTTGGAAAGCCTTGGCAATGTAATTTAAAATGATAATGAATTAAAACAAAAGCTTTTTTATAAATTTATAAATTTATTTTATTTTACATTTCATCTAACAGAAGATTAATACACTTTCATTTTACTACTTTCACTGTGACTCCTATAAAAATCACTACAGTGTTAAAATCCCAAATAAAACCTGAGATTAATTACACGGAGTCTAAAACTGGTAGTGGTAGAATTTTAAACAAATTATAGGGAACTTCTAAATGCGTTTTTATATGCACCTAATTTTCAAGCCTAGGTCAGCCTAGTGATACATATTTACACAGGTTCACCTCTGAAAATACGTAAAGTCTCAGTCCTTCTAGGACTCCTTAATAAGCGTTTAATATTCTGTTGCAAGTAGTCCTACTGAAGCCCAGGGAGCTCCTTGGAGCACACCAATTAGTACTAAGCATTTGCAGCATCTCTGTACATCCAAGAATGCTATTAACTTTTACAAAGCATTCTGAGATTAGTGGATTAAAATTACTGGTAAAGTGCAAAGAATTATTCTTTATTAAATTATAACTTGTATACATTATGAAATATGTGAGAGCATGGAGCTGAATTCATGACTGCTTACCAGCTCTGCTACAGACTGGCTGTGATTAGTTGCATGGCAACTCCTCTACAAAATTCACTCCTTTTTTCAAAGGCATTCAAAGAACTTCTGAGTGTTTTTGCTGTTTTTCACTGCAGCTCCTAGTGTACAGTTTCTGAAAAGGACCAGCAAGAAATCCAACAAAGCCAAGCTGAAGGAGTGCTGAGTTTTGCTGAGGAAATGTGAGGATGTTTAATGAAAGGAAGTTGGGAGATTTCCTACTCTGATCTGGAGGCCCAGTGTCTGAATTTTTTGTCTGTTGCCCCCCCAGCCCTTGAAAACACAAATAAGCAATAGCAAATAAGCAAAATTATGTTGTACTCCTTAAAGAGGGGAGAAATTTAAAGGAATATCATTTTCTATCTCTGTCGAATTCTTAAACTATTCAGTCTCTATCATACTCCAGACACAGAATATTTCATGCCCCAAAAATTGCAAGATGAACATATTGGAGGTTTCTGTATTTATTTAATTACTCTGCCTCTTCATCACTGATTCTTTTTTTTAGTCAAAGTTACTGAATGAAAGAGTGAGCATGGGCCTGACTCTGATCAATCTTATGTAGTTAGTTGTGTGACAGAAGTATCTTTTCCAGTCCTCACGGAGTTGTGCAGGCAAGACTAGAAAAGTGTTCTTGTTTATAAAAAAAGCAATTTTAATCCTTTCTGATCTCTGGACAATATTTTTCTGATACACACGCCACTGAGTTTTTAAGAGTTTAAGATTAATACCTTGGCCAAAGTTTCAGAAGATCTCATTTTCTCTTGAAGCACTGAAGTAAGTAGTTTGATTTCTCAAAAGAGCACTAACAACCAAAATCTTGAGAAAATCTCGTGTTGGTATCATTAATTCAGTACCACTGAATTAATTTTTCGGTCCAGCGCCATTATGAGTGCTGAACATATGAACACTGGGATCCTAAGTGCCCTTTTTGAAGCTTCCACTGTTCTTCTTTGATTAAACAGTGCCAATTTTTCAGTGTTAGATACTGTCACTGTATGAAATTTATGTACATGAACCCTATACTCTTCATCCATAGGGGTACAGTAGTAATTTGGCCAGACTGTTGATGGGGGTGAGGGGAAAGGAACTGAGAGTTTTGTCAGTTTTAGAGTAGCAGAAATGACTTAGGTACAAGCTATGCCTGTAGTGGGGATGATTATTTTTTTTTTTTACCTTGGGGAAAAATCTCTTTGAATAGCTTCAGTTGAATACTCCTTTTGAGAAACATGTAATCACTTGTCCTTTGGTTTATTTGAAAGCTTTGTAGTACCCAAAATACTCCATGCAGGAAATGTGCCTTCAAGGTGAGTATACTTTTATTCCCTGAAGCTATTCTCACTTTCAGTCTTCTTTCTATTTCTCATTATGGTTTTGTTTCATTTTTGTACTGTGGTAAGACTTGAGGTATTACCTAGAAAAATAAGCAGTCTTTGATCACAAGGAGTAAAGACTAACAACATCTCCAGGCAGCTGAGCTTATTTTAGTGAATGCCTCTTACATTTATTAACTATGGACACTCTACTAGAAAAGGAAAATAGGCAAATTCAGGTAAGAAATACAGTAACTGACATGTCCTTTTTGTCCTTTATTTTATTTAGACTCAAATTTAGTCATCCTATGAAGGAGACAGGTTTTAGGTTCTTCATTGTAGCAGTATCATAAGAAACATTGCAGAAATAATTTACCTTTTCTGGTGGGTTGCTGGCTGACATATTTGCTTGACTGGAGATCCAAGACCTGTTGGTCTACCTGTCCACAGCACTTGGTAGCTGTGAAAACTCCCTCTTGATCAGTCACCTCTCAAAACAGAGAGCAATTCCATGCAAAAGAGCATCAAAGCAAGGGGGAAAGCCTGAGCAAAAAGCATACAAAGTTCAGCCTGGAGGTACTTACTCTGTTGCTTGGATGAAATTCTCAGTAATTTCCTTGGCCTTTGAATGCACACAAACTAATCAAGCCCTTGATAGTTCACCTCTGTCCCAGATGGTGAAAAATTCCTCCCTGTGACCTAAGCAGCTCTTGTTCTTAGCTGTATTGACCTCCAGAACTGGCCAGTGCAAGCATCTGCAGCACACAGAGATCGCTTACCAGTGAAGTACTTACCCTCTCCTGCTACTGAAGTTAAATCTACATCATGAGTTGTCTGAGGTGGAAAATTTTGTGTGGTACCAGGCACAGCTGTTCCCAGCCTTTCTGTTCTGTTCAGCCACCCACCCACCCATCCATCCGTCCTCCCTCTCCCCCTGTATACTTGCAGTTCATTCTTTGCACTATTGACATTGGTTGGTTTGATAATTATTTTGTAACATGTTCCTACCTTTTTGTTTTGTAAAATAAGAAAGTCTATACACTGGTTAACTTTGTAGAAGTGGTTTATTTTTTTTCTTTGTTTTATCGGTTGAAATGGGATGTCATGTTTTGTTTGAACTGTGGGAAAACTTCAATAAATGTTAAGATGAAACAGCATATCCACATTTTCACTGTGAAATTGAAGTTATATGTGCTGTAGATTCTGGTAAGTTAGAATTCGTGAATTCAGAAGAGGAAAAGGGAGCGCTTTGAATGGCATAAAGGACATAAATTAGAAGTTATGGGGCTATATACAGAAAATGTATTCTTTCATTTGATCATCCAGACTGAATGACAGTCTGCAAAGGAAATGGAGCAGGCCTAGAGCTTGAGCCACATAACAGGCCTGTAGAACAGTGCTTAGGTAACTTCATAGAAGAGGATCCAACATCCTGAAACAGAGTAACTGAGAACTGAAGCTTCTGCTTGGTGGGCCTCTGCTGCTCTGTTACCGCTAAAGGCAGGATAATGTGGAAGAGTCTTCTGTGATCAGAACTTCCATTTGCAAAGAAAGTGTAAGGATAAGGTCTAAACTATTTAGAGAGTCCTCTGTTATGATTCTCTGTGTTCTTTCGAACTTGAGTAAGCCGTGTGTCATTTCATACATTTTTCCGCTTCTCTCACATTCACTGAGACCAGTTGCAGTCTATTGGCTTTCTCAAAAGCACTCCCAGAATCAGACTGAAGAGCTGGGCAGTCTCATTGACAAAAGAGAATTGGATACCCATCATAAAGGCTTCTCAGATCATTGCTCTGAGCTCAGCACATTCTCCATGGTATGCCTCTGTACAACTGACAGTAAGTCAATCACGTTACAGTATAAAAAGTGGAGGTTCACGGGTAACGATGCCTCATGTTCATTATTCAAGAGTGTAACGATGCCTCATGTTCATTATTCAAGAGTAAATCAGGTCAGCCAGAAGAAAGAAGGAAAGTTAAATAGATTCAGTGGCTGTTAGTCATAGCAGTTTATTTACTGTAATTCAGATATTCAGTGACATTTGGAAATAATACTACCAAATTTGGAAGGCAGGATTATATTAACCATGATAGCTTGATAATATGTGAAATGGTTTTAAAAATAATAGAGTTATAGAAAAAGCTAAAAGTTTGAAACCTGGGAGCTCAAAGTTCCTTGGCAACAGTGCAGTCCTTGGAGACAAGCCAAAATAACACCCTGCAAGAGATGGAGAAGTTAGAATGCCAGTGCAACATGTACCCAAACAAGAGACATCACTAGAGCGAGATAGCACAATTTGGACAGAAAAGACACCACAGTTTTCTTTCAGTGCTTTTAGATGCCGTTATTGCCCTTACCATCAAATTGACATATGTTGTAAATTTACGAATAGGACAAAAGCTGCTGAAGGTCAGCTGAGGCAAAGCAAAAGATAGAGAACTTAGATGCAGGTCTGTGTCACAGCAGATGTGTCTGGAACATGAAGCACACCAGTCCCAGAAGCCTAACAGCAACTGCCATGTATAAAAAAAGTACTTGGAATAGTAGAGGGTGTTTCAAATAAAAGACGCACCCAATTTCAAAGCAATTGAAGAACACGATTTGGTCCGTCTTTTTGAAACACCCTGTATTCTAAACACCAGCTATGGAAGGTGTCTTTCTCAACCCCAAACCATGGGACAGCAAAGCCTGATGGAGAGGGATGATGATACCACTGTCTGCAGCTGCACTGGGGTGTGACAAGTGGCAACACATGCTGGGGCTCAGGGGTGTGGGCAGACTGGTCCTTCCTGGGTCAGGAGCCTTCTGCAACCTCCTAGTTGTTACTGCCTCAGGGGCTGTAGATAAACTGGGAGCCATCAGCTTGGCCTGAGTGGCTTCTGAAGGGGTAGGAAGAATACAGCTGGAAGTAATTTCCTAGTGTGAGAGCCTCTTTTGTAAAGCTTTCACTTATGCAGAACAGAAACTGAGAGCTCTACTCCTCTGTGTGGAAGCAAAGAAACTTGTTAGGGCATGGTCAGCTCAGCAATTGTATTAATACAGAGACTATGGAGATAAAAAGGGAACTAAATGGGAAAACCCCATGTCAGTGCACAGATGCAGACAGAACCATAGTGGAGCTCTGGTTTCTGGTCAAGGGAAACAAAAGCAAAATTGCAAACCGGTTTAAACTAAGAGACAAAGAGCTCAACCACTATGGTATCCTCCATCTGCACTTCCTTTTGATCAAAATACTGTCTAAACTGCACTGCATCAGTCAGCAGGTGCTTTTTGGTTTTGTTTTTCCCAAGCTGTGTAGGTCCCCTTTGCACAGGAGGAAGAAATGTCCCTGGCAGGCACAAAGTGACAGTTGGCATGAGAGGAGCAACCAGGGGAATGCAGGTGGCAAAATAGGATACACTATAGAGAAAAATGTGTGCTAATACTTTATGAGGTCCCATGACGGGTCAGGAGCTATGCAAAAAATGTGACTTGGGGAGTCCCAGTCTACAAACACTGATCCTGGGTACAAATCAAAAAATAGTAAGTAAAAATTTAGCATGAATATTATGTGAACAAATAGAATTGGACTTGGAACTGAACGATGTTGGCAAATCAGCTCTCAACTTATACAGGGCCACAGGACCTAAAAGACACGGCATGATGAAAGTGTGAGTTGGCAGTGACGTTTCTGCCTGGTAAGTTGTGGTTTGTGCTGTGAGTCCCACCTAGAGAAGTGACCTGCAGAGAGGAACTCAGGGCGGTGAGTGTGCGGGGCTGCTCGGGCTCCCCGAGGCTGCAGGAGCTGAGGGACTGTTGCTGTCTAGCGGTCACTGCAGCTCTTTACCTGGACCACTGACCTGTTCCATCCAGCAGACTCAACAAGACACAAGTCTCCCTAGTTTCTGGACTGTGAACCCCATGCAGAATCTGACCTGTTGTTGACACACTGAAAACCAGTTAGATCTCAAAACTGGTATAAGAGTTGACTACCTCAACTGATTCAATGTCTAGCTGAGAAAAGGTGAACAGACAAAATTTTTCAGTACTGTTGACTGCTCTTCTACCCCAAGCAGTCCTTACCTGTTTGCACAGTCATGCACAGAATCAGTTTAAATTTACGTCCATAAAGCACTTTAAATACCTCCAACAGAAAATGCAGTAAGAGGATCACTTTTAACTACTGTCTACTTAAAAGCATACATGTGTGTTGTATAGGCATGCATAGGCCTATACAATTAAGCATTGTATGATGGAAAGAACTGTAGTTTGACTTTTCGTTTTCTGGCCACTCTTTAGCAGATCTGCACCACCCCGAGGTACACTGGTGGGGCTAAGTCCAAATCTGAGAAGCCAAGCCCGCTAGTCCGACCTGATAAATCCCCATACAGCTGCTGCCTCATTCTGGAAGCCCTAAAATTCCCAGCAGCTCTCATTAATTTGCATGGAATATGTCTCCATACACCTACTGTTCCTGTACATGCATCAAACTATCCCAGTCCTAAGTGGTTTTCAAGCCAAGTGTTCTCCTGCCTTCCTTGTCTCGAGGATTCTACTCTGCTGCCGGGCTCGGAATGAGCATTGTGTGCTGTGAACCTGCTCAGCAGGCAGCACGGCACTGCAGGCAAGTGAACAGCTTTGGCTCCCTTTCTCCTCCTTGTTTGAGGCTACCTAGGGAGCTGGGACAGAGGTGGAAGAGGTTCAAGACTGAAAAGCGGAACTGAAGACTTCAAGGGTTTGGAGTAATGACCAGGTTTGTCAATCCTTGACTGCAGTTTCTGAAATGCTGTTGAGTAAATTATGGAAATAATCCTTGGAGTAGGAACTAGACACCAGACCTGTCATCTCCCTCCAAATGAATCTCTTTCTCTGCTGAGCTCACTGAACCTAGAAGGCCTGCTGCCCAGGGAAAGTACTTTATAGGGGAAGTAATAGCGCCATTTGAGGAGAGTGCTTTATCTGCTTCCTGAGGTGCTACAGAAATAGAACTGTTTAAATACATCCTGGTGCTGTATTTTCTAAGAAGTAATTTGTTACAAAAAGTCTCCTTCCTGAAACAAAAAGATCCTTCTGTATTAGAGCCTGGCGATAACCCAACTATATGCCTTTGAAATTAATCCCTTACAGTATACGGACAGTCTTCCCAGCAAGCACAAAAAGCACATGGAAATCAGTTTCAATCTGTCCTGAAGTAATTCCTTACCTAATTTTTAGGTTTAAGAAAAATATGTGCTAATTACTAATTTCCAGTTTATGTTAATTATTTCATGTTTACTATGCATTCTGAACTGACTTTTATGGGAGTTACAGGTAACAGTCATTGCTCTCAATGAGAGTGCTACTGGATGATTTTACCACAAAGAGAAATTTTGAAAACGTATTTATCTGATTTGTTTTGTTTTCTTCTGGGATTACTACACTGGTATAGGAGTTCTGCCTCCCTCTTGTGGCTACATCTTTTATTTTCAACTTGGAAAAGAAAGATTCATGGTGCACTCACAGAGTTCATGACATCCACCTTCCTGATATAAGCCTCCTCCTCAAGTTTGCTAGAAAATCCCCCTTATGTTGGGAATCTCCCAGACAAAACTTCTCTGCCTAAGGGATTCTTTTTCACACTCCTGTGGGATCAACAGAACATGTTTGATAAAATCAGTGGTAATTCATGCTGGTTACTTTTTGTAATTGACTCTGAATGTTCAGACTCAAGTCAGCCAAATGTATGAGCTCCACCTAGGAGTATTTAAGATACATTCCAGACGATGTGATATTTTCAATCAGTGCAGGAAAATCTAGGCAATTAACTTTGGAGTTAACTGCTTTGATACCATGAACCTCGAAAAACTCATGGCCTATACATTTTAGGATATCACTTTGTCCTCTCTTATCACTTTGTATTTAAAAATCACATAGTCCTTTTCAAACATTAAGAAATTAAGCTATCTGAAGAGCTAACTGAAATAGAAGACTGTACCTCTGAGATGATAAGAAAGCTAAGATAGCTTTAAATCACTGACTTGGAATGATAGAGCCCCAGCTGAATGCAGATCTAATGGCCCTCTGTTGTTTCCCTAACACAGAAGAATATCTCCTCCCTTCAAGGTCCTTAGCAGACTTACAGCATTTGTAACATGATTTACCTTGAATGTCTCTGCACTGTGCCCTTGTACTCTTCATTCCTTAGCAATTTACACCGATATCAATATAGCACATTGCCTGCCACAACATTCAGCAAACATATGAATTGTGTCTTGAAAGCCATAGCTGGAAACTGGGCAAGAGGGACCCGGAAATTTATAGCAGAGGTCTACAGTAATGGAAAGAGAATAAGCTGAACAGCTTAAACACTACTGCCGGTCTTCTGGCTTTGTTAGGTCCAAAAGAAAGTTAACTCTTGTTCTGCACCGCTACTTGGTCACATCCTCCAGCTTCATCTCCAATTTCAGCAAGCTTTGGCAGCAGGGCAAGGGACTTGCTTTGACCACTCATACAGAATCAAAGAATCACAGAATGGTTGGGGGTTGAACGGACCTCTGGAGATCATCTAGTCCAACCCACCTGCTAGAGCGGGTTCACCCAAAGTAGATTGCACAGGAATGTTTCCAGGCTGGTCTTTAATGTCTCCAGAAAAGAAGGCTCCACAACCTTTCTAGGCAGCCTGTTCCAGTGTTCTATCACCCTCAAAGTAGAAAAGAAGTTTCTCCTCATATTCAGATGGAACCTCCTATGCTTCAGTCTCTGCTTGTTGCCCCTCATCCTGTTGTTGGGCATCAATGAAAGGAGTCTGGTCCCATATTCTTCACACCCACCCTTGAGATATTAATAAACATTGATGAGATCCCCTCTCAGACTTCTCCAGGCTGAACAAACCCAGCTCTCTCAGTCTCTCGATGCCCTAGGCCCCCAATCATCTTCCTAGCCTGCCACTGGACTCCCTCCAGTAATGCCTTGTCCTTCTTAAACTGGAGAGCCCAGAACTGGACACAGGACTCCAGATGTGGCCTCACCAGAGCAGAGCAGAGGGGGAGGAGAACCTCCCTCAACCTGCTGGTCACACTTTTCCTAATGCACCCCCAGATACCATTGACCTTCTTGGCCACAAGGAGAGATCATTGACTCATGGTCAACCTGTTGTCAACCACAACTCCCAAGTCCTTCTCTGCAATGCTGCTTTCCACCAGGTCCACCCCTAACCTGTACTGGTGCCTGGGGTTATTCCTCCCCAGATACAAGACCCTATACTTGCCCTTGTTGAACTTCATTAGGTTCTTCTCTGCTCAGTCCTCCAGTCTGTCCAGGTCTTGCTGAATGGCAGCACAACCTTCTGGTGCGTCAGCCCTTTCTCCCAGTTTGGTATAATCAGCAAACTTGCTGAGAGTGCACTCAGTCTCTTCATCAATGCCACTGATGAACAGGTTAAACAAGACTGGACCCAGTACTGACCCCTGGGGAACTCCACTAACTACAGGCCTTCAACCAGACTTTGCACCATTGATCACAACCCTCTGAGCTCTGCCATCCAGACAGTTCATGTTCTGTCTCACCATGCATTCATCCAGCCTGTACTTCTTGAGCTTGCCTATGAGGATATTGTGAGACAGAGTGTCAACCGTAAACATACATTTATGTAACTGTCCGGGTGATGAGGACAGAGAAATTATCACTTTAGCTTTGCAGGTACTTTCATCTGCTTCGTGTTATTTGATAGCCATCAGCACCTCCTTGGCAGGTGACCAGTGAAAACGTTCATGAGAGCTGAGCCCAGCCCCATGCAGACTCTGACAGGGGCTGGATGCAGCAACTGCCAGGACTTCTTGGAATAAAACACCCCTGGCGCCTACAGACCACATGCAATAAAGGCAACATTGGGCCCCTGCCCAGATACATCTGCATCTGGCCAGCTGGGTCAGAACACGGACCAGTCCTTCTAGCACAAATGCAGGTGTCTGAAAACTCCATAAACTGGAAGTGCTGTTTTCTGCTCTACACATGCTCTTCCCATACCATAAAACAGGGTGCAAGGAAAATTGCAGGTATAGAGGATGCAATAGGATGCCTCACTACTGATATCTTCTTGCAACAGAGACATAGACGTGCTGACTACTGATCTGCCTGGAGTCAGCCTGTGGGAGAAATGAGACAATCACAGTAGGTCATATGGCAAAGCTAGGAATACTTCTAGTGGAAGATGATGCTTAGATGGAAAAACAATGTTTCATTTAAAGCAGTAAGTCAGGGAGTAGGAACAAGCAGCTGAGGGAAAGTGTGAGCTCCAGCCTGTAAGCACAGCTTCACATTTTTTTACATTTGCAGCTGTCAAAATCTTGGTATGCCCAAGACTCACAGGATACACATCATTTAGCATGAAGACTCAAGCGGAGAGGAACTCTGGAAATGGGTCACAGGTTAGAAATGGCAATAAATACCTGGGGTCCTATAGCTCCACTACACGATGAGTTGGGCTGGCTCATTCCCGCTGTTTTCCTTTCTCTCAAAGCCAGGGACACTGATTGCCCAGCAGTCCTCAGAATAGCACCGCTCTGCCAGTTAGATAATTCACCTCAGCACGGGAATTGCATGTTAACTGCTCATAAGCCATAGGTTGGCTACAACTGAATTCATGTTCACTGCTCCTTGCTGAGAAGGCTGGTCACTGCCAAAACTGAACTGGAGCTGTTTCCTGCAAATTCCACCCAGTCCTGTGAAAAACAACCCTTCAACTCATCTATGGGGAAAAAAAAAAAAAAAAAAAAAAAAAAAAAAAAGAGAAAAAGAAAAAAAAAAAGAAAAAAAGAAAAAAGAAAAGAAGAAAAGAAGAAAAAAAAAAGAAAAAAAAGAAAAAAAAAAAAAAGAAGAAATCTGGTCTTGACTGCCTGATGCCTCTCGTGCTGGATCCCGGAGGGGACATAAGATCACCTCTGAATAGGCTGTAAAGTGTAAGGCACACCCATGGTTTTCCATAAACCTGTAGCCTCTTTGCCCTTAAATTAGCTCTACATCAGGGGTGTCAAACTCCTTTTTCACCGGGGGCCACATCAGCCTCGCGGTTGCCTTCAAATGGCCAAATGTAATTTTAGGACTGTACATTTATAAAGCCCTTTGAAGGCAACCGCGAGGCTGATGTGGCCCCCGGTGAAAAAGGAGTTTGACACCCCTGCTCTCCATGATCCTCAGCGAGGCAGAAGCTTGCATGGTTTGCAAGGCCACTCTCTTGGGCACTGAGGAGCAGACATACCAAGTGTGAGGCAGAGAGCATTCGAAGTGGAGCCAGCCTACCTTGCACAAAAGCATTTTTACTTTGTGGACACGTGAATGTGTGGCCACGGGACAAACTACTGAGTAAAATCCAGCACAGCACATCCCTGCCTGGCGGTGGCTGCTGGTGTGCAGCCTCCCACCCTGCCAGCACTGTGAGGGACACGGGAGCTACACAGCCACCCACATGCTCCCAAAGGAATCACAGGGTTCTCAGGCACACAGACAAGCACCATGCCATAGCTACATGCTGCCAGTTTGTATTCTGGCACACTCCAGGGTGATTACGTTATCGTAAGTCACCACACTCAGCTTGAGGTATGTAGGGCTTGCGAAGTCACACTACAGATCATGCTGTGCAAATTTTCTCTGTATTTTTCTCTGTATTTCACTCTCTGATGCCCATATAAATCAGGAATAACTTTCCTGAAGTAAATTCAGTTTTTCTGTGGATGTTTGTACATGATAGCTGCTGGCTAGAATATATGGCAGTAATCAGTAAAAGCATTTACCAGCATGCTAGGTAAAGCTTTGCATTAGATCCATAATGTAGCACATCGCATACAGAGAAAATATAATTGATATTTTAAATGCAGATTTTTTGTTACCCATGAATCAGAGCCAGCAATATTTTGGCTGTTGTCAGAAACACATCGCAGCTGAGCAGCTGTGATTCATTACAGTTGCAGCCCAAGTGATTAATGTCACTACTTAAAAAGCACTTAGGCAAGGTAGTCCTGACAGAATGTGTAACTTGAAGGTACTCCTTTTGCTCATGCCCTTGAGAAGAAGCTCAAGCCTTCAGAATTTTAGGGGCTTTTTGTTTTTTAGCTATTTAAGAATCAGTACTGTATTCAAATTATGATTCAGACAGTTTGTAGAGACCTAAGCATCGGGACAAACATGCATACACACATGAAAAACAAAGGGGTGGTGTCTGCCCGAAGACCAGTAATCTTCCTACTACAAGCCTTATAGCTTACTTACAGCAAGTGGAGTCTGCATTTTAGTAACGGCCAATTCTTCTTCAATAAAGGGAAGCCTGGAGACTTTTCTACATAACAAAGCATTTGGCAACAATGTTGTTTTGAAGCATTTCCTCCTCTGGTCACTTATTTCTACTCCTGTCAGCTCTTTCAGTCCCACTAACACGTCTTTTGTAGGGCTGCCCTATGAATCAGATCAGGAAACTGATCCAGGTTAAAAATCAGCCAGCACAGGAAAAAAAAAAAAGGCACGACAAGGAACTGGCACAACTGCAAAAGCAGAACGTGGTGGCACAGGGAGGGAAGGAGCGCACAGTGCTATGGGAAGGAAATCCGAATGCCTGAAATCCTCATTATGGCTTAAATGTCTGGGGGGCGTGGGAACGACAGGGTCAGTGTCTCAATTAAGTTTTGCCTTTATGAACTACGTGTAGTTTTGTCAACCAGAGGCATGAAAGAAACAATCTCTGATCCACAAATCTACGGCAGCAGAAACCTCTGCTAAGGTGTAAATGAATGGTGCACAAAGCAACAGCCTGGAAAAGCACTTGTTGCCTTCTCCAGCTGTGACCGATCCTTTACTAGAAACAGCTGTTACAAAGACCCTGGTGCAGCTGTGTGAAGTGATTTTTTGAGGGATTGGCTGAGGGAGGTTAATTCTTTAAGCAGAGGAGTTACGAGTGGTCCTAGAAAAGGAACGGTTTTGCAAAATGTGTTATAGAGTTTGTGTATAAAACAGAGAGTGAATTGTAATTGTGGTACAGGAGAAGTCATAGTGTTGAGAGGAAAGGGTCTGGCAGTTAGTGGCAGAATTAGAAGAAAATCTTCTGGTGGGTGTTCAGGCCTCTGAGCTTTGTGGTGTTGTCCCTCAGTCTTCAAAGGCCTGAGAGGTCTACTGGGGACACATGGGGACAGGAGGAGTTACAGCAACGAAACAATAGTAGCTGGTCACCTACTAACGTAATCTTCTGTCAAGATGCAACTTATGTGTTTTGTTCGGAGGTGGGAAGATGGCTTTCTAAGGTTTGTAGCTATGTGACTTTGATTGTATAACTAAGTTTTATTGTCCTGTTTAGACATGCCCTGATGAGAAAGGTGTATTAGGTAAGTTGCCTTCAAACAACTATAGGTATTCTAGCAGTAAATTATTATCTTAGTCCATATTAAAGAAAAATTATTTGTGCTTCCTACTTTGATTAAGCACTTAGTAAGAGCCGAGCAAGCCTGAGACTCTAAAAGTCTGATCATGAAATAAAAGTTTAATATACACTAAGCTTCTCTGAAGCCCTTGCCAGCTCTAGCACTTCAAGCTGATAACTTGCTGAAACGATAACTTTTGCCCCCTGAAAGGTCACTAGAGACAAACCACACAGATGACAAGGTTTGGTTCTCTGTGGGGAGAGCAGTTGAATTGTATGTTAGATCCTTAAAACTGGTGTTAATGTGCTTTGGTAAAGCATATTGCAGTGCTTCAAGCTCTAGATGTAAATCCATCTAGAAAAATAGAGATGCCTTGGAATAAGGATGAGGGGAGCTATTTCATTCCATTTCTGCCTTGGGGGAGAATCTAGTGCTCAAGGCAAGAGAGATATGTTTACCCTTTTTTGTTTCCAGCCACTAGATTACGGTGAGCAGGCTGTTAGAAGGAAAATGTCACTCTCTCTATACATCTATTTTATACCTTTTAATTAAAGAATGTTTATACACCACCCGAACACTGCCTGAAACTAATATCATATAAGCTCTATTATGTGTCAGCATCTTTTCTGACTCTTGAGGGCTGGTTGCATTCAGAAAAGCTTTGGTATGATGTGTCTATTGTTAACTTCTGCCTGTGCCCGAAGTTTTGGATTGTGGTTTGGGCCGCTTACTGGGTTATTTCTGAGCTTTGTAGGTACACTTAAAAACAAAACAAACCCCACACTTCATTTTCTCAAATTTTATTTAAGGTTATAGTCTCTTTGGTACAGCGAGTGGAAGCAGCAAGAGCAAGTTCAACACAGAGGTGAACATAAGCTCTAAACTCACAGTGTGCGAGTGTGATTTCAAGCAGCTTTTTTCACCTGTTAACGTTTGCTAGACTGGCTTTGTTCTGTATATGCTCCTGTTTTATGTTTTTAACACATGCTGTTGCAATTTAAAGTTAAATGTGTATCTACTCATTCATCTGGAAAACTCTCATTTTAGAGGTTGGGTCAGAAAGTTTACTTCCATGACTAATAATAATTCCATGTCACCAAAGCCTTCTGAAAAGTGTTCAGTGGCTTAGCTTGTTTATAAGGAAAGAGTGTAATATGCTGAGTGAAAATTGTATGTTGTCTTCATTCCCACAGTGGGAGACTCTGCCAGCCCATGTACAACAGCAGATTGTCAATGTGGACACCATTTAGAACGGCAAATCTGAACGGCGTGCTGGTGGTAAGCCTCATTCTGTTGTCTATGTTAAGATTTGCACTCCTGTAATATAGTTAAGACCAATTTTTGTTTTCCTTGCTTAACCACCCCCCAGGGTGGGGAGGGGAGCCAGTTCGTGTTGATTGGACTTAACGAGCTTTTCTGATTTTCAGGAACTAAGACATTATAAACCACTGTGTCAGCAACACCTCATACTCAGTACTCCATGCTTTGCTGTATGATCAGACATGTTTTCAAAGAGCAATGAGGGCACACTGATGCTGATCATCTCTCCAGGTGCAGGAGATCAGGAGTACTCATGGTCTGCTCCTGGAAGACAGAAGAGTAGCTTCAGATTATTATTATTATTAATATTATTTTTGCCTATTTCAGATGAACAAAAAACTTCTTCATTTAAAACACAAAACACACAAACAAACTGAAGATCACAAATTTAATATGTTTTGACTTAGCATCAAGATTTCTTGTGGTTCTTATTTTCAGCTGAATTGCTAGCTGGGGGCTTTCAGTGGCAATCACAGGTACTTAGCACCTTTGAGTTTCTAGATGGAAGTGTCCCACCTCCCTCCCCTCATTAGCAAACACTTATACATCGGTTATCCCTTTGCAAAATATCTTATTGAAAGATATGCTGTGAAGAACAATGTATTAGTACTTGCCAAGAAGTTTAGAAGTGCAATCAACCCACAAATCATACTGAAGAAAATTTCTTCTCTGACCCTGCTGCTTCCTACTCAAAAGTTCAAAAATCTCTCTTCTAAAATATGTAGTTCTCTGATGGGCCACAAAAGAGATTAACTAAAAACATCTCCATATCCAAGACGCTTTATATTAACTTACCGAGCTCCTGTTGCAGTAGTAAGTCACTTGCTCTGCTGAGGAGAAGCAAGAGATGCTTCTGGTAACAGGTCAGAATCATCCCAGGCACTCAAGATGACTTATCTTTGTCTTAAGCATTTGGTAGAAGAAGAAATATGATAGTGCCTAGGACTGAGAGGCAATTTTTTTTATTTCCTCCTCTAGCACACCTAGGATCAGCTTTTGATCTTGCTCACAAATGTGTTTTTCCCTACACTCTCCTATTCTTGGCAGGATTTTTGCAGTGAAGGAGGAAGTTTACCAAAATGTCATTGTCTTTGCTCTGGATGTAATGTCCATTATCACTGTGGAGTTCAAGTCTAGACAGTACAATGGCTAAAACAGAAGTGTCCAGCCAGCAGTAAAGTTGACATTATTGCCAAACCTGGTGAAACCACGCTGAGTTGTCAGTGGTAGAAACCTTAGGGAGCAAGAAGACAGACAGGATAACACACAAACTTAATATAATTTGTGCCTGATGGACAAACAAAAGAGAATGCTGGCAGATAAATACAGTTAACTATAAAAGTAATGCTGTTACGTAGCTTATGCCTACTGAGGCTACCCAAATTAACAGTGTTGCTACTGCACTGTACATAAACATGTACACTATTCCAGTCTAACAAAATGCTAAATGAAGCAGAATCCCCTAACATTGATACAGCAGGCAGCTGTGATGCTGGGGAAAACCCAACATGAACAGACTTCAGCAAGCAGCTAACTTGCTTCCTTTCCCCAAGCAGCAGTTGAATTGCCATGGATTAGATGGACCATTAGTCTGACTCAATGGGGCATTTCTCATGAGTGGTTGATTTTGTTCACAGCAATATTCTTTAGAGCCACTCGGGGTTTGCGGTGCTGCACTGCAGCTTGATATTGGTGTCTAAGAAGCTGTGACAGGACTATGCAGACAGATCTTGCTTTCTGGGAAGACAGTCTGCTGAACTATGGAACGGAGCATGATATCAGACTGAGCCATTACTGCTACCATGCCCATATGTTAATTTGTTTTTAATTATTTGGTAAACCACTCTGAAAAACAGTGAGGGGGTTCCAGGGAAGGGAATCGTTGCTATCCAGTATCTCCTGTCAAAAAGAGGGAAAGTATGAACAGCAATCTGATTCCTTCCTGGTGGCATGCCAGTCACTTCACAGCAAAGTACAAACCCTTTGTGAGAGATCACTACCTTCTTATCAGAGGCATCAGAAGTCAAGTAACACTAGCACCTCAATCAGTCCCCAGAGTTCATTCATCAGACCACGAATCATGGCTTCTGAGGGGGCAGACCCTCTTCCGCTCTGTTGCTGTGCTGTGCAGGTGGAAAACTCCAGCAAAAAGGTGGAGTTTGACAGCTGAGAATAGTAAAGTTTTGCAAACTATGTTTGGTTGGTTTTTTTTTGACAAGGGCTCTAGCAGTGAACAGCAGCTTCACCAGCTGGCCCACTGTAAATCACTCATGTCCCTATAGGAACTCTGCACTCCAGAAGGGAGGAAAGTGTTCATGACTATAGAAATGAAGGATTTAGAGGAATGGGAGGAGAAAGTGTCCTGTACCCATAAACAAACTCCTTCCCATTATGAGATACCATACAGGAGTTCCTGAGCTTGTTACTTGGGCTAGTTAATAGGCTGAAGGTAATATAACAAATGTAATCTGCACCACAGTATTTGTTGAAGGGATGTAACCTGCTATGCCTTGTGTATGCTGGGTCTGAATTCAATCTTATTTTTCAGTTATGCTTGAGTGGGACTTGCACAGGTGACTTATCGGTGGAGGTCTAAGGGATGAGCGGAGCTCAGAAGTTGTGCTAAAGACTGAGCCAAGGTGGCAGGGGTGAAATTACATTTGATGGAAGAATCCTTATGGTTGAGAAGATTTTCCTGTAATTATGTGCGTCTCACAAGTTGCTATAGAGAAAGGGTAGAAAGAGAGAGAGTGGAAGAGATGGCAACAGAGGGGAAAATGGGAGTCAAGTCAGCTGGCAGGGCCTGAATAACTTCTTGCACAGCTGGGACATCCTATTGCAGATTCTATGAGGAACTGCTAAAAGTATCGGTGTTGCACACTGGGAAGTGCAGATGGCCCATAGTAAGTCTGTGATGGAGGATACTGGTAATTTCTTAAATTTTGCTGCTACCCTCCCCCTGACCAGCTCTGGACTCAGCTCCCAGCCCAGGTGGTGTCTCAGAGCCCAGCAGCACCCTGGGACTCCTCGGCCAATTGGGTCTTTACCCACCCGCGAGGGAGGCAGCAGCGCCCGGCGGGCCCGGCAGAGCTGCACAGCCCCTCCTCGCGGGCCGGGAACAGCCCGGTGCAGCGGTTTTCCACCGCCATGGGCCAAGCTGAGGCGCGTTCATGTCTTCCCCAGCCTGACACCGGCTGTGACCGGCAGCACGGGCCGTCTCAGTCCCGGCCGCCTCCCCCGTAAAGGCTGCGGCCCTTGCGAGCCCGCGTTCTGCTCGGGCCCGTCCCGCCAGAGCCCCGGGACCGCCTGGCGCCATCGGGCCGCGGCTGCGCCCGGCGCCACCGCCTCGCTGGCGCCATGACGCCACGCGCGGAGAGGGGCGGGGCTACGGCGCCGCCTGCTGAGGCTACGCGGAGACTTCCGCCTCGGTAGGCCCGGCTGCGCGGCAGCTAGGTGTGCGACTTCGCGCAACCACTTCCGCCTCGGTAGGTGTCATGGCGGCGGGGCGGGCCCCTCACGTGACGGCACCCAGCCCGGCGCGGTCTCGCAGCAGCTCTCGCGGTGCCTGGGCCGCCCCCCCCGCCCGCGTCCCCCTCTCGCCCTGGCCGCTCGCGCAGCTGCTCGGCTCTCGCTATATAAAGGGGCGAAGCGGGCAGAGCGGGCGGCTGGCGGCGGCGGCTGCAGCCCCAGGGCCGGCGAACGAGGCCGGGCCAGGCCGCGGGGCTGCCCGTGAGCCGGGGCGGGACGCGCGGGCTCTGGGGGGACGCAGCCGGGCAGGTTTATTGTTTTAGGGGCGACTCCCCCCACCGCGGTTGGGGGCGTCCCGGGGGGCTCGGGACATGGCGAGCTCGACTAACACAAACCCCGTGGTAAGGACCGGGTCGGGGGGTGAGGGGGGCCCCGGGGGCAGCGCGGGCCGAGGGGGCCGGCGGGGCCCGCCGCCCCCTCCCCCGTTCTGCCTTCCCTCCCGCCGCCCGCCTCGAGTGGTCCCGGCCCCCTCCCCCCGGCGGGAAGGGGCGGTGGGGGGCTCGGCGCAGCCTCCCCCCGCGGCCGGCAGCCAACTTGTGGCGCCCGGCGCCGGCCGCCTCGGCGGCGGGGAAGAGAGCGGAGCCGGCGGTGGCGGGAGCGGGGCGGTGGGAGCGGGGGCGCGGGGCGGCGGCCCGGGGGCGGCGGGGCGGCCCGGCGGGCGGTGGAGCCCCGCGGGGGAGGCCGGGGCCGCGCCGCCGCCCGCGGGCTGGGGGTCCGGCGGGGAGGGGAAGGGCTGGCGGGCGGGGGGCGCCGCCGGAGGGAGCCGCCCGGGGAAGGGGCGAGAGCTGCAGTCAGCGGCGGGGGAAGCGCTGCCCCAGCCCCGCCGCCGTCCCGGGGCGAGGGGAAGCGGCGCCCGAGCCAGGTTTCGTTTTGTGGTGTCGGTGGCGGCGAAGTCCGCCCGGGCTCCGCTGGAGCCATTTTATGTTGCTTTTTAAGAAGGAGACGATGGTTGAAAAGCACTTATCCCAGCCCGGCCGGATCGGCTAAGCCGGGCGAAAGCCCTCAACTCCTCTCCGGCGAGCGAGGCAGTATTTATTTTAAAAAGAGATTAAAAAAAAAAAGAATATACCCTGTCCCCCCCCATTCCCTTCTCGTGCTTTCTGCACCTTGGCGGGTGGCTGGCTGCTGCACTTGTACTCACAGAGGTTTGCAACAAGCAGTCACACAGACCTGCGCAGCCACCGAGCCCCCCCGGCCGCCGCTCTCCTCTCCGCTCCTGTCCCCCTTGCGCGCCCCCCGGCCGCGACCCCCGCCCCGAAGCGCTGGAGGAGACAAACCCGGCGTCCCGGCGGCGGGCTCGGCCCCCTTGTTTGTGGCTCTCAGATCCATCATGGCTTCCCTGCTCCTTGTGTTCCTCCTCCCTGTGGCTGCCCTGTTTATATAGAGCTATTGCCGCTCTCTAATATAGACTCTGCGAGGATGGGAAGGTGCTTTCCAGCCCCACGTCACCGCCTCTCCATTTAAACACCACATCAGCCTTTAAATAGGAAGCGAGCCGCGGAGCGCGGGCTGGGAGGTGCATGCGGCGGAGGCTGCGAGCCGGGCGGCTTGTCCTCCGAGCCTGGCAGGGCTTTCGCCGGGGTCCGTTCCCTCCGCGCCCCGGCGGCTTGCGGAGCGGTGGTGCTTGCTGCCGGGGGCGGGGGGTGTCCCCCGGCCGGTGTAAATGGACTTGCCCTTGTTTTTACGCATTGCACAAAGACGGTTTTCATCCTCTCCTGCATTTGAAACTGTTAACCTTTTTCTGCCTTTTTTCTTTTCTATTATTTCTTTCGTGCCCCTCGCATACAGCTAGCGAACGTTCCTGTGCTCTCATAAGGTCTTAGAAGTAGTTCTGCTGGGTGGGGAAAGTAGGGTTTAAACGGTTCTTACCTAGTACATCAAGGAGAGATGTGGTACTTATTTTATGGCGCTTTGCCACGGTCTGGCTACAGCTGTCACCCTAAAAGTAATATTAATATTAAAGTTTTGTCCATGGGTCATGGGACTGCAGGTGCTAGTCAGTGATTTCTGTGTGCTTCTGGTGACTAAAGTGTGGAAATATTTTATTACAGTCCAGACAGAGCAAAGGTTTTAGAATTTTCAGTAATATTTGGTTTAACTACAATATTTGGTATACTGCACACCAGTATACAAAAGAAAAACATCCTAGTTTTCCTTTCCAAATCAGAAATTTTACAGACGTGCCTGGGAGTTAGGGTCGTGCAATTGTGAAATAGCATTGTTGCTTTCACATTTTATCAGGTTTTGTATCACAAAATATTAGGGAACTAGTAAGCTGTTACATGCAGGGCAGTTACTCAGTAAGATGCGTATCAAATGTGTGTGAGCAGAATCTGTTAGTTATCCTTCTGTTAATAACCTTCTGGCTTTATTTTTTAATTGCAAGGAAAAGGATTGATTTCTGTACAGTAAATTAGAGGTTTTGCATCTCATTTCTGACTGAGTTTTTGCTGAATAGCAAAATATGTATGTATTGAGCAATCTCCAGAGTACTCGTAAATATCTTTGATTCAGCAATTTACTAAGACTTGCTTTCTTGCTGCTGTATTTCTGTACTGGCATAACTTCTGTAAAGTTCTCTTGGAAAGTGTCTGTGTTTAAAGATTGTGTTTGGAATGGCAAAAGCCAAGCTTAAAATGAGCCTATTTCACATAGGTATGCTTTAGGCTAATTTTCAGTTAAGTAGTAAAACTTTGCAACAGTGCATGGTCAACTTTGTCAAATTCAGGTGTCATTCAATAGCAAGGATCATGATGCTTACCATAGGGTTACCAAAGATTAATCGGAACATTTCTAAATACTTCAGGAAGCCGGCCTTTGGGTCTAATGTGTCAACAGTATCATGTCACCATCCAGTCAAATCTGAATGGCTAGAAATCTGTTCTTCCTAATAAAGGACAAATATAAGATGTTAGCAGTTACATGCAGTATAGAATTTTGTAAATGACAAATATAATTTATTTGTACAAGTCCACGACGACATAAAAAAGCTCAAATTTTAATGCTTACGATGTAGATTTTATGTATTACTTCTTTTTGTTACACACACCGTTGATGTAATTGTGACCCAAACTACTTACCTTTGCAGTGTGCTCTTCCAGCTGTCATACAGCTCGCTTCCAACTGTAACCGCACAGGCAGGAGGAAGATGAGTGATGTTTCAGAGAGAACTGCAGAAGCAACCAGGAACCAACTGCTGCCAAATGCACAAAGTGTGCTGTGGAGTATCTCTCCATAATGTGTTGATTGTTGGAAACCCAAACTGCTAAAATCCCAAGTGTTGTGATAATCATTACAGAGAGATGCAGTTTTTGTAGGCTTAAAACTGAAGGAATGTAGGAAGTGTAAGCCCCTAAAGGCATGTGGCATTTCTTAAAATAGCTTAATGGTTGCTCCTTGGATTTGGAGTGTGTGCGTGTGTAGCAGTCTCAGCATACTCAGAGTTTTCTTTACAAGATGCACAGAGAAAGTGAAATATAATCATTTCCTCATGTTCCCAGAGGGGGAAGTACCAGATTTCAAGTCTTTTCTATGTGTTTGTGGTTGTATCTAATAAATCAGGAATTTTAATTGTTGTCTTTAATCTATAGTAAGTGTTTGGAATAGTGTTTATTGAAGAGTGATTTGAGTATTTTGCTCTTAAAAGAGCTTGAAGTTTACAGCAATGTACTCTTTATGAGGGAGACACTTTAATATAAACCAGATGAAAGCACGATAATTTTAATAGCAGTCTTTTAAAGTTTCCATTATGTTCTCATTGCTTTCCCTGACTGAATGCAGAAATTTATTGGAATGCTTAACTCACCTGCCATCCCATCTTTAGTCTTGTTCAGTGAAGGTATTCCCACATGTATTTTTTGAGTAAGCAGTGAATGAAAATAATTTTGTCATTCAACTCCAGAGCTTTAGATGGCTTGTATAAACAGCTTGAGCATCATATAAGTAATGCTTAAAGCCAACACTTGGTGTGTATCTGAAACAATACAATATGCTTCCTTTTAGAGACCAGGGCTTTAGGCTGTTTTGTAATTTTACTGGATTTGTGTCTGTTGAGGTAGAAGAGCATTGTGTGATTCTTCAATATTCCACTGTGCGTGGCTTTTGAAGGCATTGCTGCTCCCTCTGTGGATGTTGTTGCATCAGCCTGGGCTGGATGCTCTGTAGGAATGTACACAAGAGAGGTTTCATCCAGACAGGATTTTTCTGAGTATTAAGTAAACATGTATAGGAGAAATCAGACAGACGCTGTTTCATTTTAAGTGTGCAGATACTTTCTTCACTGTTCCCTTCCTTCTAATGGTACAGCCGTGGGTGTATCATATATTGTGATACTGTGTGATTAGAATAGCGTCCAAATATTCTGACCCATCTTTAGGTCCAGTGCACTGTGTGGCTCGTACATGCACACACAGAGTGCTTCGGGGTTCCGTAAACTGTCTTGCACTCGGCTTACTGCACCTGTGTGGTGCTCTTGTGTTTTGGGGGGGCTCAACCCCACAGCTGGGGCTATTGGAAGGTGTGCAGAAGGAGGCTGTGTCAGAGTGAACATCTGTGCTCTTAACCTGCCTTTCTGCTCTCGTGCTGAACTAATGCTGGACACTAGAAACCAGCATCCTGCTCTTTGAATTTGTTTTTTCCCCTCACTACACAGGGGAAAAAGGAAACATTCCCAAGCAGACTGTTTGGCTGTAGATTTTATCTGTCAGTTTCTTGTGTCTGAATGTTGGTATTTTTTTCCTAGGACCTTATAGATTGAGGATGCTTTGTAAATAAACCTTACAAAAATGCCTGACTGTGGAGACAGGAGATGGTAACTGCTGGTGGAAGTTACTAGGACTTGTTTGTGTAAAACCTGTTTTATTAGAAAAGTGGACCTAATAGATGATTTAAGGAGAGGAGGATTTAAGGACAAATGCAATTGCCATCCTGCAGGAATTTTGATGGTAATTTCTGACATACGGGTAGTTCTCTTGACATAAGTACAGCAACTCACATGCCTGAGGTTAAACTTGTTTATTTGCAGAATGTGGTTTTGGCATTAAGAAACAGATGCTTTTAATACAGTGAGGAACAATGTATGGAGCAGGTTAAGTGGCATTTCTATGCTAGTTGAATTGTACAAGCTTTATGCAATTTGTTTAATTATAGAAATAATAGGACTTAATGTTATTAAGTAGAATGTCTTTTTGCATCTGCTATGAATTAATCTAAATTGAAAAATAATCCTGTAAATGATGCTTGGTATTTCTAAGTTATACAGTATGCAGATTTAAAATATTAGTGCTCAAGAGTCATCTGGCTTTGAAAGTCTGTTTTAAATGTCTCTATACGCACAATTAATGCTGAACTTGAAACCTGGATAGGTGATCATGTGGTATTGTTTTGAAAGACAAGAATCTGCAAGTAGTCTGGTATGTTTTGTTTCTTCTGGAGAAGTTTTAGACATCGGTGCTATAAATGTAGTTTCAAAGATGGCAAACTTACCATTACTTGAGGCTAGAAATTTTTTTTTGAGAAACAAGTAATGGATGAATTCTAACATTTCAGCTACTTCATTTGCAGCAGCATGTTTTAGAGCTGAAAAGTAGCAAACTGATGAAATGTAAAGTGAAGGAAATAATAGGGTGCTAACAGTGTGCCATTTACTGAAATATTGATGTGTGGTCAGTAACACGGTGATATGTTTTGTGGTTGGTTGTCTGTTTCTTTCCCCTTCCTGTTTTGTTTTTTGTTTTTTGTTTTTTCCACTTGTGGTGTGGTTTGTTTTTTGGAAGAAAAATCTCTTGAGTATGCACTGATGTGAAATTTGTTTTAAACGCTAAGGACGTAATGCACAAAGCAGTCATCAGACTGCTTGGTCCTTAGTTATTGGCTTCCACATAGGTTCTTCTCTCCCCTTGTAATGTCAATGAATTTCGAAGTGTGGGTGGGTTTTTTTTGTTTGCCGTCCCCCCCCCCTTTTTTTAAAGGGAAAAAAACAAAACCAAACCAAAGAAACAAAAAATCCCCCAAAACTCCAAACATTTAAAAGCAAAGATATTCAACTTCTTTTTGTCTGTTGGCGACACAGCATTTTCCTGGACTAGTAGATCATGTGCTGCTATTTCCCCACCATTATTCCATAACATAGGCATAACAATTCCGTAACGTGTGCAATATAATCTTTAGCATATCTGTAACAAATTCAGCACTTCTGGGATGCATCAAACAACGGTGTAGACATAAAATTAATGTTTCAAGTGTGTGTAGTAAATTTGTGTAGCTCCCGCACTGCTGGACTTAACTGCATGTGCTTGGTGCAGGTTTTCTGTGTGTGTGTTGGAGGTACAGGCCGCCTGGGGTGCCAAACCCACTGCACCAGGACAGAATGATTGTTTTGCATATGTACAACATATCTGATGTGTGTGGCGTCATTGGGGATTTACTGCTTAAGCAAGTTACGGGATGGGTAGAGAAAGATGTCAGCTTACAAAAATTGCAGCTGCTTTCAGGTTGGTTTAAAAATGGTCTGCCCCAGCCCAATGAACAGTCTTGGTCAGTGAAGTAGATATGCTTCACAGGTTCCAGATTGATTAACCCAAATTTAGAGCTTGTAGGTACTACCTTGCAATTAGATAGCACAGATATTTAAACCCAACCTAAATACCATTGAGGTTTACAGGTACGTGGAGAGGTATAACCTGTACTGTTTAAAAGATACAGTATGTGCATAGTATAATTATCTCATGATCCTATGAATTAAATGTTGTGCTTTAATTGATAAGGTTAAGTATTCTTTTTTTAAAACTGTACCTGCATTTTGAAATTCACAAGGTGGCTGAGGCTGGACGGGACCTCTGGAGGCCACCTTGCAACCCCCCTGCACAAGCAGGGCCGCCTCCAGCTGGTTGCCCAGCACTGTGTCCAGGCAGCTTTTGAGTATCTCCAAGGATGGGGACTCCACAGCTTGTTTTGGCAACCTAAAGTGAATTGGCAATTCACTTTATCATTGACAATTTAGGCATGCAATCAGCATAATAAATAATATATTTGTAGTATTTCCCCCTGAAGAATTTCTAGTGTAAAAACATAAGTACTGATTGAAAACAGAAGTCTGTCTAGCCTAATATCCTGTCTTCAATAGTTTCTGTAAACAGATGTGTAGGGAAGAACAGGACATTTACATGAATGCTTCCAGTTTTCTGAGCCTTCAGCATTTTTCAGCTCTAGGTCATTCTCAGCTACGCTTGTTTTCTGTTGAACTAACAAGTATTAACAAGTTTCTTTTCTCTGTATTTATATAATATCCTTTTGAACTTTTAACGTTCTTTGACGTGAATATTTTGTACACATGCGAATACTTTTGCATATTCAGTATGTACACTGGCAAGCAGGAAACAAATTTACTGTAGAGAAAACGATCTCCTTTTCTCTGTTTTGAATTACATTCCTCATGGCTTGAAAACTCCAGTGCCATAGTTATGTCACAAGAGACACTGTACAGTCCCTTCCCTTTTAATCTCGTTTGAGCTGTTCTTGCTGATTTATACTTCTTGGATATTTTAGTCACTCAGAAACGTGCACTGTATTCTGTAGTGCAGTTTTCAGAGATTTTTTTGGGGGGGAAAGCTTATTTTAACATTAAAGTTATAAGTTTCTTTCTAAACAATGCTGACTAGTTATTTTTTTTTAAGCCTAAATTGTACAGGTCTGTAATTGAAGATGTCATCAATGATGTCAGAGAAGTTTTTCTGGATGAAGGAGTGGATGAACAAGTTCTTATGGAACTCAAAACAGTAAGTTGCAACTGAAGAGGTTTTTTGAATAGACCAATACAGCAGTTTGTTTTGGGATCTGCTTAATTTTGTACACAATAAAAATACTAATTTTTAGTTAGCTAAGCATTGTATTAATCTGCATATCTGTAGCCCCATACCATTTGAACTACACTGCTGTATATACACTGCTTGTTTACTTTCCATAATCTGGCATGTCAAACTTGACATAAGCTAACAGCAGGAATCCGAATTCACAGTGTTATTTTAGTCCCCAAAACTTTACGTATTTAAAAAAGAAGGGGGAGAACGTGTTTATTTTAGAGGAAGACAATTCCTAAGATTTCTCTACAGGAAAAATAAAATGCCTGCTCTGATTGATGTTTCTGTCTTTCTGAAGAAGAGGAGTTGCATTGTCGGATGCGTTGTCAGATTTTCACCTGTATGGTTTGTCATTTGCAGCAATGTGCGCATCACACTTTTCTGAAGCTCTCAGATTCAGAATTATTTTACATACAGTGGGTTTGAACTGTCACCAAGGGTCGAAAAGAAAGGCAGCGTGTTGACCTGAGCTCTAATGGGTCTGCTGTGACTTTCTTCAAATTCTTCCTGAGTAAAAGTAGCCCTTCAAAAAGGAAGAGAAAAGGCGGGTGGTGAAACCAAGGAGAAATAAACGAAAAGGAAACTGGGAAAGTACGTGCTTGCTTATCTTAGATGTTGAATATGGACTCTTCAGCATGCAGGATGTCCCACGCTCTCAGTATTTTTTAAGTATTAAAAAATGGATGGAGGGGGAAAGGAATTTTGAGTTTGGATAGACAGAAACAGGTGAAGCCTTTTTTCCATGAAACCCTGACCTGTCTTGGTGGAAATGGAGCGAGCACTATAAGAAAAGCACCTTGGTGTTTTTGTCACAGACATATTCTGCAAATGATGCCAGAAAAGACTGAATGAGGAAAAAGGCAAGAAGGAAAACAAAGTATTGAAGAGGAAGGCTTTAGGGAGCTCTAAGCAGGATTTGAAATAAGGAGTCCTGGGTGCCTGTAGGCTTTTTGACTCTAAATTGCAGAATGCTTACATTGTTGTCTTTTTGCAAGAGCTGCTTTTTTTGTATCTATGGCTTTTTTTTGGGAGGCATGTCAGCTGACATCAAGAACTGAAGGCCTGGAGAAGCTGAATTTGATATTGTGGTAGAAACTGGGTAAATGCTTGTACAGAGGCATTTTCTGAGGTGTACAGGTAGTTTCTGTGTGTTACGAAGCAGTAGTCTTCAAGCAAGTTTAACTGAGGAGTTCTAAGAAGAAATGGCTTGAGGAAAGCTGTAATAAAGAATTGTTTTTCTGATTAAAGAGGTAAGAAAGCAAGAAGGTAGAGAAGTGAAAATTTGAAGGCTAATTTAAAGTTACCAGTTTATCTCTATTAATGCTTCTATTAGGGTTGTTATGTATCTTCCACACTTGGAAGAAAAGAAAGGTTAAAGCTTAAACTCGGACTGACAATTCTTAAGGGATATTTAATTCATCTTCTTAAAACATTACGTCTCTGGAGTTCTCTCTTCAGTCTGTAGTTGCCTAAGGGCTTTTTGGCTGAGTAGACTATACAAGATAAGCAATGAAAACAAATTTGATTTTGGAGTTCTGTCTCTATATTGTTACAAATCCTGTTGAGTAAAAATCATACACAGAACTTTCTCTTTCCTTTTCCAAACTAGCTGTGGGAGAACAAGCTGATGCAGTCCAAGGCTGTAGATGGCTTCCATTCAGAAGAGCAGCAGCTTTTATTGCAGGTGCAACAGCAGCAACAGCAGCAGCAGCAACAGCAGCATCACCACCACCACCATCATACACAAGCTCAGCCGCAGCAGACTGTGCAGCAACAGTCTCAGCCACAACAGGTCCTTATTCCAGCGTCTCAGCAAGGTCAGACCTACTCTCTTACCTCTCTGGCAAAAGACTCCCAAGTTAGACCAACTGCTAAACATATTCTAAATTTAGGGCAGGATGTTTACCTGAGGAATAACTTTGTGTCTTCGTGTTAAGCTTTGTCTCTATTTGCCTCTATTTAATGGATCAAGAGAATTGTCCTGGCAAAAAATATCTTGGTATTTGTGTTAGCATATTTTTCACAAGATTCTGGAAAAGCTGAATTCATCTCTTGGTCATCTACTATGTAACTTATATTTTCAGAATACACGACTTTCAAATTCTATCAAAAATTCATTAGCAGCTCTAATTTCAAGGCAATATGCATATACTGTTGACAATTTAGTCATGAGGTAGTGAGCAAATAAATTAAAAAAAATATTATTTAGCATAAGTGGATGCTAGGATGTGAAAAAATACTTCCATAACAGTCTATGTAGGAGATGGTTTTTCAGGTTAGAACATGTTTCAAGTGAATAACCTAATGTCTAGGTATTCTTGTGATCTTGAAAGATGGCACACTGTGCAGGTGTGGATGTTCGAGGTATATTTTAGCTAGCCATAGCAGTATTGTGTCTTGTAATTACTTTCTTGTGTATTCTTCATTAATAATTTAGGGGAAATACTTTTGCCAATTAAAATTCTGTTTGAAAACTGAGGTAAATACTACTGGATTTTACTGCGTATATGCTGTGTAAACAAATCTGCAACCTGTTAAATGGTTGAGTTTTCAGTGTGCTATTAAAATTGTAGCATAAAATATTTATCTGTGGTAGTCAGTCACAGACTTCAGGTTTTTTATCAGATTTCATGGATCACAACTTATGTTGTCATAGACACAAAAGATAGCTATGATTTGATT
Organism: Streptopelia decaocto; assembly: GCF_964273445.1. Classification (NCBI taxonomy): domain Eukaryota; kingdom Metazoa; phylum Chordata; class Aves; order Columbiformes; family Columbidae; genus Streptopelia; species Streptopelia decaocto. The sequence continues at coordinate 22,218,812 of NC_138661.1, forward strand.
TCCTCCAGACCACCCAAAAAGCCACCAAACCCAACTGCTATATATTTAAAACAGAAGAGCACTAGTGTAACAAAAACCTGTTGTTGGGACTTTTGTGTGTGTGTGTCTGTGTGTCTGTGTGTGTGTCTGTCTCTGTTGTTTTGTTTATTTTTTTTCTTAGAGTACTTTGTATTTTGGTGGGATGTAAATCGGTTTCAACTGTTGGGATAGAATTGATTTTGAGATTAAGACCCCTAAATACACGTGGCTTTAAATGATCTGAGTGTCTCAGTTTAAGTGGCAGTCAGCAGAGCCTGGGAAGTCTGCTCACCAAGACATCTAGTGGCTCCCTAGCTGAATAGCTGTGACTCTACTGACCAGGTTTCCCTCCACTAAATGGAGGTTGTCCCTGCCCTCCTGCTTGTGTCTTAGGGTGCACTAAGTTCCTACCTATAGTAATGCAATGAAAACTGATGTATTGTTGCCCAGTGTTGTGGCTTACGACCAAATGATGGTGTGGAGGCTAAATGAAATTAGGATATCAAACCACTTTAATCACAGACATGCAGTTTTATGAATTACTTGGCTTCCCTGCTCCATGGGAGAGATGGTGTAGTAGTTCCTTGTGTGGCCTGGTGTGGTCTCAGAAGGAGATCAAGATGGTCAGCACGGTGATTCCTGCTGTCTGTGTTTAGTGTGCTGTTCTGCTTCCTTGGAGGTTCTTGGAGTTCTTGGCCTGGCTACAGCTCAGGCTTTTGCCTCCTCTAGAGCCTGAACCAAACTGCTGCTGGTTTGGCTGGAGGGGGGTCAAGTGCATCTGCCACACTGGGTCACGAGATTTTCTTGGGCTCTTTTGCCCTCTGTGGGTTCCCTAAAGGTTGGAGAGGTGGCCTCAGATCATGGTGCAAGGTTGTGGTGCTTCCCTCCCCAGAATCTTTTCCAGAAACTGAATTATCCCCAGTATTCTTAAATGTCCTTGGTTACAGGATTGCATGGAGGATACCTTGTCTGTGATTAGTTTGTTCAAATTGCTCTGTCACTTTCTAGTTTGCTGTCACTGGTATTAATACTGGCAACCTGTTTGTTCCATAGAGTTGGACACTTTTGCATTTCTATATGATCAACAGGTTGTTTTCACAATTAAGCTACCTATTTCCTTTAGCCCACCAAAACTATTTTATTGTTTGGGACAGGTAGTTGATGATATTTCATCTGCTTCTACTGCGTTAGAAAGACAGTGAAGATTGTGAGCTTATGCTGACAGCTGTGCTAACTAGACCTAACTCAAGCTAACTGCTGCATCCTGTAAACACACTCTACAACTTGCAACAATCCTTGCTTAAGTCTGTTTTAGGAGTTAACCACTGTCGGTGCTTTTGGAGAACTTTGATACTGGACATCAGCAAGTTTACCAACATTGTACTAATACCTTTGATTTCAGAAATATATTTTAAGTCTTGATTTACCTTGGGTCAGAAAAGGTGACTGAAGCCCTTGCAATAAGATCTGTAAAGCTAAAATAGCCCTATCACCTCAGAGCTGCTGTTGTAGATTGTCTTGATTGTCTTAATAAGATCAGAGACTGCTCAGTAGCTGGCTTTGTTATGAAGCTCAGCTGATGTTTGGGTGATGTTCTTTCTAAGTTATTCTGGCTTGGATATTATTTTGGGCAGACTATGTAGTTTTCATGAAATGCTTTTTTTTGTTTGTTTGTTTCTAGCACCTCAGCAACAGGTTATTGTGCCAGATTCCAAGCTGATACCGCACATGAATGCATCAGGCATGGTAAGAAAAGCATTTTATACATACATACACTGTCATTATGTAGGTTGATTTGATTAAATAGTAAACACAAGTCTCGTATTAGTCATCAGATGCGTAAAAGTAATTTAGGAGACACTGATAAAGCTGTCAGCCATTTCTCTGAGTTTTGTTGTTGCACTGACAATCTAGGAACAGTTATCCAGGGCTTCAGTTTTGATAACTAATCTAGGATTTACCTTGATTCTCTGCTTTAAATGTATTTAACCAAAACTTTTTTTTTTCTAATCAGAAATTGGAGTACTGTTGATATGAATCTGCATGATGATGTGCTTGTCATATACCAACACAACACTATGAACTGATGCAAGCCTATTGTATTTGCTAGCTGCAGGAAGAAACATTAACTACTCTGAAACTTAAGCTTATATAAAATGAGAGATTATTTAGCAATTCACATCAATCTTTACTGGTCACATTATTTTGATTCACTATTTTAGTAATAGCATATAAAACTGAGCCTGGTCATTTACCCTTTTGTTGCAGTTTTTATCTCCAGAGGTTAATTCTAGTTATCTGATCTTGCTTTAAATGCCCTGGCTCAATTAAAAAAATGCTTGCAAAGCAACGATAACAACAGCTAATACAAGTTAAATACATTTATTAAGACCAGAATTTATTACATTTTTACGACTTTTATGGTAAAAGCACATGAACCAAAGTTTAATGATTAGTCAAAGCTGCAACAGCTTGCCTAGCCTTCACTTCTCCATTACCTGCTGACCTTATTATAGAAAAAACCCTGAACTTGTTTACTCAAATAGCATGATTTACCCAGAGGCTGAGAACACATTGACAATACCTTTTTCTTACATGCTTTACAACCGTTTCAATGTGATTCGTAACTTCATAAGTCCAATAGTTAAACATTTTTTTCTGTCTCATTCATTTACATCTTGTTAGTGGGTATTGCAAAAATGAGTATGCCATGCTTTTAAAACTCTGCTGCTGTCAAAATGTAGATGAATTGTATACTGCAGAAAACTGCTCTTCAGCAAATAGTTACAGAATTTATTTGGAATTACTGTATGTGTTTATTAGAAGCATTTAAGTTGGTACTAAAGAATGTATCTGACCTTGAATACCTTGGAAGGCAGAGAGTAACGAGAGTTACTCATCTGCCTTTGGGATGTGAGGATGCAAACACTTTCCAGTTTTGTATGGCGATCTCTAATTTTGGCAGTTGTAACTACTAGATTGACCAGCTGATATGGAGAGATCATTTATCTTATAAACAGGAAGTATGTGTTCTACTCAGTAATAAAGTTTAAATCCTTTCAGTAGCAAAGAGCTATGGTTCCTTTATAGCGGGGAAAGGGAGGCTTTCCCATAGGCAGCTTAAGTCAAACCTTTGAAATGGAGAGGCCTCTGGAGAAATCCATTTCCCTTAAGGGAGAGTTGAGGACTTAAAGCAGAGTTTTGTGTTTTAAGCTCCCATAATTGTGTTGGAATTCAATTTCCTTGCAAGTTCAAATCATTACCCATTGAGAGTCTTCAGCTTTCTCTTCTAACCAGCTGACTTGAGAGAAAAGGTAGTCATTCTCTGAACAATCAGTACACTGTGTGCATATATTCACTCAAAAGAGCTGTGTTATGTGGGACTTGAAATGCAAATAATTTACAGAACAAAGAAAAGTGCAAACCTGATAACTGCCTCTTGAGAAAACAAGACAGATGAACATGATCATTGGTTCAGTACCTTATGTTTCTTCAGATTCGTAGGCCTCTGTCTTTAGCTGCTTTGAAAAAGCGTAAGTAAAATTGCCATATAAGCAATGCAGTGTTGTACTCTATTAGTAGATCAGCAGAGAAGACAGAAGAGAAAAAAGTCTGCTGAGCTTGCAGATAAACCAAGAAACCACATGGAGCTGTGTTAAGGTGTGATGCTTAGTGATTGTTGCTCCAGTCATCTTCCTATTAAGGAGGAAGGAAAATAATTTTTTTTATGTAGTATAATGTACAGATGATTAATGTTTGCATTTAAATACATGCAGAAAACAGTGTGCGAACATTGTAAACAGCAATAAATGTTACATATTTTCAGGCAGTGTGTTGTGAGATGAAACACTGGTGATAATGTCTGTGGTTGAAAAGCTTTTCTTGTATTTCAGAGTGCTGCAGCCACTGCAGCTACGTTGGCTCTCCCTGCTGGTGTTACTCCAGTTCAGCAGATACTTACAAATTCAGGTAAATGTCTTAATACTGAGATTAAGCAATGATTTTGAGGGTGCTCGGGAGGGAGAAATTCTGGGTTTTATTCCCTGCTGTGTACTGTTAAGAAGCAGAACCTGGGAATCCACTGTTACAAAAAAGTGCAGTCCGTTGACTAGACTCCTGGGCTGTTTCCTCACTGACTTGCTAGTCTTACAAACCTTGTGATTCTGACCTAACAGTGCTTTGGGTTAGATTCTGTGCAAGTTTTCCCCACTTTTTAGAGAAGCACATGAAGTGAGAAGGCAGGTGTTGCTGCCTTTCGCCTTTGCGTATTTCTGAGCTTTGTGATGTGAACACAGGTACTAGACTGGCTGTAAAAGAGCAGGGTCACTTTATCTGTGGCTTCAGGTGAGGAATGTCCTAAGGTTTCTCATACCTGCTAAGCATACACAGTGGAATTTCTAATTTTGCTGGCAATGCTAATTTTATTTTAGATTTACCATTTTAAAATACTCTTGTGTGGTACATTTAGAATATTATTAAATGTTACTTTTATGAACAGTGTTATCTGATGCTTCATGTCCTTTTGTATTGTTCTGATTTTATAAGCTTGATTCTAGATCTATTCTGCATGGAGGGTAAAGAAATATCTGAAAAAGCTTATTTTATAGAATCAGTTGCTGATTTTACCAGAGTAATTCATGTAGTCTGCTCAGAATCACCTGGGACTTAATCTTCCTGCTTTAATCATTTGAATGTTTAATGGATATGTAGTTGAAATAAAATTTAAATATGTAGTAGTTGTTCTAGAAATTAAAATACTTCCAGTTTTTAAGGAAGCACATCTATGTTTGTCATAGCATAGAATAATTTGTGGCTCATATTTGTTACTTTTGTTGTGGTCATAATTTTTTTTTTGTTCAGTTAGAAATATTTATGGTATGTTTTCTTCAACAAGGAGCGAGGTTAGTCCCTTCTTTCAGATATCCTTAGTTATTTCAGTAGTTGAGGCTGTGCATTTTGCTGTGGAGGGAGAACAGCTGTGGAAGGAGGAGGCTGGACATTCTTCAAGAAGCAAGTCTTAAAAGGCACAGGAGCAACTCATTCCCATGTGCTGAAGGACAAGCTGGCAGGGAAGAAAACCAGTCTGCCTGAACAGAGAGCTTTGGCTGGAACTTGGCAAAAAAAAAGAGTTTATGACCTTTGGAAGAAGAGGCAGGCAACTCAGGAGGACTACAAGGATGTCATGGGGTTATGCAGGTAGAAAATTAGAATACCATAAAAATGTTTCGATAAATACATCAGCAACAAAAGGAGAGCTAAGGAGAATCTCCATCTTTTATTGGATGTAGGGAGAAACTTAGTAACAAATGTTGAGGAAAAGGCTGAGGTACTTAATGCCTTTTTTACCTCAGTCTTTAATAGTAGGACCAATTGTTCTTGTGGTATCTAGCCCCCTGAGATGGAAGTCAGGGATGGGGAGCAGAATGCAGTACCCATAATCCAAGGAGAAATGGTGAGTGACCTGCTACACCACTTAGATGTGCACAGATCTATGGGGCCAGATGGGATCCAGCCAGGGGTACTGGCTGATGGAGGTACTCACCAAGCCACTTTCCATCATTTATCAGCAGTTCTGGCAAACTGGGAATGTCCCAGTTGACTGGAGGTTAACAAATGTGATGCCCATCTACAAGAAGGGCCGGAAGGAGGATCCGGTGTAACTACAAACCTGTCAGTCTGACCTCGGTGCCAGGGAAAGTCATGGAATAGATCATCCTGCCATCATGTGGCACATACAGGACAACCAGGTGATCAAGCCCAGTCAGCATGGGTTTATGAAAGGCAGCTCCTGCTTGACCAACCCAATCTCCTGTAACAAGGTGACCCACTTAGTGGATGAGGATATTGTCTACCTGGACTTTAGTAAAGCCTTTGACACTGTTTCCCACAGCATCCTCCCGTAGAAACTGACAGCTCATGAGTTGGATGGGTGTAGTCTTCACTGGGTAAAAAACTGGCTGGATGGCCGGGCCTGAAGAGTTGTGGTGAATGGAATCAACTCCAGTTGGTGGCTGGTCACAAGTGGTGTTCCCCAGGGCTCAATATTTGGGCCAGTTCTTTTTAATGTCCTTTATCGGTGATCTGGACAAGGGGATTGAATTTGCAGTAAGTTTGCAGGTGACAGCAGGTTGAGTGGAAGTGTTGATCTGCTTGAGGGTAGGAAGGCTCTACAGAGGGATCTGGACAAGCTGGATCAATGGGGTGATGCCAGTTGTCTGAAGTTCACAAGGCCAAGTGCCGGGTCTTGCACTTGAATCACAACAACCCCAGGCAGTGCTACAGGGTTGGGGAAGAGTGACTGGAAAGCTGCCTGGCAGAAAAGGACCTGGGGGTATTGGTCAACAGCAGCTGAATATGAGCCAGCGGTGTGCCCGGGTGGCCAAGAAGGCCAACAGCATCCTGGGTTGTATCAGGAATAGTGTGGTCAGCAGGACTAGAGAAGTGATTGTCCCACTGTGCTCAGCGCTGGTAAGACTGCTCCTTGAATACTGCGTTCAGTTCTGGGCCCCTCACTACAGGAAAGACATTGAGGTGCTGGATAGAGTTCAGAGAAGGGTAATGAAGCTGGTGAAGGGTCTGGAGCACAAGGCTGAGGAGCAGCTGAGGAAGTTGTTTAGCCTGGAGGAAAGGAGGCTGAGGGGAGATCTTACTGCTGTCTACAACTACCTGAAAGGGGTTTGTATTGAGATTAGTGTTGGTCTCTTCTCCTAGGTGACAAGTGAGAGGAGGAAATGGCTTCAATTTGCACCAAGGGAAGTTTAGATTGGATATTGGGAAAAATTTCTTCACAGAAAGGGTTGTGAAGCATTAGAACAGGCTGCCCAGGGAAGTGGTGGAGTCACCACCCCTGGAGGTGTTTGAAAGACATGTAGACATGTTGCTTGGAGACATTGTTAAGTGGTGGACTTGGCAGTGCTAGGTAAGGGTTGGACTTGATGAACTTAAAGGTCTTTTCCAATCTAAGTGATTCTATGATTCTATCAGGAAGTAAAAATCAGTCTTTGAGGGAAATGTATGAAGTTCAGGATTATCTGATTTAATTTCTTCTCCTCCTCCATCTTTCTGTTTAAAAATGTGGAAAGCTAATGTTAGAATATATTTTAGCTCTTGCTTGTCAGATTTGGAGGCCATCTCCAAAGGTGCATGAGTCTCAGATGTGTTTTGTGAAATGAGGAAAGGTATAAAATGATAAAGTTGTAGGATAATAAAAGAAAATTAAGTACAGGCATTGTGGTAACAGAAAGGAGAGGTGGATAAGTGCAAGGATAGATTTTTTTCAAGAAGGCAACTTTACAATAATATTGTAAAGAGTTATGCATAGAAGAATTTCTTGTAATGTGGTAATGTTAGGGAGAAGAACCTGAGGAAGGGGTATCATCTGACAAGACCCTGGAAAAATACCAGTGTTAGCATTGGATGTAGTTTTTGTGGTGTGAATACCTGTATTCCTATTTTGGTATATGTTCTTTTGTTTTTCCATTAGTGAAATCTACCTTTTGAAACATGTGGTATGTTCGTAAGTGGGAGCTAATATTTAAAATACTGTGCTGCATTAAAGGATTAAACTCTGGATTGCATATGTAATTTTTTTTTTTTTCTGATTGCATACCTCATGATCATATTTAGATGGTAAACAACTGTATTCATTCTTTGGTTCTGACACAGCTGCTATAGCATAGTATCTTTTCACCAGTGAAAGTGAAACTTAAGTGCTCTCCTTTCATTGTTATTGGTGTTCTTCTGCAAAACAAACTTGTAAACTAATTTAAAAAGTAAATTTCTATGTTTGATTAATTTGATATTTATTTTATTACAGGCCAGATCCTCCAAGTAGTTAGAACTGCAAATGGAGCTCAGTATATCATTCAGCCGCAGCAGCAAGTTGTTTTACAGCAGCAGGTCATACCACAAATGCAGCCTGGTGGAGTACAAGCACCTGTTATACAGCAGGTAAAGAAAAAAATTTAAGTAGGTACTCTTGAAAGAAAAAAAAATTACAGTAATTAATAAAGAGGCTTGCTTTTTGTGAGCAAATTGAAATAGAACACGAAGTCAGAAATGGTATATTTTAAAAAAAGATAATTGCCTTAAGTGTGTTTTTTAAAAGTAAACAATTTTGAAATGTTGTTTTCAATGTCACTTTTTTTCTTGCCAAATTCTGACTCTCTGCAGCTTAAAATTTGTCCCCTGATGACAGTTATATTATGTGGATAATCCTACTCTACATACTTTTAAAAAATGTGTTTATCAGTTAAAATGATTCAGTGTCATATAACACATAGAATAAAATACCTAAAACAAACACACCCCTCTTGGTTATTTTAGTAGTGAATACAGTGTATTTTATGAGGATTTTTGTTCAGGCACAAGGTCAACTGTGTGTCCCGACTGTGTAAGCATTGAATTTAGCATTGTGTCACAGTTTTGCAATTTAAGCATGAGTAACAATTTATAGAGTTTAAAGTTAAGTATTTTATAGAGAACATTTAAAAGTAGTCTTTTGGTTGAATTTAAATATTCTTCTGCCATAGTTGAGACTCAGGTGTGTTTTAGAATGGAAAGACAGTAGGTTTTCTTAGATTTAGCAACACAAAATGCAGAAAATGAATACCAAGTAGTGAAAGAAGGTATGTTATTGAAGGTTAAATTATGTATCTGATACACGCGGAATATTTGTAATTATTCTTTTTCTAATTAGCGCAAATCAGATTGATATGATTTAATTCTTTTCTGTGAATAAGTGATATGGTAGTCTGTTATGTTAGCAGACACCGTACTTACAATGATGTTCCATCAGGTTTTGGCTCCTATCCCTGGAGGGATTTCCCAGCAGACAGGAGTGATTATTCAGCCTCAGCAGATCCTGTTTACAGGAAATAAAACACAAGTCATACCTACAACAGTGGCTGCACCGACACCAGCTCAAGCACAGATTCCTGCAGCTGGTCAGCAGCAACCACAACAACAACAGGCACAACCACAAGCACCACTTGTTCTCCAAGTTGATGGAGCAGGTGACACGTCATCTGAAGAAGAAGAAGATGAAGAAGAAGACTATGATGATGATGAAGAGGAAGACAAAGAAAAAGATGGGGGTGAAGATGGCCAAGTTGAAGAGGTAAACTGTTTCAGGAGACTGGAGCGTACTTGTGTTTCATTTTTTTTTTTCAGTATTTGAAAGAAAATTATATTATTTAAATAATATATTCCAGTAATTTTGAGAATATAACTTTTATCCTTGCACTTCAAGTTTTTTATTTCCCATATTGAAGTTGTGGCAACTGTGGATTAGCAAAGCACCTTGAAATGCAGCTGAGGAAGGCGAGGGACACATCAAAAACTGTTAATTGTCATGAATGCTGTTTTAAAAACTTCAGCAGTAATATTTCTGATGTTGTAGAGAGGTCAGCCATGAAGTTATGAAGCCCTAATAAGTAAACAGAAATTGTCAACTCCATTTGGGACCAAGTGCACACAAAAGCAAGGTGTTCGGAAGACTGACAAGGAGAGCATATATTTAGTTCACTGAGGGGATCAGTCAGTGTGTCTGACCTGTATCTCACTAACTGTTCCAATGCTTTTGTCATCTGACCTTGATTTAGTGAAATCAAGAGACAGGAGCAAGAGTAAATATTCTTTGCAACGTGTTGCATTCTTAACAATGTGTGCTTGATTTAGACTTTGAATTTGCTTGGTTTTGGACTTGGGCCAATGGTTTGTACTAAATTTTGGTGTGTTGTACCAAAAAGCCCCACAAGAATAATTATTATTTTTATTTTAAAGAAGGATACTAATAAACTAAAAGTACTGTTATTTCAGTCTCTAGTAGGAAACTTGGTGGTCCCTAAATCTCAGTCTGTGTCACCCATGCAGTACATGTAGGTGAAACTTCTAATTTTTATCAAGGAGTTAAATCATGTTTTCTGTAGTACATCTGCAGCAGTGTCTAACAGTATTTTTCCGTTACATCTTAGCGGTTAGGTTCTCATCACTTTTATGTCGATCAGCACTGCTGTCGCTTTGAGTGTTTTAATAGTACTGACATGGCTGGTCACAGACTGCCACAGACAAGCCATACCTTCTACTGCATCTATGTACAGGACCCATGTAAAACAAGCACAGGCGGCACACACAAATTTGTATGTCCCTCCAGAGCCCCTACCCAGATTCTGCCCCTTTTACCCTCCTTGAATGTGTCTTCTATTGACTGGCTCATCCAGGCTGGTGCTTGCCAGCAAGCGTGTAGTATTCACACTCGTCTGGCAGGCACCCCATACTCATGGGTACCTTTGGATATAAGCATGGACCCCTTTGCCTGCCTAATACCCCAGCCCTGACCAAGGCCTTCGTACTCACTGGCTCATTCAGCTTTAAGGTTGATAGCTGTCACGAAGGCACCCCAAAGTGACTCCCAGCAAATAATAAGCTTAAACCTACTTGAATTCGGAACCAAAACTGAAACCAAATGACAGAAACCAATGCAAGTGGGGATGGAAGGAGGGGGAGTGTAATCCAAAATCAATCAGCATTCTTGGCAATATATAATAAACTGAAGGTGCCTTATTAAGTATAGGTCATCATGCTTCAATATTAAGTGTTCTTTAATAGTGCCTTAATGCTAGCATTCTTGCTGAGACTTTATTATCAGCATGCCAGAGGTCTGTCATTTTTTGCTACCTTTGCTCATCAGCAGTTACTTAGTAAGTGGACGAGTTCCTTAAAGCTTTCAAAGTCACTTAAATATAGCATTACTTTGGAGGGAATTAGGACCTCTAGTATATGTTTTTTTCCTCTCACTAGCATCTCAATTTAGCTTATATATTTGGAAGTAGTTTGGAAGATGAGGATTATAAAGCAGACTTCAGAAAAGCTGTTTTGCATTTATTAGAAGTTGTTTGAGCTTTTGAAATGTTTGTTATTTACAAGACCTGAAAAGGAAACCCCCAAATTTTTGCTGGAACAAAGTGTTAGCAGAAAGAGGAAGAACCAAAAGTAAGTTTTAAGGGACATGAAAATACATTTTAGAAGTTATTTTGTATGTATCTGTGCAAGAACATCCTAAAGCATCTTTTTTCCCCCACTGCTTTCTGCATGTAGAGGTCTGTTTCTGTTTGTGTGTGTTATGCCAAATGTGAATAAGTCATGGAGTTTCTATTTTTACACATCGGGAGTGGTGTGACTGATGCCATCTCTCCTACTGCTTGGATGCTTTAGAAAAATGAAAGTCTGTGTAATGATAATTTTTTTTTGTAAAGACAAATTGCAAACACTAGAACATTTACAGTAAAAGAAAAAGAGTGTTTGTAGTGACAAAAGGCTGCTGTGCCCAGAATCTGGCCTGGGCACTGAAGTTCCAGACTAAAATTGGTAAGGATGTCTGCTCAGGATGGATGGCAGGATGGAAACGTATGTACATCAGCCATCTGCTGGAAAGCCTGATATTCCCCACCACAAATGCATTTTAGGTGTTGTAGTTCATAGACATGACTGTAGCCTCATGTGATTAATAAAAGTAACAGCTCTGATTTTACTGAACAGTATAACTTTTAGCATGTGTTTCTTTCAGGAGCCTCTTAACAGTGAAGATGATGTGAGTGATGAGGAAGGACAAGAACTGTTTGATACAGAAAATGTTGTTGTGTGCCAGTATGACAAGGTAATCTCTACAGAACAGAATCCAAGAATTGTGCTGTCTCTGTTCTTCTTCCTATCACGTAATAATTTTTCAGTAATATCTTTGTGACTGTTAAGTACAGGTAGATCTGTAAAGATTATAATGTGAATGGTAATATAAAAATTAGCTGTTTGTTTTTAAAACAGGCTTGTGGGGCATGTTTGTAGTAAACTTGGTAGTGAGTAAAGCTAAGGAAAACTGGCTGCATGTTTTTCTCTTCATCATGTTTTCCTGTGACCTTTAACAAAAGGTCAGTCCTCTGGGCTCAGGAGAAATGAGCTATTGTAAGTAAGTTTGTACATTTGCCGTGGATGGAACAAGTAGTCATTATGATTTAGACTTGTGGAAAACTGTTCCTTGATTACTAAAAATATCTCTTATTGATGATAGAATAGTTATCAGAGGAGAAGGTTCTTTCTGTGCTATGCATTCTTTACTGAAATGGCAGCGTGGAATGCTTTTGCTTACTTTGCTTTAAATTCTGCTGAACTGTCTTGCCTCCTCTATAATGACTGATTTCTTTTTGCCCATTTGCACTGGAATACGCAAGGATTCATTCGTGTCTGGAATTGTTTTAAATGTGTCCAGAGGATATCAGAGGCCTTTCTACTGAGGTAGTATGCAGAAAGAGTATTCAGTGCATATTTTCTTTCTTTTCCTATGCTAGATTAATTGGACTGCGATGAATAAGCATCCTTTTTAAAACAGAAGAAAGCTGTAAGCTTGTTGAATAAAAGCTCCTATGTTGCAAAGAATGGCTTGGTTAGAAAATCTTCAGTTATGCCCAGACTTTGCTTAGGCTTGTCATCAGATTCAACAGAGAATTTAATACAGAGAAGAGGGTATCTACATCGCAGCCATCTGTCTCCTCCAGACTGTAATCCAAACCTGTTCGTTTCAAGGCAGTTTGTGAGGACAGTGAGGGACCTCAGAACAGCAGTCAGAAAAGCTTGTTGGCAGCTGCTAAAGCTGAGCAACAGGAACTGCTCTGAAGTCCTAACCCTCTTAAAAATTAAGAATGTGAACTCAGTAGGGAACAGTGTCCATCATTAACCTCTAGTGCCATGTGCCCTGAAAGGATGACTTCAGTTGTTAAACAATCATTCATGTTTGCTCTAAATGCACAGGATCAGCTCAGTTGTGAGCAGAGTTCCCTCTTGCACAGTGTCCTGCGCCAGCTGGTGGTGGGTGCCTCTGTAACAATGAGACAAGGGCAAACAGGTAGTGATGCTCATGTAGAGCATTTTACCATCCTTCTGTGAGCTGCCTCTTGAGGAAGAGTGGCTTTGTATCAATGGCCAGCAGAGGGTTTTTTCATTAATTTGTGAGAAATTAACTGAGTTATTTTTGAATCCTTGTAGACTTTATCTTATGACAAGAAGTTTCATAAATTAATAATGTTAAGTTTGGAGAATTACCTAGTTTTTAACCCCTTAGTTTCATATGATACCTCCTAGTTCTTTATTTAGATTGTTTCCTCTTTGCTTTTTTGGTGCCTGTTATGATATTGCAGACCATAATAACTGTCCTCAGTCATCTCTTTGAAATCAGAGCTACACTTTGCTTGGTTGATACTTGTACAGCTGTCCAAACATTTGTTAATTTTTACTTCAACAAAATAGATCTGGAGAATTTTTCTCATTTGATTCAGATAGATAAGGTTGATGTAGGCTCAGAGCTGTTCATAACACAGGTGTGAACCTTCAGTTTATTAAGTGTTGTAGAAATGTTCAGCAACAGTTCATGTCTGCTTTTGACCCCACTGAGCACAGAGCTGATGTTCTTGTGGAAAAGTCTTAGAACATTGGTATCTCATTCTTGACTTGTAATTGTCAACTCAAAGCCATCATTTTTTTCTGTCCATGTAAACTGGAATTGTTTTTTCCATCATTACTACCTTCATATACATTGAATGCCGCCATTGTTTTATTACACAATGAGTTAGGGCAGTAAGATCATTCTACAGCTCTTCAATAACTATTCTTTCATATCATCAGTGATGTTTTGTCCTTTGCCAGATGATTAGTGAATTCTTAAACCTTGCACAATCTAGCCAGCACAAATCTCATCTGGAATGATCTCATTTCTCTGTGAAAACTGTGTTCTTACCCTGGTTTTCCCATCTTTATTCAGTTATTTATTCATATGAGGGCCTTCCTTCATGCCTCGTGGCAGCTCACATGCTTCTGATGAAGGATTTTTGTTGAATGCCATTTAGAAGGGCAAGTAGAGTATATAATCCAGACCTTTCATTTTTCATGTATTTGCTGTTGCCACTGACTTTTTAGCTTAAAAGTGAGCACAGACCAAACAGTAGTACTAATAACTGATTGAGTTCTACGGTCATATCCGTTCTGGTGCTGCTTTCCTGTTTGTTTCTGCAGCACTAATTGTACGTGATGAGACTTCCAGTCCTTGATGGAAATTGAAAAATTGGAATGGGGTTTCCTTGTTTGTATGCCTTTTGAAAAACTTTCTCAACTTTTTGAGATCACAGAATTACATTTTTATCTTTTATCTGCAAATGTTTATGATTATCTTTTCTCTTTGGGACAGCATTTCAGCTTTCTGAAAGATCTTTGCTTTCTTTGAATATCTTGTTGTCCAGCTGCTTAATTGCATTGGTGGTATTTTGCTCTTTCTGATGCCCTTTTTGGTAGGTGGCAGGTATTTGCTCTGCGCTTACAGTATGTGGAGTTGTATGTGTTTTTTTTGTTTGTTTTGTTTCGTTTGTTTGTTTGGGTTTTTGTTGTTGTTTTTTTCCCAAATTTACTCTTCTACCTTTAGACTGAATTTTGTTCAATTTCCTTTCGTTTTAAATGAAACATAAGAACATAAATTTAGTTAAACACTCTTCTAGTGGATTTATTGACTTAATACTCCTGGTAAATGTAGTTGCTGTTAGTTCTGGTGATATTTTCTAACTTAAGTCCTGCACACTGTCTTGAATTAAGAAAAGGATTGTGTGTTTTGTGGTTCCTGACTTCTTCATGAATTAACATGAATCAAGTCTTCATGACTTGACTGTATAGTATCTAAAACCCCCTCGATGCTGCACATTGATGTTTCCTCAGCAGACATAAGATAATAGAAGTCTTCTAAAACTACAACTATTTCTTGTCCTTGTATCTTCTCTGATCTTCTTCACCACATTGATCAACCTGCTTCCTGTAGTCGGTTTGTATTTGTTTGGGAATAGGCATGAAGAAAGAAGAGTTACTTCTGTATGGAATATTTTTGTTGAGAGCATATTGATTAAAATGTTGTTTTATTCTTTGTATTATCCTGTGTCAACAGGAATATCCATTATAACCTGAAGATTCGTTATGTCACAGGCAGCCGTAATGGACTCCCTGGGGAGCAAGAATGGAATGAATGTCTTCATTTTTAAATTTTTTTTCTTCTGTCCTAGCATGTCTTGGGTTATTGCAAATAGCTGGACTGATCTCCCAGCTTAATCTTACAGATTTCTTTTAAACAAAGTCTTAAAAGGACCAATAATGTAATTGGGAAGACTGTAGGTTGAAGTTGAAGCTTCATGTCATCATCCCCAATACTGGAGATATTACTTTTCTCACTTGACATTTTACGATGAGAATTGGAATATAAATCATATACAGTTACTCACTGTTGAGGAGAAATTGTGGAATGTAATTATGGTACATATATTCTATACAGTTTGTGCATTTTGTACCAGAGAGCTTTTCAGACTGAAAACACTGTAAATAATCCCCTTGCCTTTTAACCAAAACTTAACTTTCGGAAACCCAAAGTCACACTCTAATATTAGAAGTAGCCAGTTGGATAGGCCTGCTGTCTATCTGTATGTAACATAATCAGACTAGTTTTCATGCAGAATGGAGTTTAGACATGAGCTACAAATAATGAAGCTTAGTGCTTGTCCCTGTCATGGCTGGTTTAAAACATTAGTTTTTCTGTTACAGCGGTAGAAATTGAGATTTCTGGCTTTCAAGTGGAGTTTTGTGGCTGTTGTAATCAGAGATAATTTAATGAAATTAAAGCAGCACAGGTGGATATATCTCTCTTCTTCCTTTCCAACCATCTCTAAAAATGTGCTATATGCTTTGGATTTTGGAGTGCCTGTGTGCTTGCAGGGTTTTGTGACAGTTACTGTCCCTGGTTTAAAAAATGAAAATGCAAAATACTGGTATGTGCATAATTATTTTTCATTTTTCATATCTGAATGCGGAATTGATTTTCAGGTTATCTGTAGCAATTCAGTAATGTATGTCTAGTAGTTATTTTCATTTTTTCTTGCCCTTATAATTTACTTACACATTAATACCTATTTTTGATGCAGAGTAATAGTTCAACTTTTTTCCCTGTTTTCAGATTCATAGAAGTAAAAACAAATGGAAATTTCATCTCAAAGATGGCATCATGAATCTTAACGGAAGAGATTATGTATTTTCCAAAGCCATTGGGGACGCAGAATGGTGAAGTTTTAAAAGACAAAACAAAAAAACTCCCCGTAAAAGGAAAAAAAAATCAAAAGCAGGAAAGGTTGAGACTTGGACGTATACTCCAATCAAAAAGTGTATCTGCACATCAGAAATAAACGATAAACAAAAGTATTGGAACAAAGGTAAAATGTGGCAACAAAGACACTACTTCAAACGAGCAAGCCATGGACTGTAGCAGCTATAGCATTGTCTGGGAGCTGGTTTTGTGTGTTAGGAATTACCTTACTTATCAGTTCTACATACAGGTACCTACAGCTGGTATTTAGCATGTAAGGCTTTGTTCTCCCCCCTTCTTCCCTTAAGATTTTAAAATACTTCTTCCACTGATTGAAGGAACTGTTCCCTTTGATAGATTATTAATCTGAAAATGCTTATTGTGTGTACAAATCTTTGCTTTGAACACTTCCTTTTGGTAGTGAGGATGGTCAGAATGTTACTTAAACTGCGTGCAAGCTTTGTACAGAAGGGTAAGAATTAAGGTGTTAAATTTTAAATAACTTGTATAAGGAAAATATTTTTAATTCTGATATGCTCATTAATTATTATATCTATTTGTTGTTTTCAATTCAGTTCCCCATGAACAGGTTGTTGTTTCTAGCAGTTACAAAATGGTAAAATGATCATTTATATTTCAAAATTATTTTAATTTCATGTAAGTGATACCTTTTATTTAGGGTTGTATTTTTTAAATACTAAGCACCTGTAGCTCCCCCCCACGAAAATCAGATTGCTTAACTTGTTCATTATATTCTTGCTGTTCGGTGGTGGTTCAGCATCACTGAATCAATTTCTACTGATTTTATTTTTTTTTCTTTTTTTTTCTTTTTTTGTTGTTGTTGTTTTTTTTTCTTTTTTTTTTTTTTTTTTTTTCTTTTTAAAGGCTTCAGAGACCTGTTGAATCAAATGTGTGGGTAATGGCATAACAGATGCACACCTGCTTACTACATATGTAGTCCAGACATTCACAAATAATTCAACAGACCACAAGAATGACTAAATTTTAAAACAGAAAATCACATAAAAATTTTAACATCCTGGCTACAGCTCTGTTAATCAAAGATCTGCTTTACTAAAAAGTATAGGCATAAATGACCTGCAGCAGTTAATCTCTCTAAAGTTTCCAGGTGGCATGTAGTTTCCTGAAGAGAGCTGCACAGCTTTGAGAACACAGATTTTGTCAGAATATCTTTAGACTGTCTTGGTAACAGAAGGTCGAGGAGTTGGATGCACTAAACCTTGGGTAGTCACTTCTTCACTTGCCTTTTCCAGAAGGGTGGTTTTGTGGATTTTTTTTTTTTTTTCTTTTGTGAAAAGCAGTAAGGTTGGTTCCTGCTCCTTCCTTTCCTCTCCTGAGAAGCGAAGACCTTTTCTTCATGCATAGGTTATTCTTGCAAACCCTGCTTTCAGAGCTGCAGTTGCTTTTGAATGTGGAGAGGGAATGGGCATTATACTTCAGAACTGTTGAGGAAGGAATGTTCATCTGGCTCACCATTTCAAAAACACTTTTTGTTTCATCAAGTGCTTTGAAAGATGGTGGAAAAAAGGACAGGGCAGATAACTAAATTGGGGAAGACCTTCAGAAGCAGGCATTTGAACAAGGTTTTTCGAGCTTTTTTCCTTGAGAATGAAAATTTTGAAACATGATTTAACAAAGACACAAATGTATTTTAGCATTATGGAACAACTGCTCATTCTCTTCAATTTCCTTGCCTCCAAGTACATTCATAGTCTCAGTAGTACATAAAAAACTCAAAACACATTCTAAAGAGGGTTTTTTCGCTGTTATTTTGGGCACTGGTGCTGCCAGTGATACAGCCTAAAACTGCCTGTAGGCTATGTCAGGAGCCTTGTGGTTAGTAAGCCAGCTACATACATGAGATTTATGAAAAGTTAATTGATGTTTCTTCTAATTTATTCTTCAGTAAGGGAATCATCATTTAGAATGCATTTTTGGCTTCAGGGTATCTCAAAGTGATCGGTGTTTGCTTTCTTCTGAACAAAGCAGATATTTTATTTTAATTTTTTACCACTGTTGACACTTCTATGTACAACTGCAGTGAAATCAATAATGTACCAACTAATTCCTTCCCTCCCCTTTTCCATATCTGTTACCAGTAGGTCTTAAGTAATGGACTTCAGAAAAATTCCCATAATGCTGCACAACCAAACCAATAAAAGGAAAAAAAATCCCTTTAGCTGTAGATTCCTGTTTATACTACTGGAATCCAGATTATTTGTACGACACTTTGTTTTCATACATCGTAGCGATTTTTTTTTTTCACCCTCATACATATACTAGAAACTGCATAGCCTTTTATTTATTTTTAAGGGATAGCAGAACTTTAAAAGTAACTTAAGCTTAGACTGTTCTGAAGGATGTTCAAAGCTTTCTGAACTTGCACGGTCTCTTGCAAGCTTATTGTATGATATGCTTTTCAGATAAGAAGTTTTGTCTTCAAATACAAATAACCTGTGAAGTTTTCAGAAAGCCAGTCAAACGTGAACATACCAAACTGTGCTCTTATTGCTACATCAAGTGTTCCTTTTTTTAAATCAAAAAGCATGTTTAATTTCATTTTATTGTAGCAGCTTGCTGTAAGAATGTAGTTTGCTTAATTTTATTATTGTACTTGAATTTTTAATCATGGTTTTAACAATGTAACTGAACAGACCATTTCATTAGTTTCCAAAGAAACCATTCCTTTCAGAGGGCAAAGGATTCCCATGTTCATAGATCATAAATGATTTTTCCACACTCCCCCCCCCCTTTTTTTTAGTTGTGGTTTGTTTGTCATCGTCGTCGTCGTTGTTGTTGTTTTCCTCCCATTTAAATAGTTCAGTATTATGGAAACAATAATTTCAAGAGGGCTTATATTAAAATTTGCACAGATAATGGAGCACCTTTTTATGATGGAAAAAGTGGGGAAAGATAACTTCATAATTATAACCATGATGGCTGATGGAAACTTGTAGAGCAACTGGGCAAAACTGGGAGTCTCGTGCCTTTTCAGTTTGCTGAATACCTGTTTTGCCAGTATGACAAGACTTTTCTTGATTCCTGAGAGAGTAAATTTCCTGCAGTGCTTCAATCAGAAAAGCTTTTTTTTTTGCTCTAATTCTGTTTGGTTTTAGTGTGTGCAATCATTTTAAAACATCTAAGTTGAAAACAAATTGAAATATGTTTTCTTTTAAGGAATTAATAGAGAATTTAGTCACATAAGGAACTTTATATTGGACTATTTAAATAAAATATGTTTTTATTCCCCCTCATTTGCTGGTTAGTGACAAGATCTCTTTGAGGCTTCATACTCCTTGTTCCTGCATTGTACTCACAAGTTGCATTTGAAACATCATTCAGTTGCCTAAACATAATTTAAAGTGATAATTGTGGTCCAGGTTTGTTTCCAAGCATTGATACGTGATTCTGAAGCACAGTTTCTAGAAAAGAGCAAAGAACGTGTTGTGTCTTGTAACAGGTTTCTTTTTATATAACTGTTTTCTCTATTTCTGCTGCACAATTAGGAGTGTTAAAATAAACGTCATTGAGTCTGCGAAAACAATTCCACTGCTTGACAGTTAGAGCAGTAATTATGTCACCACATAGCACTACCAGAGTAAATTTTTTTTAATTCCAGTGAAGGAGTTAGAGACCTGCTTAACTAAAGTTCATTTTGATTCAATCTCTTTAATTTGTAAAAGCTCCTTTAAAAACAAGAACCCCCCCCCAAACTTCCCCCAAAGCAAAAGCTTCCTAATGAAATGAAATAAGAAGGAAGTGAGCAGTGGGTTCAGGATAACGCACACCGGGTTGATACTGGGCTGCCTTACACAGCGGCGTGGGGTGGCCTGTCCCACCCCACCCACACCCCCAGCTGCAACTGGAGTTCTTTGCAGACTTTGAGATTAGTGACTATACAAGATGAAGAAACGTGCATATCGCGATGTGTCGGTGTCTGGCATTTACAGTCTAGTTTTCCCATTGCTGTGATTGGTTGGGAAATGTGTAAAAACCAGTCCACTGGTTTCTGTGTTGTCTGCTTTTTTCAGGCAGTTCATGCAGTGTGTCTTTTAATTATTACTTAGTGGATTAGACATTGTGGAACAAAAGGAGCTTTTTTTAACAGGAAGAACTACCTTGGGTTAGCTATATGTACAGTCATCCAGTGAGACACGTTCCAGAGTGCGTGGGGTACCAATAGATTACGGAGTGGGGGAATATCCTTTTTTGCTGTTCTGAGCTACTATTGTCAACTGCTGTTGTACATATACTGTTATGTGTAAGGGGGTAAATATATTTATTATGTTTGTAAAATTCATTCTGTACAATTGCAGATCAAGGTTGCTCCTCTGTGATATACAGGATATTATGTTTCAAAGGCCATGCTTGGAATACGATTAGAGAACTTAGTATTTTGATGTACTAAGACCTATTTTAAGTTTAATATTTTGCCTTTGCAAAAACTTTAATTAAAGATGTTATTTAAAAACGTTTGCCACTTTGTTTACTATCTTGCATGTGCATTTGTTTAATATATGAGGCTTAATGACTTATGTAATAACACTGAAGATTCTGAATTTATTTTCATCACACGTGGGTAACTTCACTGTCACACGCTTGTTGAGTTTGCTTTGCAAAGTTTTGCTGTCCATTTAACATGTTCATATAGTTTAAAAGAATTCACATTTTAATCTTGAGGCCAGATTTCTGTATTTATTGAAGAATTTTCTCCCTATGGTAACTTGAGACTTAGGTCTTGAGGCAAGGTGGGTTGAGTAACTTGGAGTGCCATCTGGATGGCCATCCTGTAAATGAAAATGCAAGACAATATTGAAGTGAGATGTAGAGTTGTTGGATGGTGGCTGGCTGATTGTAAATGTTTCATTTTCATCTGTGACACTGATTTGACAGAATTGCTTTCTAGTGGAAGCAGGTGACATCTTTTTAGTTCCTGGCTAAAAGCAGTATCTTGAGATGTGACTTGTGCTTTATTTTTAAAGCTAGATTTTCAACTTGAAATTCTAAATATAATTAGAAAGAATGTAAGCTATAGGCTAGACTGCCTATATTGGGGGGGCTGGGAGTGTTGTATTTTGAAACGTGATTTTGAAGAAATATTGTAGCTGTATTGGTGTAAAGGTACAGCAAACCAAGAATCTTAAGGAGTGTTTTTGTTTTTCTCTAATACTTTTCTTGCCCTCCAGCCCTCAACACCTGGGAAAGAAAACAGTACTGTTTTTCCCATAAAATTTGCCTTAACTGTCACCTTGAAAAGGATTTGGAGCCAATTCTGCATAACTAACTATCAGAAATCAATTCTGTTTTACCAAAAACAATCACTTCTGTCTGAGCTCGCATAATGTGTAAGAAAAAAACTGCTTGGAGAGTGGCCTGGTTTTCCTGACCAAAATATTTTCAAATGGACCCCAAAAGGAGGAGGGAAAGCAGGATTCTAACAGATTAGTAGCAAACTCAAAACACAAAAGAGCTGGATTTTATCCCAGTAAGGAAAGAAGAGAACATTATCATTGTGAATAATTGTGAGTGTTAACTGTGTTCCCCCACCTGTGCATGAGCAAAGTATTTCAAGGATGTGTTTTGTGCAAAATAAAAGTACCTGATTTCCCGCCTCCCCCCCCCCCCCCGCCCCATCAACTTGACTTCTTTCTGGCTTTATTATTTTAATTGCAGAGGTATGAAAGGATAAGAATCTTGGGATATTAGCACAGCTTTCAGTGTATCCCCATTTAGTTTCAGCTGCACATTATTCCTTATAACTTAAGTCTTAAACTGTATCAGCTTTGGAGTTTGTGGTTGTTTGGTTTTGTTTGCAAAATACTCTGTTGAAGACTGCAGTCCTGCTGCTTGTTTTCAGAGCAGACTCTCATCCAAAACCACTCTCAACCTTTCAGATGTAATGGCATCTTTAGTATAGTCAAATGAAGTGCAGTTGAACTACTTTTGACCTTCAGTGTGCATATATAACGTTCAGAAAATTGGTTTTATGGCAATTTTTTTCTTTTGCGTGAAAATTGTTGCAATTATTTTTGTGTGAAATGCCTGTGCAATTACATCTATTTACAGAGTATAAATGCATGTGTCTTTGCGTGACCTGAAAGAGGGTTATCTGAAATAATGAGGTAATACAGAGAGAATAAATAATTGAAAATAGTGTGTTGAATTACAAGTGATATTGAGTTGCCCAGTCGCTTCCATAGGTCAAAACCCCTCTCTGAAGGTGGATATCGGTGAGCTGGTGTTTTAAAGTGCCTTTTAGTGATAACCATTTTAAGAAAATACATAGCTGGGTGTATTTGGTTTACACTATCTAGTTTTTGCTCTCATTTTGAGTTCAGTTTTGTAAACAAAATGTTATTGGATTTGAAAACAGCAAGCGTTTAATTTGGCTAAGTCTATTTCAATGACAAATCCAAAACAAAGACTATAATTAAATTGCAAAAGAAACAAACCAAAACAAAAAATCTTGTAACACAAGGAATGCGTGTGGAAGGGTGGCTCTGTCAAGGTAGAAACGCTTTTCCTTTGCTAGTGGTACCAAATGAGGCAGAACTGCAGGGCAGGTGAGCCCTCTGGGTGTCTGGAGCAGAAGATCCTGGTGAATCCCAAGAGAACGGGGATGCTGCTTTACAAGTGCCGGAGCTGGCAGGATTTAATGCCAAGGTAAAGAAAAACCCTTCCTAGCTGGTGACAGAGAAAACGGTTTGGAGTAGCAGAAGAAGGCAGGCAGTCTTTTCCCCAAATGATCTGGCTTCCTGATTTTTCCAAAGACTCATTCCCCTTTCTCCTAGGAATCCTGCTGCAGGGTCCCCGCAGACAGGGCTCCTCTTGTGTCCTGTTGTACCAGCGTCTGAGCATTTTGTACAGACCTTCCCCATCAGAGGAACAACGGCTGGCTCCAGGTGGGCTGTCTGCATTCAACAGGTAATATATTGCAGGAAACATGGTGTTCTGGGGAGTGCTGCCTTCTTAAAAAGGATGTATTGCAGAATTCACCCTGTGGAAATTATGCTTGTAGGTTTTGTTCTGTCTTTCGTTGCCTTTTTTTCAGAAAACTCAGATTTTTGCAGGATGGAAGCTCTCCTGAGCTTACCTTGTTTGAGCTTTTAACGAAGACAAAGCATGAATGATGGGAATAATATTTCTGACATACTGTTTTTTGTGGACTGAATTTGTCAGTCTGATTTTAATAAGGTTTAATCTTAAACATTAAAGCAGCTTGTAATAAAATTCCATGTAGGTGTAGGGAGCTGACAAATGGCTTGGTGTGATGATGCTACTGATGTTACAAATTGGTTAGCAAAAGGAGAAATATATTCCCATCACAGACACTTCTGCACATATCACTTAAGTTGGTTTTAAGAGATTCAGATTATTTTTTGGCTTTCATTTTCTGTCCTAAATCATTGAACGGCTTTGTAATTTCTCTCTGAGGTTGCTGTGTATACGTTGCCATGTAGCTTAAATAACTTTAATAGGTGGAAAATGTAAAGTACTTCATCGAATAGGGCACGGAGTTTCTTCTGTAGTAGAGAAAGGAATGTAAAGACAATCTGGAAAGAGGAAACTGAGAGAGAACAGAGGATCAAGACAAAAGAAGTTAGCCACCCTTGTGAAAATAAACAACCAAAATTCAAAGAGAGTGCAAATATACTTAGTTGTCCAGAGATAAGTGTATGTAAGAAATAAAAAAACTTTTTTTTTTTTTTCCCTGGACTTTTCATGGGAAGGTGCATCTTCCAGAGTGTCAGCCATGCCTCCTATTTGCCTTTTAACAAAATATACTTCTTTCTGCTTTATACTGAGATACCAGTGCTGGATTTAGTTGGAATTCTGTAGGTGGCTAAACCAGATCTGATCGGCTGTTTCCACAGCTCCCTCTAGGCAGCAGTAGTAAACCACATATAATTTAGGGAATTCTTTCACTACAATCAAACTGAAACCAGTATTGTGCATCCAGCACAAACACAACCTTCAGGCTGCTTGGTATTTCAGTGCTGTTGCGCACATGTCAGTCAGCCACAAGCCACGGGGATGACAGACATTCAGACGGTGCCTCAGAATTTGCAGTGTGAAGTTTTTTGTTAAAACTCATGTTGCTGCTTTGATTTGCTTTGTTGCAGCTTTGCTTTCACAAAAGACAGGGAGAGCTGTCATTTATCTTCACTTTTCAAAGCAAAGTCACTGTCATTTCAGCTGAAGCTGTTCAGCTGTAAGACAGACAGCAAGCATTGCCCAGTCTGGACAGTTATCAGTCTCAGCGTTTGCAACCCGGAGGTTCTTCTTGGCATCAAAATAGGTCCTACAAAAAGTATCACTGTGTATATGCAAGTAACAATCCAGCCATCCTAGTTGCTTTGTAATGACTGTTCAGTGAGCCCTTAGATATGTGTTGTGAATGAAGTTGATGTTCACAACAGATTTCATTCCTTAAAAGGGACAAGAAAAATAGAGAACCCGGAGGACACTCCTCATCACAGCTGCATAGTGAATAACTGAGAACCAAAATGAGTGTGCTCTCCTCCTCCATGAGCTGCACCTGAACTGCACGGATGGGTAAGGATTTGGCCTCTGATGGGTTGGCATTGCATGTCGTCGGGACAGCACAATGTTGTGATTTACCCCCTGCTAGTGATCATACCTGTGACACCTGCTCATTCACTCCCCACCCCTGAATAAGGGAGGGGATAAACTTGTGAATTGAGATAAAACCAGTTTAATAAAATAACAAAATAATACTAATATGCTACTAATATATATACAAAGTGGAAATAGAATTTTAAATAGAAGGTACTCAACGCAATTCCTCACAAACTCCATCATGCTGAGCAGCCAGTCCCAGGAAGAGAGAGCACCCTGGTCCCAAACAGCCGATCCGGGAGAGAAAGAAGGGCCCAGAGGCCACCGCAAACCAGCAGGAGGGCAGAAGGCCGAACTAAAGGAGCTCCCGAATGGAACTCCATCCAAATGGAACAGAACTGGAATGAGTCTCCCAAGCCGGAAAACCTGACTCTCATTAAATACGGAGTGTGATGCTAATGGCATGGAATAGTCTCACTGATCAGCCTTGGATGTCAGTCAAGGTCTACCCCATCTGTGCCCCTCTTCCCAGCTGCCTCAGACCTGCAGATAGAAAGACCTTTGCTTCCAGACAACAACTAAGACAACAGCAAGTTCTTACATTCTCTTCATTCTCACTCAAAAACACTGGAAAGTTACTTGAAGAAAAGCATTATCTCCCAGAGTGTTATCTTCTTGTTCTCAGACTAAACCCAAA
Source organism: Streptopelia decaocto (assembly GCF_964273445.1). Lineage (NCBI taxonomy): Eukaryota > Metazoa > Chordata > Aves > Columbiformes > Columbidae > Streptopelia > Streptopelia decaocto. The sequence continues at coordinate 22,244,281 of NC_138661.1, forward strand.
TGATTGTGCTAGCTGTGAAAAAAAGTTTCTAACCGCATGAAGAAAATTAACTTGCTTTTGGTCAAACCAGTGCACACAGAAATCGCCTACCCAAAAAGTAGGGGTAAGGTTCAAGTCGATTCGTATTAATCCTGCAGAAGTTAAGCTCTTGAAAGGAGTAAGTTCAGGATGGCGCTAATGATGTCCAAGTCCTGTGCTACAGTTGATGAGGCTCTTCCATGTTCTGGAATAGTTACCCAGTGCTTTCAGGGTGGAGAATAAGGAGAGGCAGTTTCAAAAATTAGGAATTTCCACAGCATTGGTGTCCTCTCTAATCTGAGAACCTGGTAACTTGAGGTACTGTTGGCAATTCATACCAATGTGTGTGCATGGGAGGGCAGGTATGGGATGGGGAAAGGAAGTTAGAACTGACGGGTTCTGCTGATGAGACACTGTGTATTGACCTCATAGAGCCTCCATTTGTTCACTTTCACATCACGATTTATAGTTGCAGAAAAATAAGTTGGGTCAGATGGAAGTGACTAAAGAGATTAAAAGTATTTCAGCTTTGTGGAGGTGTATCATTAAGCCAGCGTGAATTCTAGGTTGACTATGCTGTCAGAATCTCTAGGTGTGCGTCACTAAGACCTCTTAACCATCTTCTGTTCCAGGGCATGATGATGGCCCTTCAACACCTTGTGCCTTAGCCCACAGAACCTGCATCAAAGTGTGGTATAATGCCATATGTTTTCAGATTCCCTACCAAGCAGGAGTGGAGTGCACAATGGAAAGGCACGATATCCAACTAATTTTGAGCCTCACCTTGTCCAGTTTTAACTGCAACCAAGAAAACATGTGATTGCTGAGTGGTTTTAGAGTGAGGATGCCTGGCATGTGTTAGAAAAACAATACAGATTATGCTGCTGTTACTCATCAGCCTGCCCAAACAGCCTGGAAGGGAGGGTTTGCTTCGTTTTAACACATAATCATAGGAGGTCTGCTCAAATCAAACTTCACTTTTTAAGGAGTTTTTTGAGTACAGATTTTCCAAAGACTGTGTTGTGACCATTAATATTTAAATTATCCAGCAAGAAAGGAAACAAAAGTGAATTTTGTTTATCTTAAACCAAAATGCTATGGTAGTGATTCAAAATTTACTTTTTATTACTTGTGCTGTTTTCACATTCCAGGATCCCATAGCAGGGTGTGCTTTACTTTGTCTGTAGCTGACCTGTTGCAGATGGTGCCATCTAGAACAGATGCCTACTCGATCAGGAAAATGACTTCTCTCTCCATAGGTGAAGAGAAAGGACACTAGCAGAGATCAGTGATAGCCAGTTTCAATTAATTTGCTCAGGCAAAGTTCCAAGTCCTCATAACTAGGGCTCCAGCTCAACCTCACAACTTTTCCTACAGTGTCTGAGAATGAAGAAATCATTCATAGTGTATATATTACCATCAAATTATGCAAATAGAATCATAGAAGCTTATGTAGAGATTCTATGCCACCAAAAACCAGTTCTCCAAAACCAACTGTTCTCCAATCCAAAATCTCAGAGCCAGCTGAAGCCCTGAAGAGTGGTAACATTGGCTTTTCCCATTTCTGTGCAGGGTTTGAGAGAAGGCAGGTAGCCTCTGCCCTTCTGCTGGAGCCAAGAGGTCAAAGCCATTAAGTTAGTGCTGTGAACAGGGCATGTGCTCTTTTTCACTCTGTTGTTTTGTTTTTGAATCTTAAGAAATCTTCCTACAGTTCTTTGTAGCCATCTGTTTTTCTTATTGCTCTGGATATCTTAATATTACAGGAAACTTTGTCATCTTATTGTTCACTTGTTTTCTAGGTCCCTTATGCACTTACTGAACAGCACAGGCCTCCTAGAAAGAGCTGTTTTTCCCTTGTCACTTGTTGGCCCATTGAATTTTCTTCTTGCCAATAAGCTTAATTATCCCAGCTGATGCCTACAACTGAGAAAAAGCTTCCCTTGCACCCTAAAGCTTTGTGTAGGAGGGAGGTACAATTACAGGCGGTGGCAATGTGCACAGATACTGAGTCAGCTGGGTTTTTTTGGGACAGGGAGGGTATGTAAAGAGTTAACTGATATTTGAGCACTTTTACAGTTTTCAGCAGTGGGAATTGTCACTTGTGTTTTTGTCCAGGTAATGCAAGGATCTATATAGCAAAAATAATCACTACTTTTTTTTTTTTTTCTTTTCTCACTGATGAGAATTACTGAACATAAAATTTAGCAGCATAAATTTTGTCAAATAAGGGGCAAGAGATACTTGCTGTGAGGGAAGACCTAGTGGGAGGGAGGGATCTTCTGTAACGTTGCACTTGGGGAGGTTCATTTAGTTATTCTGAGAATTCCTGCAGTAGCATTTCTCCACCACACAGATTTCTTACTATGTAAGTGTTTTCTTATGAAGTATCCAATCCTTAGTCACTGTGGCTGTCACATACACGTTAGGTTTAGAAAGGAGAATGGAAAAGATGAGATTCCAGATTTAGTCTTTTGAAGGGGACCTTGTGGCTGTTGGGTGGTTCTTCTGATGATCTCGGATGTATGAATGATGGTGTTGGAACCCCAGAGCTCAGCAGTGTTCCTACTGCTCCTTTCCATCCCTGCTGTACTGCCTGAGATGGCCATTTAGGACATCCCTTTCCCAGCTAGTGGTGGGGACAAACACAAACCCCCTGTCAAACAGTGTGTCACGTGGTCAGTCTTCTTGGCTGTAGGCCAGCCAAGGAGAACAATGAAGTTGAGGGTAAAGAAACAGTATTAACTTCTTTTATAGGAAACAGATTTTTAAAACCTTCAGAAAAAACTTGCTGAGCCTCTTACAGTTTCAAACAAAACATTTTATTCTAATGCTCTGCATTATTTCTCGAGTATCCTAGAGCAAACGTACTGAATTCCAGAAATAATACACCTAATAACACCTAAAATAGCTGAAGGGACTACCAGAGCAGAAATGGAAGAGAGTATCTATAGGATACAAACATTTACAAGAAAAAGTCTAGCAAATAAATTATTTAAAGTCTATTGTCTGGATCTTTCCAATAGCTTTTAAAATACTTTTTACCAAGTTAAACACAAGAAGGAATATGCAAGACATAAACCAGAAATATCAAACTTTGTTCAAAAAGGCAATATCACAGAATTATTTTAATAGACAAAAATATATGTGATGATGGGAGACAAAGTTCACTAATGTGTAAATATATCCATGATCCATTAGTAACAGCAAACAGCTGTATTAATTCAAAAGCATACTGCAATCAGTCCAACCTACTGCATCTTTCCAATGTCCTACTAGTTTCCATGCAACGAATATTCTAGTTTGCTTTAAGGTAAAAAGAGGTTTAAAATAAGTGATCCGTGCTACTTTTAAAATAAATGTTGATGTAGTCTTTCCTGTCTTTCTGAAAAAAGAATAGGATTCACGCTTGGATTTTCTTTTCCACGGATGCACTAGTATCTATGAAGTCTTGTAGCATAAATGTACAGTTTGTCCATTAGAACTTGATTGTCTTAGCTGCTGCTGTGATACTAAATAAAGGGTCTCAGGAAATTCTTTCTCCCTTTAATGATTATCCCAGTATCAGAGTGGTGACAGAGCCCAGGGGTTGCATCTCAACATGACACATTTTGTGTGCGAGTCTCGGTTGTGGCCAGGGCGTTCCAAAAGCAGCTGTTTCAAGAGCAGGAAATGTTGCTGATCTGCACACTTCAGAAGCTGATCAACACTGGGTGAGTCCACATCACAGAAGAGGAGGTCATAAACTATTATTTGCATTGTTTTCAGCAGTTTTGCTTTCAGAATTTGCTGAGAATCAACCCAAAAGGGAAGCATGGCCCTCCCCAAAATAAGCAGATAAATTAATCTGTAATGCACAGAATGGTTTGGGTTGGAAGGGACCTCTGGAGACATTTATGCCAACCCACCTGCTAAAGCAGGTTCACCTAGAGCAGATCACATGGGAATGTGTCCAGGTAAGTTTTGAATGTCTCCAGAGAAGGAGATTCCACAACCTCTCTGGGCAGCCTCTTCTAGTGTTCTGTCGCCCTCACAGTAGTTTTTCCTCATATTCAGATGGAACCTCCTATGCTTCAGTCTGTGCCTGTTGCCCCTCATCCTATTGCTGGGCACCACTGAAAGGAGTCTGGTCCCATCCTCTTGACACCCACCCTTGAGATACTTACAAACATTGATGAGATTGCCTCCCAGCTTTCTCTTCTCCAAGCTGAACAGACCCAGCTCTCTCAGTCTTTCCTTATAAGAAAGATGCTTTAGGACCACGATCATCTTCGTAACCCACTGCTGGACTCCCTCCAGTAATTCCTCGTCCTTCTCAAACTGGGGAGCCCAGAACTGAACACAGTACTCCAGATGCAGCCTCGCCAGGGCAGAGTAGAGGGGGAGGAGAACCTCCCTTGACCTGCTGGTCACACTCTTAATGCACCCCAGGATACCATTGATCTTGGCCACAAGGGCACATTGTTGGCTCATGGTCAACCAATTGTTGACCAGAAATCCCAAGTCCTTCTCTGCAGTGCTGCTTTCCAGCAGGTCCACCCCTAACCTGTACTGGTGCATGAGGTTATTCCTCCCCAGGTACAGGACTGTACACTCGCCCTTGTTGAATTTCATCTTCTCTGCCCAGTCCTCCAGCCTGTCCAGTTCTCGCTGAATGGCAGCACAGCCTTCTGGTGCGTCAGCCCTTCCTTCCAGTTTGTTATCATTAGCAAACTTGCTGAGGGTGCACTTGGTGTCTTCATCCAGGTCATTAATGAACATGTTACACAAGACTGGACCCAGTACTGGTGCCCGGGTAACAGATCTCACTGCAACATGGAGAGATGTTCCTAAAACGTCTTGGAGGAGCCAGCAATTAGCCTTCAATGCAGTGACTGAAGGGCACAAAGTAACCTGAAGGTATGATCCACTCCCTTTGTCCAAGTGTAGATTTGAGGCAGCTCAGCATAGCACATGCTAGAAGGAAAGTCACTCTAGCCCTGTGAGAGAGGGGTAAGTGGGGATAGCACTCGTGATGAGAAAGCAGCAGTTACAGGGTGTTCCAATAAACATGCTCAGATTAAACAGTACTGGAGACAGATAGGGAATGGATAATTGCGAGAAAATTTAGCACCATCTTAAGTTTCAGCCACCAAAAAATACAAAACGTCATTAACTTGACTGGGTAGGTTAGTCTTCAAAACAAATCCAACTTAAACCAGTAGGTTTATCAAAAAGTGAGAGAGTGATAATAAGGGAATTTCTGCAGCACAGAAAGACAAATGCACTAATGTTTATTACCTGTTATGAACACGCTCAAAATCAATGACATCTGCGTTTCACCACTATAAAGGCAATATGAAGAGGCTTCTTTTCTTACCTCATACAACTAAACTGAGAACTGCAAACAGAAGACTAGCTTCGTTTTATGTCAGTGTGGCAGAGGCGGAAGGAATCTGTTCCATTTTAGGCCCTGGTGGAAGTTTTAGAAATTTGCTATTAGAAAACTAATTGAACCTCTTGACACATTGGCAGTTGGCATTTGAAAACTTGAACCTTTTTTTCCCTTTTAAATCTCATTTTAATTATAAAACTTTGTGTCCTTTTTTTAGTCATACAAGTACCCCTAAGTTTTATACTTGCTCTCCTGCTGCCTTAAATTTTTTAGATGAGGGTATATGTCATATTTGCTGATTTGATATCTGTTACATTTCCTATTTAGATAGAGCGTTCACATCTACTTCCAGTATTATCACCAGAACAGTGTCTTTTGACCTGCACTATTAAGAGTGTGACACAAGAGGTTCAAATGAGTGACTTGTCTAAAAGTAGACCACTCTGAAGGTACTTTGAGACATCACACAGGATAGGCTAGGGGAAGAGGATATGGAGAATATGCTATCTTCTCACTCGGTTCGCTGTATGCACAACAACCTCTTGACCAGACTGTGGCTGTGGTACTTTGTAGTGTCATAGCTCAGTTTGCTTGCATTCTTCCAAGAGAATTTGGTTCTGCCTTGCCACAGCAGGAAGGTAATCATTGACTGGGTCTTGAATGCTTGTAAGAATCTGACCTATCCCTCGGCTGATTCTCTGCCCGTAAGAGCCGCTGTTGTTTTTGGCTGAGATTGTCTGACCTCTGTAGACTTGAGCCTGATGTTCACATATACCAAACTTGCTTAGCAGGATAAACACATCTCTTCGGAAAGCTTTGGTGAAAATAGCATAAAGAAAGGGGTTGGCACAAGAATTGAGTGGGTAGAAGAGAACCAGCAAAATCTTGGAATTGGAGACAGTTATCAGTGGTTTGTTCATAATGGCAGACAAAGCATGGAAAGATATGGGAGCCATGCACAGAAAGTCAGTGAAAATCAGCACAGCCATTCGCTTGGCGATTTTGGTGTCTTTGTCCCCTGACTTGTACTGAGGGTTTCGCACAGTTACATAGATTTTTACATAGCAGGCACAAATGATGACAAAAGCAATAATGTTACATATTAAAATGAAGACAACATAGGCTTCTGCCACCGGTGTTTCAGTGTCCATAGGCAAGCAGATGCTGACTTTGCTGTAGCTGCTGATGCCAACCAGAGGCAAAAGGGCAAGAAGAAAGCAGGAGAGCCACCCGCCCAGCATGATCACCAGGGCATGTCGGAGGCGAATCTTCCGATCCGGGCGCATAGCAAAGGTGATGGCGTACCAGCGCTCCAGGGTGATCACAGTCAGGGTATATACAGAAAGTTCACTAGCAAAGACTGTGAAAAAGCCAGCTGTGTTGCAACCAGGCCCAGTCTGCCAGTCTATAGCGTGGTTATAGTACTCTGACCTGGTGTAGAGATCCACTGAAGCGATCAGGAGCAGATATAATCCCATGCAAAAATCGGCAAAGGCCAAGTTACACATCAGAAAGCGTGGTACAGTCAGTTTATAATGGCTGGTGAGAAGGATGAAAAGGACAAAAATGTTGCCTAAGATGGCCAGCAGGTTCACAAACCACACCACAATCCTCAGAAATTGGTATCCCATTATATCCTCACAGGGATTAAACTCATCAGGCTCTGGAGTGCATATTACATGTTCATTGCCTTCGCAGACAGGATAGTCATAATGACTGTCAAAGGTCTGGACGTCTTCCATTTGAGGGTTCTTGAGCTCTTGGCCAAACCCAAGATTTCCTTCTCCATGGTCTTCCAAAAAAAAATAATGGGAATTGTCATGAAAATTTGTGAACTTGGTGTTTTCGTTATACTCGCTATCGGTGTGGTCTGTGTATTCTTCTGCAAAATCTTTGTAAAATGGATCTCTCAGAGCTTTGACTGATCTTCTCTTACGAAAGCTGTGACTGCTGCTCTGGTTACATATCAGGTACTCCAGGATTCTGAAAGAATAGAGGGGAAATCACTGCTGGCATTTATAGTCTGGCTGGAGTACAGTGAGATAACAAAGGGAACACACTTCAAAAGCAAATCACTGTGAGTGAAAACATAACTTTAAGGACATGATCAGATATATTTCTGTTAACAGAATATGTAGTGAACAATAAGCTTGAGTGTTTCTGGTTTGTTGTTGGTTGGTTGGTTTGTTGTTGTTGTTGTTTTTTAACTATATTTTTCCTTTATCTGTTGCTATCAGCTATCCCCAGTAGTAATTTCACTTGTTCAGCGTCCATAATTACTCTTCCTTCTTAGGATCTACAGTATTAGTAGGTAACAAGACTTTTAATCTACTGTTTATAACTTCTTAGATATTACACAGAGTATTACTTTTCATTTCTGCTCACAAATCAATTTCTCCCAGTATTTCCATCATTTTAATTCCTGTTCTGTGTATTTTCTGTAGGTGTTTTACAACTAACTAGCAGAGAAGTGGCTGGGAATCCTGTACCTCATGGCATAATGCACCTGTATTTGTAGTTGAAAACTGTCCATATTTTTTACTGTGAAAACAAAAAAAGCTATTTGGCACCAATTGTTTGGTCACTGTGATCCACTGTCACATAACCTTTAGCATTTCTCATTTCCAGATTGCTTGCAATTTGAGATCAGATACAATTCAGTCTGAGAAATTTTCATCTCTACTAATGGACATGGAAATACTTGATTCTTTCAGTCATGAGATTGTGCTGGGTTCTTTCTGCACGTTCTTCATGTCCATGTTTTAAATCTTTCCAGTCCTCTGTTTTATTTCTGTCTTCACTTTCCCAGTCCATTGTAATTGTGAATGTTACTGTTTTCTGGTTTATTATTGAATAATTCATATACTTACCATAGTGCATTTTTAATATACTATGCATTCCAACCACAAATCCTAAAATACTGAAGACCAGGGCTCCATTCCTAAATCAGGGGCTGACCTGGATAAGAATTCTCTAAACCTTATTAAACTTTAGGAGAAATTTACAATGGATTTGGATTCTGCAGTAAAATTCTGCTGCTAATCACAGTAAGTCATCCCCTCTCCCTCATTCCCCCAAGCAGATTTCTCGCTGTATTGCATCAGGACATCAATAAATGTATGTTTTTCTTTCCAAAAACTATCCACACCCATTCTGAGGGGAGGCTGGAAATCCTGCCAAAATGGAATTTGAAATTATCTGTCTATAAGGTTATTACGGGATCATTTATTCTGAGCTTTTCAGTTAGAAAACACGAGACACGAAACTACAACCTCCCCAAAACCTTTTTTCCAGGCCTTTCTACAACACATTCTGTGTTATAGCACATTAGCCTTTAGTTTCCCTTTAATCTGGGCTCAACAAAAGGGGAAGAGCTGTTGCGAAAGCTCCTACAAATTGTGATATCAAAAATTCTTTCCTCTGTCAGTTTGAAATTGTAATTTCTGTTATAAATAATGTCCTCTATACCTAGAAAAATGGTCACAAAAGTACCAATACATGTAATTTTATATTAAAAATAAAAACCTTGTCTTCAGTTACATGCTTTAAAATTGAATTAAAGTTAGTGAAACTCACCCACTGTTTTTTTTCCAGCTCTTGAAAGCACAGCAGTGACTTGGATATGATAGATCAGCTCGCATTAGCTGAAGAAATACCTTTACAGCTGGTAATTTCTTTAAAGTCCATGTATTTTTGGCCATTAGTTCTTTAAGGCTTTCCAGTCCTTTGGCTGGAAGGTTAGCAACAGCTGTTCTGGAGACATCCCTAGGCAAAGGAAGAAAGAGTCAAATGTCAGAATATCCAGGGACTGAATCAGATTTTTTTTCAGATTCTTGCAGTAATGTAGGAGTTTCAAAGAATTCTACAGCAAAAATCAAATCCAGAGGAGGTGGGAATTTCATATCAGCTTGCTAGGTTCTGATACCATTCAAATACAAATAGGATATGAATTTCTCTTGTGAGTTTCTCTGTTTTAAAGCTCGTCTTTACTGTCTCACAGGGCAGAATACAGATGATGAAGAAATATCAAGGCTTTTAAAATTACGCTTTAAAAGCCAAACATAGACAAACGCATATGCAAAACCAAAGTTTTAAAAATTCTTTAAAGATATATCACATCTTCCATTGGAAAAGCTGTTTTCCTATAGTCCTTTTTAGACTCGCTTTAACCTATTGGGATGCTTCAATAGAAAGCATTGTCATTACTAGAACATTGTTGTTCATAAACTGAAGTTAAAATGTCCTCTCTCAGTGCAGCCTGAAACCCTCAGAAAATTTAGCAGTATGTTTGCTGCTTTCTATTTCTGTGGTACTGAAGCCACCTCAGCAGATACTCTGTTTCCCCAAAAATAAGACCTACTCCACTAGTACAATTTTTCAGGATTCTTGAGGATGCTTGAAAGATAAGCCCTACTCAAAAAATAAGCCCTAATTACAGTTCATTAAAAAAGGTAGCTATACATGTAAAAAAGTAAGCATCTTTTGGAGCAGAAAACGCAAAAGACCCCGTCTTATTTTCAGGGAAACAGAATACATTGCACAGTTCATGGGGGAGGTGAATTTTCTTTAGAACTCTAGGGAACGTCATCTGGTCCTGCTAGTGATCTCTGCTAATTTTTTGCCTTGTCCCCAACTCTCTTCTACTGATGCTTGAAGTCACGATGTTTTCTCAGAGTTATACTTTGTAAAGAAGTAAACCTGTAAAAAAGCTTCTAGCGTAGGAACATTGTTTGAGCACTTTCATCACGAACATGCTAATAATAAATAATTCAGCTTTTTTGTATGCATTGTCTCCCAAGAGTGCTGTTCTTATCCCTCCAGAAGTCTCACCCACTGGCTGGTTTCTTGCACCTAAAAGAAAATTATTACTAATTTTATGCTTTAAACAAATTGCTTCTAAAACACTTCGGTTTGATCTGCTTTATTTTTTTCTTTTGATTTGCTTGTATTTGTTTTTAAATTGAGTTAGAAATTGCTTCCCTCTTCTGTAGGAGGGCTATTTTACTTCTAATAGCTTCTTTGCTATCATACGTATTTGAATATGTCACAACTAGTTGATTTCAGCCACATAAACTTATTTTTTTTCTTCTGGAGTCCTTTCAATAGCTAGTATATGCTTCTGCTGGGCCCCTGAATTGGCTCTTAGGAGAGTCTGAATACTACCTGCTACCTTTTTATCTTTTAAAAAGCCACAGAATAGTTGAACTTCTAGATCATCCAGTTTGACCTCCCTGCTCAAAGCAGGATCACCTAGATAGAGAGGCTGAGCAGAGATTTGTCCTGTCAACTTCTTAATATCTCCAGGATCTGGAGACTCCACAGCCTCTCTAGACAACATGTTCCACCATTTGACCACCCTCACAGTAAAGAAGTTTTTTCTTATGTTGAAATGGACCTACCTGTATTTCAGTTGGTGCCTGTTGCCTCTTGTCATGTCATTGGACACCACTGAAGAGACCCTGGCTCCATCTTCCTAGTTCTCTGACCACCCTACTGCTCCAACTGCCCTTTCAAGTATTTATACACATTGATAACATTCCCTTGACTCTTCTCCAGACTGGCCGACTCCAGCTCTCCCAGCCTATCATTGTATGACAGATGAGCCAGCCCTTAATTGACTTAGTGGCCTGCTCTTTTTTCTTTTTGTAATAGTTTCCTCATTTTATAGAACTATTCTGAAATTAGAGCAGCTGCAACAAAGCTTGTTTCTCACACAAAATAATACAAGGCAGTGAAAGCTAAAGCTGATTGTGTAAAGAAGCAGAAGGATCGTACAGTATTAAATGTCTGAGCAGTAAAATAATTGACATAATTCAATATTGAAGAATGTAAAGTGCATTTAGGAAAAAGCAATTTTAACTACATGGGTGACAATAGGGCTTAATTTACCTAGCACTGTGGAAAGATCTTGGAGTCCTCTCTGCAAACATCAGGTCAGTGCTATGCAGTAATGTTAAAAGACAATAGAATGCTAAGAATTTTTAGGAAGGAAATAGAAAATAGCCCAGAAAAACTTTGCTTTGTAAATCTAATATGACTGCATCTTAAATACGATATGCAGTGCTATAAATGCTATATGCAGTTTACAATAAGAGCACAGAAGGCTACAGCAATAATGATTAAACGTATCAAATTGTTTATAAATTAAGTAGTAAGGGGCAGACAGGACTTTTCTTTTGGGGAAAAACTAGGACTGGAAGCAGTAGGAGACTAGAGATGCCATGCATTGTGTAAAGAAGGTGATGGGGAATGATTGTTCACTCTGCAACAAATTTTGGAGCACCTAAGAATGTGAAGCAAGAGACTTAAAAATGAGAAAAGGTATAATCTTTTCACAAAATTGCATCATTAAATTGTGAATGTCAGTGACATGGTTCACTGTGCAGGCCAAATAATGAGGCAACAAGAAGGACAATATCCTTCTTTGTTCTGGTTCTATTCAGAGTTGTGTCAGGTTCCCATCAGAAATGACTGGGTCAGGAGAAACATCCTGGGGCACAAGGGCTTGTGCCTTGGAAGCAGCCACAGAGAGGAGCGTCTGTGGGGGCCGGGGTGTGCGGAGGAGGGAGCTGCAGCTCCCCAGAGCTGCGAGCAGAAGGGAGCAGACAGCCCAGGGCTCAGGTGGTGGGAACCATTTCCCAGGGAGCAGAGGGGAAAGTGCAAACTCTGTCGCAACTCAAAGTGTTACCAAGTGATGTTGAAAAGTTTGGAAGAAAAATCTGTTCAGTGAGAAGAAAGGGCTTGGACAAATTAGTTATAAGACGACATCATTTCAGTTCTATCTTACCAAATCCTTTGAAGTCTCTCAAGTATCTGTTTATGGGTGTGTATTTAAGCAGTTAGATATTGCAGTATTTAGTTTCAAAAACTCTGCTCGTTTTAAACTCGGGTGCCTGGGGAGAAGATGCAGGCACATCTGCCTTGACTCAGGTTTAATCATGTTGCGGGGCTAACAACAGATGGTTGGTCCCGTCCATGGGCCATATTGAACACAATGGCTCAGAAGTTTGGAAGTTTCAAAAATTCTCAGTTTGGAAAGTCCTTAACCTGATGGTTTGGAGTCTGCCACCGAGAGGTCTTGTGACCTCTCTGTACCACTGCTATTGCAAATGGAAGAGCCTCCTGGGAGTCTGATGATAATTTGTCTCCCAGCAGAAGATAACTTCTTTCTTACCCTACCTAGGCCCACACTTTGTCAGCAACAAAGTGTGTGTCAACTGGCCAGAGGAAATTTTGGGATTGACAGGTATTTTTTACCTTACAAATCCAGTCTTGACAATCATCTATTCAGATTCACAATCTACTGCAAGCAGCATAGCAGCTGTCTTCAAACTAGAAAGCATAGGATTGAAAAGATTTTAAATAATAATTACTAATCTTCAGAGCAATGTGAATCCAAGCAGTTGGAGTTTGCTAGACTATAGTATCTGTATCTGCATTCATACAGAAGACATATTTTCCTAAATTTTCCTTGTTCTGTATCATTGTATGATCAGTCTGGATTTTGGGCTGCTCAGAAAAATGGGAACTGACCGCACTTACATCAGCCTCATTAATATCTAATAATATTGGTAACATAGCAATGTTTACATTGCATGGAAAAGTGTCTTGCTAGTATTAAGTTATAGCAGCGTCACCTAAAGAAACACAGAGAATGAGCATCTGATAGATTTGTCAGAAGGATCTGTCTCAAATAGAAATGTCCAGAGAGGTGGTAGATGCCCCATTCCTGGAAACATTCAAGGCCAGGCTGGACGGGGCTCTGAGCAACCTGATCTAGTTGAAGATGCCCCTGCTCGTTGCAGGGGGGTTAGGACCAGTACAACTTCAACTGTAGGTTGCTATGTTGGAACTGGGAAGATTTTGTGAGAAAAAGAATGTCTTCTGCACCTTTTTGTTATTTAGCTACCTACTAGAATTCCTTTTGTGAACAATACACCATTATTCTGATATAAATATGCTGTTTTCGAGAGAAGCGGAAAGTAAAACTGATTCTTATGATTCTTAAATGGACTGAGCACTGCCAGCACCATCTGGTTTTGCAGTAGAGGAGGGAATCCCACTTTCAGCACTTCAGTTCTCCCTGTCATTAGTCCTATGCACTATGTCACTTGTTAGATGATTTGAGTCAGGGAATATGATTCTTCAAGTTCTAAAACTTCTTAAAGTTATTTTGTTCCATCCTGTATTGTGATTCCCAATTTTAGCGAAGAGTTCTTGGGAAGACCATAAAATCAGACTGGAAGCCAAATTACATGAGAAAGATGAAAAGACAGCACTAGAAGTAACTTTATTGTCTAAAATTATTCTTTCCTCTGTTTCAATTTCTTTTACATGGGTCTTACTAGAGTCCTTAGTTTGTATTACAATTGTAATACAATTGTACAGTCATAATACAGATTGTAGTACATAATCTTTCAGAAAATAAATTCATAGGAACAGTAAGATGCTTTCTAACGTAAGATGCAATAATTTCTTTGATCAGTTCCCTAAAGCACAGCTTTTGTTGTTGAAATTCTTTTCGTAACTATGCCATTCCTGTCCCTGCTGCTCTGCTGCTAATAATGGTTGCAAAGGAAGTGCAATGTAAAATAGTATTATTTTAAAAGCTTTTGCTACATCATTTTCTCCTACTTACAATAGAGTTGGTCCACTGTAGACTCCCAGAAATGCATCGTCATTGATAACTTCCAGGTATTTGTTCTTGTGCAGATAGCTGCAGAAACACACAACACACAGCGATTTGGAAATAGTTATCCATAGGTTAAAGAAGATGATCTTTTGTTTACTTGCCTAAACAGATTTATAAAAGCAATATGTATAATGGCCATCCTATCCCAACAACATATTGAAGTATAATCTGTTACTTCATTTTCCGTATAACCAAGGAACAAAATACAGGTTAGCCATCTTGAAAATAAATTAAATTCCTCAACAAATAATAAATAAATTAGCAAAATAAATTATCTTGCTCCAAATTATTTTTCTCTCTGTGTCATACACATAAAGACACAGGCATACATACTGTATCTTCACGTAAATACATGTGAGAATGAAGTGAAACAGATTGTTTTTCTCTCATCAGAATGAGGTGTGGGGAGTTACATGATACTTACAGGAACACATTACAAACAAACATGATTCTATAATAAAAGTTTTAAATGCTGTAAGATTTCCACAGCCAAGTGGAGGCTCTCATATACAGGTCAACAACTAAGAACAAAGCTTTGTTATAAGAAGAGCAAGAAAGGGAGTGAGAAGGAGGATAAATCTGAAGGAAAAAAATAATAGAAAAGCTTACATTAAAAAAAGTCCAAAGTCTTGGGAAAATTGCTAACAATTTCCTGAGTAGCCAACACTTTCCTGAACTATAGAATGCTGCAAATTTCTCATGTCATTACATGACTGATGTAATAAAGGACCAACATTAATTCCCATCACTTGGGAAATTGACCTATAGGAAAGTGCGGATTGAGGAAGGAGGGAATTTACAGAGTTGAATTAAAGATGCATGATCAATGACAGGCAATGCAAGGCTATGAAACACTAAAAAAAAATAACATAACCCAAGTAGAACAATCAATGCTACATTCAGTTTTGTGGTTTTAGATTTAAAACTGACTGGGTTCCTCTTTACCATGGTCTGAAACTGTCATTTGAGAAACAAAGAGAAAGCATAAATTAAAACAAGCTGCAGGAGCAGCTGCAGCACAGCCATCCTGCTTTTCTGCCAGAGTCACAGGGAACGTAAGGCACTGAGCACATTTTATGACATTCTGTGAAGTGCAGATATACACAGAACGTGATTAAATGGAAAAATGAGTGTTATTTTTATGCATACTGTGCCAGCTTGTGTGTATTAATTCGGCAGATTTGACACAGAGTTAGATTAAAAATGTTATTTGGGAACTACTGTCCAGCTAAAAAGTATTATACTTCACAAAATGCAACAGGCAGGTTGATTTCCTTGCTGAGATGGTTCCTCCTGGTTGGCCAGGAGGGAGGAGAACTGCAGGTAGAAGCAGCTAGATCTCCTAAACACACAGACAGGAATATGCTGAAATAGCTGAGCAGTGAAAAGAGACTGAAGATTAGGTTGCAATATATACATATGTACATATATATGTGAGTGTATATATATATACATGTACACGTGGATACTGCTGTGATAATTCTTTCCTTAAGCCAGCAATTAAACCCTAGGCGGTGTTTTTACTTAGTTCAATCAACTTCTGTCACCATGAAACAGCTTGCAGACATCAAATATGGTCATGCTTTTTAACTTAATTTAGATGGAAATTGAAATCTTGTGATGGGATTAAGAATAATTTCTCAAATATAGTAGTCTGTGGAGGAGGCTGGAGGAACATCTAGCTTTCTTGGTTGAGGGTTACTAAATAAGCAAGGAGAAAAAACAGCCCAAGTGTTTTGTTTCTGCACTGTGATGTGAAAGGACCTCTGAGAGAAGTTTAAACCAAGGCAGCAAAGGGGATGGTACAGCTGCTGGACTGTGCTTTGGAGCAGAAATGCAATGAAAGCTGGTAAGTAGGAGAAGACAGAAAATTGCCAAGGAAAGTTGTGAAGGGGAATGTATGTTCCCCTTGATGAAATGATGACAAAATGGTCAATGCTGTGAAGGCCCTGAAGGACTATGGTGCCTAGGCAGAAAAGACTCGTAGCACTTGCGACTATCTCATTTATAAATTTTATCCATTTTCTGTATAGCGGAAAAGACAACTTCTAATGGCCCCAGTAGTAACCACATATTAAAGCATGAGGCTGCAGTCTATGAGCAACAACGGGGTCCACAGACAGCAATATAATAGGTAGCTCAAGTCCAGCAGAAGCCCAAAGAGGAACTCATAGTGACGTAAGTATGACAACAGCCGGTGACCCTGGCCCAACAACTATAAGTGTTGCTTGATATTTCACCAAAAAGGGCACAGGGCTGGGAGAGGCCTTGTAATGCAAGAATGCAGAAAAATTAGATGACTGGAGATGATGACCGTAAAGCATTGCTCAGGAGAAGATGATGTGGCCCTCGGTCCAATTAAAGGACAGAAACTTTGCAAGAAATGCAGACAGACTGCCTTATGAAGGTCACGTTTCACAGGATAGATAAAAGCAGAGAAAATTCCCAATGAAGAAATCAGCAGCAAAAGAGAGAAATATGAGAAAACCAACAATATCGCCCAAGTGAAGCCAGGTGACGTTGCTCAGAATTTAAACATAATTATCTTAAAACGAGGAATTTCATAAAATTTCAGAGTGCAGTTGGAACAGGAAAGATAACATGCCCAGACCAGATATATTAAAGAAATTAAATAAAATGAAAGGAGAAAGAAACTGATTCTACTGATGCAGGCAGTAATATCTCAAACAGAGAGGGATGTTTGGTACTATAACTGTTACAAACACTTTAAAGCTAGCTTCTGACGTAGCTAGGAAGGCAAAAAATACAATAGAAAGGTTGTCACAAAAGATTTCAGAGGGTGTTCATGAAATTGCTGTGAGCTGTGCCCATTGTGCCAGTCAGTGACAAAGATACAGAGGTCAAACCTTTCATTATTGTAAGTTCTGTAACAAAAACACCATTTGAGATGGTGGCTGTAGAGATAATTGAATTGACTCAGAAAAATGCAGAAAGCCACTATTTTATCATTGTGCAGGAAGAGTCTTTCAAATTCAGATAGTGGAATTGGGGTTTAACTGCAAAAATAATGAAGTCAGAACAATTGTTTCTTGTTGTGGAAAAACATCAAGTAAAGATATGAATCCTCTCCTGGTTGAAGTCAGTGGCAAATTTCCCATAACATTCACTGAACATAAGCTTATATTGATCACCATGGTGAGAAAAGATAAGTAGATGGACTATATGGTTGGGCTGCACAATACAACATCTCAGGGAGCCAAGCCAGAGTAGCACTTCTGGCATGTCATTCATTGGACATCACTCATGCCTAAAGCCTTGTTTCTTACAGAGGAAAATAGCTTCATTCATCTGCTCAGCTATTGTCTGAAATAAGCTTTCACTCTTTAGAAATATGTGGCATTCTAGTACCACCTGGCATTTGTGTTTTCTGAGAACTGGCTTTCATATTCTGTATATGACAACCTAGTGACTTTTGTTGTGTGCTTTTACTTCAGCTTGCAAATTTCCTTGTGAATCTGTCTGCAAATCTAATACAAAAATTAAAACCAGAGCAAAAGCTAAGAATTAATCCAAAATTTCAACATCTAGGTTGTAGTCTTGAAGGATACAAAAACTTGCCTGACCTAATAAAACCTGTCTGCTTTAGTAAACAGGTAATTGCTTGTCTCATTTTGAAATATTTCCCCCTGATATTTGAGCACTATAGTGAGTGATAAAGCTGAAATGCAACAGTTTACATGCATGACAAAAATCTCCAAATTTACAAATAGAAATGACCATCTAGAGACTTTGGGGAAGATCATAACCACGTGTTACCAAGGAGAGCTGCAGTGTTAGCTGCCAGTTTTCACACAGATGAGTCAGGCTCATCAGAATATACAATTTCCTGATGCTAATTGATTTCAGTTGTTTAAGCTCTTTTATTTTGAAATGTACCTCCTTAAATGTATAGAGTAAGACTTTGGTAAATATTAATTTGACAGAGAAAGTTTATGTATAGCCAGTACAGCTCCTTCTGAAAATGCCCTTAAACCTGTTGCTACTGATAAATAAATGGTATAGGATGTCATTTAAATACACTGCAGAAAAGAAGATCAACAGTGTTACCCACATGTCTAAACAAATGTTGGAAGTCTTAGAAATCACATGGGCGAAGTGCAATATCTATCTATCTATCTATCTATCTATCTATCTATCTATCTATCTATCTATCTATCCATCCCCAGGGGGACACTAGAATAATAGTCATTTTGGGAAGCTGGTGGAAGACAATCAGATAGACACGAATACTGCAGTGCAAAGTATGCAGGAAATCTGGAGTAGTAAATACTGAATCTGGAGAAGGATGTGGTGATGGTTTCATAGTGCTATAAGTTAAAGAAGGCTTTTTTTTTTTTTCTTTCATTTTGTTTTTCCTTTAATAAAATCAGAGCAGTAAGCTGACTATGTCATTGACTAATAGATTCAAGTTCCAGAGGTAAGTGAGTAAAATATTGCATTAAGTCTCAGTCCCACCAGAAAACAACACAACTGCAGTATGCTGAGCAGGATCTTCTGAGGCCATGAAATGGTAACAGGATATTTCAGCTGCTATGTAACACAGGGCAATGTTGTGTCAGGGCATGAGAGACATACTGAGTATTCAGACATTATCAATGCATGCTTCATAAAGCAACAGGTTAGAGAGTCCGCATGAGAAAAAGCAGTTTCTGATTTCAGCTCAAGTGGCACGCTTGTGCTGTTTCAAAATGTTACAATCAAAAGTCTGTTTCATAAGTGCGACCACTGGTTGCTGATATTCAGCAACTCTGTAAGGTTGAAAAAGCTGAAGAATACATTACAGCTAGTCTCCAAAAAGGAGAAATACATTAGGATGAGAAAACTTGCTTAAAAATGAACAAAAGGATGAAAAATTATTGAGGGCATTCGGGGGAGCTCTTTAGGGACTCCATTTTGGAGTGAAAAGCATGAGCTGGCAAAAGAAAACCAAAATCCTGAATATTCAAAATATTAAGAATTTTCAACTGATATGAAAAACAGAAAACTGTGGAAAGATCTGAAGATACTGTTATCAAAAGTGTATTTTGTCCTTGGGGTAAAGGATATTAATGAAAAATGTTGACCAGCTACTTCAACTAACATGTAGTTCCACTTACCTTTCTTTTTTCAGTGTAAAATATTTCTATTTCCCTTCTTCCATAGTCCAAGGTCAGTCATGCCATCCCCTATATTGTAGATGGACACGCCTTTCTTCGTGTGTGTGGTTTTCACCTTTCTTTGTTGTTGTTATTGTTGGGGTTTTTTGTTGTTGTTTGGTTTGGTTTTGTCTTGTTTTTTGTTGTTGTTAATAAGATAGATTATTTAACTGACAATATTTTACTGCAGCCCCACACCCAATTTTATCAGCCCAGGGAGTGATGGAATAAGAATGAACAGCCAGATTAGGCAAGAAGGGAGGTTTTGCAAAATTTTCTTCCAAAGGATCACTTAGATAAAACCAAGTAAAGTTACTGAAGTTTCTAGTTGGGATACCTCACTGGCTTATGGAATTATGCATTATTTGATAGTATCTGCTTTCAGCTTCTGATATTAAAATAACACAGCAGAGCTTAAGTATCACCACTAGAGTATTAAATGGGTTCTGGACATGCAACTTGTTAACGTATCCGTGCATCCTGTTGGGTTACGAAATGGAGGTTAAAAAAGGGAGAACAGGCAAAAGGGATGCACTGGTAGATGAACAGTATTAAAAGGTTCATTATATGTTTTTTCTACACCATTGTTTATCTTGACTCTGAGCTAAGTCAAGTGTTACAAATGATCCCTAAGAATGTATACAGAAGTAAAGATATTCTTTCAGAGTTTATTTTTGTAATTAGACTTTGAGGCTGCACACTTTCCATCTCAGTCATTTAGACAGTTCTGTAAAAGCTCATCACAAATATATTCTGCCATTCACTGGAAATATGTGTTAAAAAATATTTCCTTACCAATTTATTTACAGAAATAAACACTGGTGCAGGAGTACCACTTTGCAGAAGTCTGCTAAAAAACATTCAAAACCCATTAAAATTTCTTTCCCTCACCCTTTTTCTCTTAATTTCTTTTTGCTCCTAGTTTCATCAAGTCCCAAGGACCTTAGATCAAACCCAGAGGAAACAGGTAGTTTCTTCCCTGTACAGTGGTAGCTAAACAGGAGTTCAAATTAGAAATGTCAGAATACAGAAAATTAAATATTTGGCTTTTGCATTAACTTAATGCTGCTGCTAGAAACAACAAATCTCCAAGACTGCACTTAACAAAATTATGCTTTATCTTAGTATATGGTAACCAAACCACCTCAGAAAATTAATTTTGAAATTTCCAGGTAGTTTATCAAACAGATAAAGGCTTTACCGCTGATGTTCAGCTCCCCAGTTTGACTTGTAAATCTGGAGTAGTGCTTTGCTCCAAGTAAATGTCATATGATTTAACTAGGAGAAAACTGTTTGTTATAATAAACCTTTTTTACTGCTGGTAGATAAAGTCCTGGAAGTAGCACTACTTTTAGTTTGTGTGTGCTTTTGTGTTTTCTTTTTTGTTTTGTGTATCTGTTTGTTTGTTTGTTTTGTTTGGTGTTTGTTAGTTTGTTTAATTTGCTTTAATAATGCATTATAGCCAGTCTCTGGAAAGATTCACTTAAAATCGTGGTAACACAGAATATCTCAGGTTGGAAGGGACCTGTGAGGATCACAGAGTCCAACTCCCTGATCCTTGCAGGGCTACCTAAAACTGAACCATATGACTAAGAGCATTGTCCAGATACTCCTTCAACTCTTCCAGGCTTGGTGCCGTGACTACTTCGCTGGGGACCCTGTTCCAGTGACAGACCACCTTCTCAGCAAATAACCTTTTCCTGATGTTTTGCGACCTTTCAGTACTTAGAGGGGATCTATAAAAAAGACGGGGATAGACTTTTTAGCAGAGCCTGTTGCAATAAGACAAGGGTAATGGTTTTAAAGTAAAGAAGAGGAGGGGAGATTCAGGCTAGATGTGAGGAAGAAATTTTTTACATTGGGGGTGGTGAAACACTGGAGCAGGTTCCCCAGAGAGGTCGTGGGCTCCCCATTGTAAGATACTGAAAGGGCAATGTCTCAAACATTGTGGCCAAACCAGTTCTGCAACATCCAGCCACAGGAGCCGTAAGGGTGGGGCCTTCCTGCCTGCCTGCCTCCCTCCCTCCCTTCCTTCTTCTTCGTTTCCCCTTTTTTATGAGTAATATAGGGACATAAAGGCTTACAGCCCCACATGTGCCACTAAACTCTTTTATGTAAATCCCTTTGCAGTTCAACTGTTCATCGGTTAGGCTTAAGTGATGTAAATCCTTCTGCCGCTGCAAAATGAAAGTTTTTTTGTTTGCGGACCTTAAGTATCACGTATACTCTTTTCCAATCAAGGGGATCAATGAATCTGAGTCACCTCTTCCCCCCATACCTCTGGGCAGGACATGACACCCATCCTTGGAAACATTCAAGGTCAGGCTGGACGGGGCTCTGAGCAACCTGATCTAGTTGAAGATGCCCCTGCTCATTGCAGGAGGGTTGGACTAGATGACCTTTGAAGGTCCCTTCCAACCCAAATTATTCTTTGATTCTACAATGTCCAGTCTGAACTTCCCCTGATGTAGCTTCATTCTGTTTTCTCATGTCCTATTGCTGGTCACCAGAAAGAGGAGATCAGCACCTCCCCCTCCACTGTCCCCCTTGAGGAATTCGTAGACTGCCATGAGATCCCCACTCAGCCTTCTCTTCTCCAAGCTGAACAAACCAAGTCACCCCAGCCACTCCTCAAAAGTCTTGCTCTCAAGGCCTTTCACCATCTTGGTCACCCTCCTCTGGACACACTCTAATAGTTTGGCATCCTTCTTATACTGAGGCACCCAAAACTGCACATAGTACTTGAGGTGGGGCCGCACGAGTGTAGTGCAGCGTGGGACAATCACCTCCCTTGACCAGCTGGCAATGCTGTGCTGGATGCACCTCAGGGCATATTTGTCTCTTTTGGCTGCCAGGGCACACATTTGACTCATATTCAGTTTACCATCAAGCCAACCCCTCTCTCTTTCTGCAGGGCAGCTCTCCAGTCTCTTGTCCCCCAGTTTGTATGTAAAACCAGGATTACTCTGTCCCAGGCGAAGAATCCAGCACTTGCTCTTGTAAAATTTCATAAGGTTGGTGGTTTCCCAGCTCTCAAGTCTATCCATATCTCTCTGTAAGCCTCTCCAAACTCAAGGATTTAAAAAATACTGAAATACCCTTAAAGAATACTAATTATAAACTTTTCCTGAGAGTAAGCAAGCAGTATCTGCTGAACCTAGTATGTGTTTTCTACTTCTCTACTCTACCCAGTCCAATAAAGCAGGTGTTCAGGACTTCAGATCATCTTAAAATACATTTTCACTTGATTCTTTAATAAGGGAAATTCCAAAGAGGTCAGAAGCCATAGCACTTGAACACTATCAGAGAAACAAAAAGTTGTACAAAATCATCTCCAACCTGTGTTTCATCAAAATGTAAGCAATGGAAGAGGAAACATAGTTCATATATTGGCTAAGGCTTAGAAAGCTTTCAAGTATTGCGTATACAGCTTAGAGGGATTCAGTCAAGATACTGGGTTCATTTTACCATATTTTACATCTTGCCCTTCTTTTGGGCACTAGTTCAAACACTAAGTATCATTAAAAACTTGCTTTCTCATACAGAAGTTTAAAGCAACTGAACTAATGTGAGTAAAACAAGACCTTTCCCAGGTCTTTAGTTTAACTCAAACCTCTTTAAAATCGAACTAGTCTAGCTAGCTGTTAAGGAAAAGAGGTCAACCGGGAAAGATTAAGGCCACATGAAGGGTGCTCTTACAGAATTCTTACAGAATTCAAGCCCAATTTAAAATAAAGTACTGAATATAATAATATCTATCCTCATGTGTCTATGATTAATGCCTCTTTACTCATGAGATTGCCAGAGAGATTCTTCAGTCAAGCCTCTGTAAGACCAGAGTAAGCTTTGCCAAAGTGAATGGAGCCTCTGGAATTTCGATTTCTCCTGTGGTAGTGATTGAGGCAGATTATTTAGGGTATGCTGTGAAAAGGATATTCACTCACTTAGTTTTCCATAAACTACAATGACAAGGTGAACGAAAGCTGAAATGGTTGCTTCATGCTCTTGAGATATCTATCTCTTATTTCTCGTGCAAATGACTGGTTCCTCTGAATTGCTCCCAGCACCTTACACCACTCTCTCTTTTGTAGACAGGAGATTTCTGTGAAAGAGCTGCTACCATTATCAGTGTTACACTTACTAAAATAAAATGTCTTGTAAGTAAACCAGGACCATTATCTTCCAAATTGTCTTAGAAATGTTACTTATCAAAATAAATTTTAATGTAACTTCAAACCATAACAAAATCCACCCTGGAATTAGCTGCCATGATTTTATTTCTGAGCTATAAATATACATACCAAATGAAAGCACACTGAAAAATATAAGTGCCCATGATTTTATTGCTGGCTGAAATACATATCCTCTCTTTGCTTCTTAAAAATAATTAGAATAAGATATGTATTTGAGAGCCTCCAATGAGTGTATTTATTATATAATATTTTTATGAAATAAGAGAATGATCTGGTACTTACATAGCATCCAGATTTGTCCCATTAAAAGCATGGCCTTGGATGCTGGTAAAACCATTGTTGTAGAGTTTGCTGCAAGAAAAAAAAATTGCGTATTTTGGGTTGCTTCGACACCTGAATACCTTACATTTACATATATTTTTTCTTGGTGACAGCACGTTTATGGATGCTTTATTTTAGTCTCTTGAAGAAGCATCCGTTATAGTACAAGGTCAAACAAAGAGCCAGCAGCATTCTTGAGTGTAGCTGAATCAAGAATACCATGTGGCAGGTATGCCATCTTTTACTTCTTTTCATAGCAAGACAGAAGTAAACTAAAACACTTCACTATAGCTTTGGCACCTTCGAACTAAAATCGAGGAAACAATGTTCTGCTAGGACTGATTAAGGAAGGCTAAAGGAATGAACTAATGCCTATCAAAATAGGTGTGATTTTACTATATCAGGCCTGCCTGAATTTTCAGAATTTATTCTTTTGCTCCCTTAGAGCTAAAGGATTATTTTTTTTTTAAAGAAATTCTTTAGAATCCATTCTCTTGCATTCTAGTGCTCTTTCACCTAGTTCAGGTCATAACTCCTTACAGTAACTTTCATTCCCCTCAGCCATTTCTTGTGGCTCACATTGAGTATGATTTGAATTACTGAACTTTATTTAACAATTTGCCTCTTCTGACATTTGCCACACATTAAGTTTCACTGTATGTGCCACTTAGGTTGCAAAATGTTAGACAGTTCTAACCATGCTTTAATTTTACAGAAAAACTCTGCAAGCCTTCCCCTTTGATGTTGTCCTATAAAGCCATTCACTGGCATTAGGGTCATACAAAAGCAAAACGACTTTGGTCAAGCCAGTTTAAAGGAAAGCAGCAGGCCTGATTCAAATCACTGTCAAAGTAAAGGATTTTTGCAAACTGGATTATGGATATTACCTGTCTATGGTGTTTCTCTGTTACAAACTGCTAAAGAGCAGGACAGAGATTTTTTTTAACATTCTACCATATGCTTGAAAGAGGTAATTGCCTCATGACTTGAACTGGAAGAACTTACAGAGTTAAAGATTCATTACAGATCCCATGGAAAGCATTCGCAGGCACTGAGGTCATGAAAGGATTGTCTGCAATTTCACTGAGAAGGAAGAGAAAACATCACAATTGAACAACTGCTAAATAGAGCTTCTCCAGCATGGTTTTATTATTATTTTTATTATGCCTTAATTAAAAAAAAAAAAAAAAAAAAAGTGTAGGATAACTTGTTTAGTTATATCTAAGGCCAGAAGATACATGTGGGATGATTAAGAATCCAGCGTGTTCCAGCATCCAGGAAGTGATCTGGTGACATAGGTGGGTTCTGTATTCAAGGTGAGGTGTGCCAGCCTGGGTGGTTATGATGCTTAACAGCACAGACAGGTCTTTTGCCTCATAAGCCAGAGAATTAGAAAAGTAGATAATGCTGCATTGTCAACTGGGCCAACCCAAGTGATTTTAGAGCTGAGATCCTGCTCTCTAGCTAAGCAGAGCTTAGAGCAGAGCTGTAAGCTAAGCTCCCTAGCTAGACATCAGACAATACGTTATTCAGGACAGAGGCATTCCACTTCAAGAACTGCCTCTAACACAAGTAAAATAACTTATGTGACCTAACCTAAAGATTCTTTTCAACTCCTGTCCAAAGAACATTTCACTATCTGTCATTTCTTAAATACCTTTTTACTCCCACTCTGCAGTCTTAAATAATACTATGTATTTTCAGACCAAAACTCTGCTGGGACAAAAATGACAAATAAAAACTAAAGAGTTTTACTGTCACTAAACTGGAGAAAGGAAAGAGGACAAAGCTGGTAGAAACAAAGGATGAAGCAAGGTGTCTTATTGTCTTTTTTCTGCTTTTTCCTGAATCATATTGGAGTATGGAAACCAAAATATTCTACAAATTTTTCTTTTCTTCAGCTTGTGGATTAGATGTGGTCTTATAAGGCCAGACCATAATGTCTATGGGCCAAGAAGTCCTAACAGTTGCCCATGTGATAGTAACAATTTAATTCATTTTCTGTGTTATACACATGCTAACACTGAACTGTACTACAACCATTTTAAATTCAAGTAGTTTCCACTAGTAGGTGGTTTCCACCACAAGTTATTTTGGTTTGACATTTTTCAGACTGGGTCACATTTATAAACAAATGTTTATTTGTATGTTGCTTGACCTCGGAGGCCACTGGTGATATAACCAATGCTTTTTCCCCAGCTATACCTTATTCCTAATTTAGAAACCTATTGCTCTTTAAGAGCAGATTTTCTTTTTCTTGATGAAAGCAACAAGGCTTTCTTTCATTGAATAGCAATGTTTAGAAATACCTCCCTTGAAAGTACAGGTCTACTCTTTAAAAAGTCCTTAGTATATAAGACCTATGTTTATATTTTGAGAGTGATCTTTATGAAAAATTTTTGAGGTAGAAGTAAAATAATGTTTTGCTATCTGCCACTTAGAAACTGACTGATTTGGTTGGAAGCAAGGACACAGATAGTTGTATAAACTGATTCTGTTTTATCTAGCCTGTTTAATTCTTGGTTCTCTCTAGTTAGTAATTGTAGTGTTTAATTTACAATCTACTAGAGCTTAATCTAAGTTAAAATCCTTTTGGTCTTTGAGGAACTCCCTAATACCACTTAAGATGTAGGTGTATTCCACTCAGAGCTCTGGCTGACTCAGGTTTCAATCTCGGAGGCCTACAGCCAAGGCAAACATAGCAGCTCCAGGTTATGGAGCGTGAGTCAGCACAAGATTTACCTCTAGTCTCAGAAGATCCTTGGAAGGGAAGATGTCATTGCTCACTGCAGGTCTAGACTCTTTAGCAAAACAACCAGTGTTTCTATGTTGCTCTGAGGCTCATCTTGCCAATGGTAGACCATGAATTCAGTGGGGACTGACCATTCTTGACTAAGAATGCCCCTTAGCAGCACTGAAACAACACCTGGGGTAGATCATTAATCATGGCTTTGTAAGTCACTTTCTAGCTTAATACTAATTTTTAATAGCCTTTTACGCAGCCTGTCCAGCAGTCAAGCCTCTTCCAGCTGAACACTGCTACAAGATTGATAACTCCTCTTTAGGAATAATTAATGACCAACATACTTTTGCATGTGTCAGCCTGCAAATCTTCCCCTCTTGGCTTCAAAATTTGAACTTAAATTGCAGGTTAGGGCACGAAGATGGATGTCATCTTTGCTTTCTGAATACCAAGGAACACTTGCTTTTTTCACAACAGAAATCTTTGTTTCTGAAATACCTTTAAGGATAACAGTGGGAGATTCACCACTCCCCATTTGTGTTCCTATTCTTTTTCTGCAAGAAATTGTTTTGCAATTGCTTCAAGCCATACTGAAAAAAAAAGGGGGGTGGGGAATATCTTTTAAGCAGTTAAAGTAAATGGGTTTTAAGATGTGAGAAAGGAGGAAGGTTTTAGTGTTATGTAGGGTGCCTCATGTGTACGAACCCAACTAAATTAGCAAAGCTTGCTAGTAGGAAAATTCTTTCCAGCTGAGGACCATAGTTAATGAGAGACGGCTCCACCTAGGAAGTCTAGCTTAAAAGTAGGCAATTGTCAATCCTGGTCCTTTGGTCTTTCAGTGTGACTATGGACTTGTACTTGAAATGTGACTCTACAAGTAAGGTTGGACAAAGGTATTTAGCAAAAGTGTGTGTTCACAGAAGCTTATGCTGTCCATCTAGAAGAGTATGCATCTAATTCAACTGCTATGAAAAGAGGGTGAGTAACAGAAGGGAGAATGGTAGTCCTCTTTCTTAAAGACATGCTGTGCCAGTCTGAACTGACCCACTACTAAGGCGGTCATGAAAGCAGGGTGCTGATCTAGTGACTTAAAAGCTCTACTTTATTTCTCAGCTTTAGGATTTTGATATTTAAGCTCATTTTCTGTTTTCTTTATTAAAACATTAGTTGTATGAAGCAACATATTTTGGATAAAATAAGTCTTCACCAAAATCTTCCTAAAAATGTAAGCTCAGCCAACACTGAGGTGTAATGATAAACAATTGCTCTCAAGCCTATCCAGTTCTCCTGCTCTTGGGTCTCCTGTGTTCAGGGTGAGGTCAGAAGAAAGAAGGCAGATAGCCAGTGGAGGTTATGATTCAACAATGTAGGAGCTCAACGAAGAGCAGTATCAGAAGATGTGTAATATGAGGTCACCATGCCAAGCCAAATTTGTTAGAAGAATGTTGACAGGATGACTTTGTGTTAGCAGGCTGTATGTCAGATCAGGTCCTGTGTGTCACACTATTCTGACCTCAGACTAATTTAGGCAGTGCACAGCCATTACAAATACAAAATAAAAGCAAAAGGCCTGGAGAAGTTGTGTATTGTGCTTTGGCTAATTCAAGAGAAATGTGCTTGTGTCCCCATGTCGCTCATCTAGGTCAAAGGTATAGTGCTAGGTAACTGGACATTTTCCAGATTTGGTACTAACAATGAGTGAAATTTAGATTGAGGAAAAGTGCTTTGTCTGACTTATTTGATATTTTTCTCTAAAACAGAAACCTCCATTATAGGGTTTTTTTGGTGTCTGAGGATGGCAGACCATCTGTGAGGACAGATACTTGCAGTAAAAAGTTCACATCAGATGAGTAGATCTTTGTGAGGTCTGGAAAAGCTTTGAGTCCAGTATTAAAAATACCACTGAAAGAGAAACAGAAAGAATTACTTGTACTGAATAACAACAACAACAAAATGTATTTAAAGCCTTCAACAGTACAGAACAGTTATTTTATCCTCTGTGTTGACAACCAAATGACTTATAATCAACTGTCGAAAATATAAGGATGCAAGAGCAACTGAAGAAGATGGGAATACAGAACAATAAGACAAGTAAGGAGATCCGCAGAGGGAAGCAGCCTGTGAGGTGCATAGGGAGAAAAAAACCTAGAATGCTGGATTCACTTGAGAGATTAAGACTACTTCAGGCAATAGTCTGGACCCCCAAATCCTCTGTCTTTCACTGAGACTAAGAGCTGTTCAAATAGCTTTAAAAAGACAAACTGTCTTCAAACATGAATGCAGTTAATGCCCCTTATTTCTGAACTCCTGTAGAGTGGAAATAACTTAGGAAAATATAGTTCTCAATTTTTAAAACTATTCTCCTGAAATGAAATTATTTTGACTATTTTTATTACTTTCAGATCTATAGAATAAAATCTGAAAAAAATATTTCCTCCTTGCTGCTACTCCACCATGCACAGACATAGCCTTTTCTAGAGTCTTCCAAACATTGCTTAAAATCACAGAAGTTATTATCTTTTTCATTTCTCTTTCCTGTGCCATAAGTTTGGAATTTCATTGTTCGGTTACTCTGTGTCACTCTTTAGAAACTTCATGGGGACACAGAGAATTCTTCAGGATTTCTTTCTGCCATAAAGGTCATGTGAAATCAGGTGCCTATAGATGGACTTGTCACAATTAGCTGACAGGTATGCTTTAAAACCTTGTGTAAATATCTACTAAATATAAAAGATGTGTATATTTCTGTTGTGTCTTTTCTTCCCACTATTCCCTACAAAAATATCACAAGACAGCACTTCATAAGAAGAAAGCTAGCTGTGGAATTTTTCCAATAAAATATTAGTGTATTCCAGACACTTAATGGATAAGAAGAATAGCAAAATCGCTATTGAATTTGTGAACGTGTTTTCCTTTCTTGCAAAAGTTGTCAAATTTCCAACCCCTACCCTGGCTGGCTTTCTGACATTGAAATAAAGCAACAGGGCAAAACATTACAATCAGTTCCAAAATGAAATACAAAGAAAAAAACCCCTGCTATAGTATGAAGAGACATTTGGCTTAAGTGCCAACTTGCTACAGGTGCTAAATACTTACAGGTATTTCAAAAGTGGGAGATTCTTAAAGGCATCTGGATCTATGTAATCCAAGTTTCTAAGATTTCGAATTTCACTGTAAAAAAAGGAGAAATGTTACCATATTGATCATTAATACTTAATTATCATAATGGAAATCAGCCATATTAAAATGGTATTTCATGGACCTAATTCCTCCAATGAGCTTTTGTATTGGCCAGCAATGCATTCTGAGCAATCATTCTTCTGGATGGGTGCAGTCCTGGAGACTGGCTTGTTAAGTAAGGGAGGAAGAAGCATGTCTCTAACAGTATTTTGTACCATTTTTCCTGTCTCTTTTACAGAACTCATCACTGGATCCAAAAGATGGCTCAGGTGACTTAAATTAAGTCCATTCTGAGTCTTGAAATGGTCACACCATTCACTATATAACCACCTCCAAGGGTATAGAGGATAGTGTATCTCTGCTTTATACTGTTGCAAAATGTAACATACATTTAATTCCTTACAACTGGTCTTAAAACTCTGCTGGAACAACTCTCAGCCTTAATATAGAAACCATATAGAAGGAATGGTGTCATTCTTCCTCCTGAGTCCAGCTGTGGAGCAGGTGGCTGAAGGAAGCACTTCTTGCAACTTATATAGAGAAATTTGATGAAGACGACAGGTATAGATGACATAGTGGTGCAGTTTGTGTGTGGTGCAGGAAATTGGGGTTTACGGATACCTCTGCCACTGGAATG
The DNA here is from genome assembly GCF_964273445.1 of Streptopelia decaocto. Taxonomy (NCBI): domain Eukaryota; kingdom Metazoa; phylum Chordata; class Aves; order Columbiformes; family Columbidae; genus Streptopelia; species Streptopelia decaocto. The sequence continues at coordinate 22,274,592 of NC_138661.1, forward strand.
ACTTACAGGATAAAATCAACACAGTCAAGTTGTCTCAGAAATAAAAGTGTGAAAAGAGACCTAAGACAGTAGATACAGGTACAAGGCTTCAGCTCCTCTGGATACTGTTTACTGACTAAACAGTTATGCTAAACTAATTAAATTAGTAGCTATACTACTGCTGTTACAGAGCTGTATTCAAATATTCATGTCTGTTAGCTACTTTGAACAGCACTGTTTCTGTATTTAAAATAAGTCTCAGTGTCAGTTTCTTGTTTCTCCAAATTATTTTATTAGTTAGGTAGCTATGGTACTCCCCACAGTGGAATTTGCTCCGTAAACTTTAACTGACATGTTTTTTCCACCACTGACTACATTTAAAATGCTGGACTCATGAGCTTCCTGGCCAGATATTCCTTTGTTGTGAATGAAACGTATTCCAGAGAAAGACAGCCTTCAGATCAACCTTCACTCTGGAAATGGATAATCCATTGGAGTACCATAGAGTCATCAGGTTTTGACTTGTTGTTATTCCTAATGTTCTGTGTAAAGGATTTGGATGAGGGTACTGAAAGTAAGAATTCAAAATCTACCGGTGGTACTAAAATTGGAAGCACAAAATAATGCAATGGGATTCTATCAGATTTTGGTTTATTAACTGGGCCACAAGAGGGCATGTGCTGTTTAATAAAGCATAATGAAAAACTAATTAATCTGGGAACAAGATCTAAAACTGCTAGATGAGACAGTTGGCACAATAGTCAGAGAAAAGCTTAAATAATATGAGGAAATCAATATGATTCAACTGAATGTTGGGGAAATGTTTATGTCCCTGCTGTTCAATTTCCTTGAATTGGGAATGCTGGAATTAGGAAATATATATGCTTTAAAATATTTACTGTATTTATATTTTCATCCTACACTTTGTATTACAGAGGTTTCTTAAAGCTCCAAAGGAACAAAAGGGCCCGTTGTGGTCGGCTCTACAGAAATCAACAGCAGACAGACAGTTGCTCAGAAGTCTCTAGTCAACATAGATGAGAGAGGTATAAACAGCTAAAAGGTGATTTGACCAAAGCGAATGCTATGTGTAAGAGAAAAATTAGGAGAAAAATCCAGTTTTCCCTTCTAGTCCAGTCAAATGTGCCTCTTGCTCTTGATTGGCTGAATATGTGGCTTCTAATTTCATATGCATGAAAAAGAGAAAAATCTTCAAATTCAGTTCCATTCATGAACTGTGCTGCTGTCCTTGTTCTACACACTCAAACATCACTCATCTCAGGGTAGTGGAAGGAATCCTCCCCCTAAAATCACAGATTTAAAGGATATTTATAGCTCCATCAATATTGGAGCCTATGAAGTTAAGCCCACAAGGCAAAAAGGTATTTGAATAGGTCTGATCTTATCAGTTAACAGGATAGTCAATACATGCACTGGATTTCACAATTTCTTTTACATTAGTCGTATGTAATACACTCAAAGGTGCCTAAATGGTATAGGATAATAATTTTCAAGTTGTAGTCAAAAGACTGCTGTGGTGTAAAGATTACTTCCAAAAGATTAAAAAAATTAAGAAAAGCAAATTGATTACTGGTAGATTCGTTAGACAAGGTTCACACTTTTATTGGTGAGGTTTTCTGAATTGGTAAGTTGAAAAGGTTGAAACCTGCTGATTTAGAAAGTTAAGGTTCCTTTGAAAAGCAGCTCTTGGAAAGCTATTAGTAGTTTTAGCTGCCTAAAATGCCAAGGTGTATATTTAAAAACGTCTAGTAGGCTGGTTCCCAAGTATCTAATTGTCTATGAGAGATGATTTTAAGTGACTTTTGAAATGGAAATTTGACACACTCTATAAATACAGCTTAGTCTTAGCAAACAGTGCTTGAATTTGGCATCCAATAGCAATGTAATAATTCTGAGTCCTTCAGGGAATGAAGTGCTTTAGAGATATAAAAATTCTAAGATGGCTAATAGTCATCTTTGTTGACCATTGATGCAGAGAGGCAAAAGGTGCCCTTAACAAACATTTCACTTTGCAGTCTCAGCTAAAATTACTTAGAGATGCTTACAAGAAAGATGGAGGCTGTTACCTACCTGCAAGATGAAATTATTTGCGGAATATTTACAAAATTATTTAAAGTTACTTTACAAACTGCTTTACTTTTAAAAGTATGTAAACCAATTAAGTATTTGCTTATTTGTGCTTTAAAGGTAATCAATGTTTTAAATTTTATTTCTGGCACTCAGACTAGTAATTAAAAATGTACAAGGTTCACAAACAAACCATGACCTGACTGTCCATGAACAACAACTCAGTTTTGCTTTTTAAAGAAAACACTTAAAAAGCTTTAACACATCAAGAACAGATGTGTAGAGAAAGTCACTCGATATAAAATCCTGTGTCAATACTTATAAATAACTATGATTTTGTTTGATTACAAAGATATAAATATTTAGTTCCAAATCCAAATGAATCTAAAAATGAAACTAATAATAAGAACTATTCAAGTTTTAGTCTAATGAATTAATTAGTGAGACATAAATTCACCAGATAACTTCTAGAAAAGTTACTAAGCTACTTAACATCCAACATGAATTTGGCAACATTTAAAAAAAGCAAAAATATTTACATATGTAAACAGCTTCTAAAATTCATTTACCAGACATGTATTTCATACCTCACTTGCCTTATTGACATATCCTCGAATTTGTTTGAGACCAGAATCTTGAAATTGCAAATCTGGCCATAGTGTCTCAATATAATCACATTATGCTGAGATACTTATGAAGACTAAAGATATCCAGGTCAGCAGTTCTGGAATGTTTTAAATTTTTTTTTTTTGTAATAAATTGGGACCCCTCTCTACCTTCTCAAACTTACTTTGCCCATAGTTTCCTTGGCTTCTCTCACTTGTATATGTACTTCCATGTTTTGATCTACTACAGCCAAAGTATCTGTGTTATTTCATCTGCGTGCACCTGTCAAGCCTTTGTACCTCCAGCACTAGAAAACTAGCTTGGGCTCCCAACAGTCTATTCCCTACCTCTAGGGTGCAGATTTTAACAAGATTTTTCTGCCCTGCACTTGTCTCAAGTGCCCTGAAATTCACTGCAGTTATACAACAGTACCCAACAATCTCTTCAGTCTCACTCTCCAGTTGCTTCTCGGATATTTCCATACAATCACCTCTCCTTTCTGCAGCACCCTATCCCTCGACCTGGCTCCACAAGCTGTCCAAGAGGAGAAGTGCAGCCCTGGTCTGAAGGCTGGTGGAGCAGTCCCAGCCCTTGGCTCCAGCTCACTGCAGAGATGGAGAACGGTGCCCCACCAGCTTCCCAAATGACACGAGGGCAAGTCACTTGAACCATAACCTTTGGCCCTGTTCCCAAATGCTGAGAGGGTTCTTCATGTGGCTGCATAAGAGGAGAGAGCTTTTGGAGTGAGGAGGAGAAGGCAGTAGGGAGAGATCAGAGGAGAGTGAGCAGAGGCACAGAGAAAAGGAAGAGTGATTTTTCTGGGGTTCCTTCCACAGGAATGTTTTCCTGAGAAACAATGACCTAACTGTGAAAGCTTTTTATTTAGTGTAACACTACCAAGCTGCAGCTCTATTAGTAAGACCACTACACAGTGATGTTGACTGCTAATCAGACTCAGTTATATCCAGAAAAAATAAATACGCCATCATATGGGAGAGACAGCTCTGAAGTTGTAAATATGTTAAGTTTGTCTCACAGACATACTTAAAAAAGGTAAGGACAGGAAGAAGGGACAAGAAACAATTGTGAAACTAATTTAACACAATTGGGGAAAAAAAACCTCATAAAGTCTTGACCCTGATTTTCATCTTCATAGAGTGGGAATTTTGCCATTAATTACAGCCAAAATTAGAGCTGGTCCATTAAAATACAGCGGGTGATGAGTATCCTTAGTTTGTAGAAGTTGCTCAGCACTTGCCAGACACAAGTTCATAAAAATATGACCTATGCTTAAAGAGAGATGATGCAGCTGGGTGCAGGTATCTTACCACTTTGGTAACTGCCCTAGTGCATCATTTGAGGAGGACCAGTCAGAACAAAAATGTATAAAAACACTTCCCAGAAGTCTTTGTCCATAACTTTCCTGTTCCATTTAATAACCAGATAAACACTCTTCATTTTACGGGTGCATTTCCAGAATTATTACTTGTTATTCTTTGTGGCTACAGCAAGTGCCATTTTTCTCTGTGTTTTGGCCCTTCCGATTTTATTTCTGGTGCTTATACTACTGTTTTACACTTACCTTCAGTAATTTGACAGAAGTAATTCCTAGTTGCCAGCTCATTTCAGTTTGCCTTTAAGCTCATAATGTAGTCCCACATATTTTCCCACTTTCTTACACTTCTGTGGCAGGACACAGAAGAGCAAGGGAACCGAAAAGACGTAGGGAAAAAACCACAATCAAACAAGAGACTGACTCCGCATTATGAAGAAAGGAAATGAGAAAAGGAATATTCAGCTATAAAAGAGACAAGAATGACAACTCAAACATGAACATGTATGTTATTTCCACACATCTCCAAATGTATTTTGTCACAGTATTCATTTATTTGCTTACAGTACTTACATATGAGTGACTTTACTTAAACTGTTGAAGGAATGGGCCTCCAGACCCTGAAGTGTTTCATCTATGGAGATGTAGCTAAAAATCAGCAAACAGAAAAAGAAATGAGTCTCAGACCTTGTCAAGCCATGGCCAGGGCTCATCATGCCACTTTATTTTTTTTTTTTTCATTCTTTTTCTCATCCAACTGCCAAACACATGGACAGTGTCTGAGGGAGGAACTTTTAACAGGATTTTGGTTTTGACTGATGCCGTAGACACACACTGTACAGCAGAATACAGATAAATAAAAAACCCCACAAGAGTGCTATTAATAATAAAAAAAAGCAAATACCCATATTTCATATTTCAGAATCGTAGTTCTTCCCTTTTCTTCACTTAAGATTACCTTGGAGTTCTCTAGAGGGATCTAGCTTTGGGCAAATTGGCATATTTCTCGATATTGAAGAATTAAAAAGGAGGGAAAGAAACAAAGATGGTTCTTGGGCCATCATTGCAACAACTGTTGCAATTTCTCTAGAGGGAAACATGATCAGAGCCACCTATGCTTTGATATTGCTGAGGAAAAAAAATAACTGCAGTGATACAGTGGAAGGATGTAAGGAGTAACGTGGCTCAGAAGCAATACCAGACAGCAAGCTTAAGACATATTTATTTGCACACCATTTAGAATGAGTAGAATTTCTACTGCTAGTGATCTACTGAACATGATGAGAAAATAGCTCTATGGAGTTTCTCCACTATCATTAGGAGGATGGTCACACTGGAACTACTGTTAAAGACTTTGAAGTGTGAATAAAGTTGCAATACAACTAACTAGTGCTGATTTTCAGAGTAAATGACTTTAATATTTGGGTTAAACTATCTGATTCTCTCTTTCAAAATATCCCTTAGTTTTAAGTACATGTCAGTCTTAAGAGAAAATTAATTATTCTGTTTTAACAGAGCCTACATTTTAACATACCAAAAGATAGGTTCTATCAATGACACAGTAAAAAAAAATTGTTCTATGTAGCAAACAGTTATATATAAATCAGCTTGACAGAAAATTAAATTAAAAATGGATAATGAACAAACATTGCATCCTCATGTTTGGGCTAGGAATTAGCGAGTACTTTTTGTGTACTCCGTGATCAGAATGGGTCACCTTACATCAGGCAGGCAAGTGCTTTCCTCTCACATCTGAGAAGAGGCAGCAGAGCAGCAATGAGGATTCCTTCTCCCTCCCTTGCCCTTCCAGCAACCACATCTTTTCCCACCACACTGCATGTCACATTTTTACTATTCTGCCTGGCTTGGAGCTGGTTGAGTTACAGGAAATTGCTTATTTTCTTTGCACGCTAATGTCCACTCTTCTGCTTCATTAGCAGATGTATTCATGTACATTAATTAAACCATGTAATCATTGATGACAGGGAAATGAGACATTTTATTTTCTTTACTGTCATCTAGATAAACATTTAATAACCACACAAACACAATCAAAATTTTGTCTGAGACAGAAAGGTCAAACAGAAATCTGTGTTAATGGTGTATAAATATTTAATCCCAAGTGTTCAGAGTGTTTTCAAAAACCTTTGGGCTCTGACTAATGCACACATAACACAACATGTTATATGTAAGAAATAAAAATCATAGGAATCAGAACTGGAAGCTGTTGCATCAGAAGAAGAGGGGAAGTGTGTTTAAGTTCCCATTTTGAAGGCATGTTACAATTCAGCATCTCCTCTCCTTACCAGCTGTGTTTAATTCTCGGGATTTCAAAATGCCCTCAACACCCCTCGTGAATACAGTTGTAGCTTAAACACCAAATTCACAGCTTCAGAGAAAGTCTTTTTGCAGATAACACTTGAATCACCATTGCCCATTCAGAAAGAGCCTGAGAACGCGGGATTTAAAGTAGATCGGCATGTGGCAGTAACCACAAGGCCCTCTCCATTTATTTTCTTCTCCCCCTCACCATTTTTCTTCACTTTTTTCCAGCCTCAGCATCTTCCATGTTGCTGCCCACTGGGTGCCCCTGTTCTCCCCTGCTGCTGATGGAGGGCAGCTCAGCGACACGTGGGGTACATCACAAGAGGACAACCAGGAGCAGGTAAGGCAGTTGAAGCCCTGAGTTGGCACTGTGCTGTAGGGGCTGGTACTGGGGAGCAGGGAAGTGTGGGACCACGGGGGTGCAGAATCACCTAGGTGTGAGGAGCCGTGTGGTGACACTGGCTGTGGGACAGAGTGGGCACGGGGCATGAAGAGGCACAGAAGAAAAAGTGCACAGGGGAAATGTGCTCTGCATGGACCTGCTGCTGGCAGAGCACTGTGCAATGCAGGGAGGCTACTTTGCATGGACAACTGTGGAAAAAACTGTTCAGGGAGCTACAAGTCAGGTGTCTGTTAGGTACTCATGGGTGTGAACCCAAATTATCATCCTGAGCCCAGGAAAAAGGTTCCTTATCTTTGACTTTAAAAATGCCGAATGTTCAACCTCCTAAGTGAGTAGGAAATACCAGGTGAAGCCCTACTACCAAGATTTAATGTACAAGCAACTTTAAGGATGTAAAACAGAAATTTCTCTTGCATCTGAATACCATATACACCTTTTTTTTTTTTTTTTTTTTTGCACTGCTGTGTTTCTGGCAGGAATGAGCTTTGCACTTGAGCACTTCATTGAAATGGTTTTTGTTTCATTCCTGTGGCAAAGTAGCACAGGGAAACTATCTCTGCTTCTGCCTATCAAGAGTACATAGATATGCATTCATTTCAGAGAAATGGTAGCTCAAAAATCTGTATTTAAACAAGGTTCATAAAGAAGACATCTAAACTTTCTGTTCAGTACAGAGGAAAAAAGGGTTTATTTGTGGAAATTATATAATAGAAGCCATATAGCAAAACAGAGTGCTATATTTGGAACTGTAAACATAGTCTCTATCACCTTATTGAAACTTTACCATATTTTCTCGATGAGTTTATAAAACAAGGATTGATCTGGTAAATTTCATTGCTGATGGAAATGATGGGTTGGGAGTGGCAAATGAGACATCTGGTACATTAAACGCCAAGCATACACACAAGAGCTGCAGTTAAAATAGAGGTACTGGTTCCTTAACATAAAGTTTTCATCAACAAGGTGGCAGTTTGTAGTAGTAGAAATGCTGTAAGAAAAATCTAGCAGGGCATTGACACTATTCAGATTAAACCACTGTCTATTCTTCATAGGCTTTTCAAAATTAACAAGAGGAATGTGGTAATCCTGAAGGCATCTCACAGCAGCAGAGAATGTAATGCTACCACATCAGGTCATGATTTTAGGTAGGTTACTGCTATATTTAGCTGTATCTATGCTATTTTCCTACACATAAATGTGGAGCAGGGGAAGGTAAAACTCCATATTCAGATACTCTCTGTAAAGAACAACTCAGGGAAAATATTGCCTTTATTTTTTTCTTTTTCCCAGGTAGCCTTGAAATCATGAACCAAATGAACTGACATGGATGCCAACATATGGTCTTAAAATGTCTAAAAATCACTATTGATCTAATTCAAGACCATAATATCTTGTAATTTTGACTTTCCTCTTCAACTGAAATGTGATCAAAGCATGCAACAGAGTGGTTATCTGTTACCATAATATTACCAAACAGTACAGGCAAAAGCTTGTCATTGACTCGTAATGTCCATGGAGAGACTCTGGCTGAGTGCCCTTAGCCTACAAGGTTGCTGAGTGATATAGGGACAGGCAGTGAATAACCCTTCCTCACCTCCCACACCATGAAGGTTGGGGAAATTTGGTGTAACAGCATTTTGGCCACTGTAAGTTTCTGGAGGCTAGGCATCGTTAGAGAAGAGTTCACTGAATTTGTCAGATGAACATCTGTGCTTTACAAATTCATAAATATTACAATTTGATAATTTTTAAATCTGAAAAGCATCTAAGCAATGGACTATGTGTCACTGAAAGCTGAAGATTTTACGTTCCTCTACATTTAATAAAATTCTGTTTTGAACAAGGTTTATCAGGTTTATATGTACTATATACCATATGAGGAACTTCCTACCTCCAAAAAAACCCCAAACAATGCAACATCTATCTGTTTAAACTGAGATGGTAAATGAGGCTGCAGATATTAAAGAACAATTACTTATAAGGATTTTAGAAAGTCATTATTTCAATACACCTGGATGAAATTATAAAATGTAAGTAGGCAGACTTCCATGTACCCCAATGTTCTGTTTCATTAATTCTTAAATAGTAGTCCATCTCAGCCATTCAGCCAAAGCTCAGCTGGAGTTGAGATTTGCAAAGAATGTCAAAGACAACAAGAAGAGCTCCTATTGCTACATTCATTATAAAAGGCTGAATGGGCCTCTTGCTGAATGAAGTGTTTTAGTTAAATGAAGTGTTTAGTTAAAAGTGAACACGGATGAAGCTAAGCACCAGACTGGATAAAGCCCTGAACAATCTAATTGGACATTATAGTTGGCCCAACTCTGAGCAGGTGGTGGACTAGAGGCCTCCTGAGCTTCCTTCTAAATTACATGACGCTCTGGTTCTAGGGAGTGAATTGGGAGATGTCAGAGAAGTTCTCTGCATCAAATAGCCAAGTACAGGATGGTAGATTATGGGCCAGTCACCAAGAAGGAAAAAAAAAGTTGGGACAACTTTGTCTCAAGACTGCTGACATCAACAAGCAGTGCAGTGCAAAGGTAGCCACTTCCAATGGGACAGGTGTTGACGTGAGGCAAATAGGTAGAGGCTGCTGGTTGTACATTTACAGATTGTACCCATGCATATATTTACATACAAAGAAAGTGAAACAATGGAAGTCCTTCTCATATCGCTCAAATACTAATGTTTTGGTGAAAGTCCATCCTAGCCTAGAAGGTCACAGGATCTCCAATTAAATGAGTTACAAATCATGCTGGGGGCTGGAAACAAATTTTTCACAGTATCACAGTATGTTTGGGATTGGAAGTGACCTCAAAAGATCATCTAGTCCAATCCCCCTGCTGGAGCAGGAATGCCTAGGTGAGGTCGCACAGGACCAGTAACATAATATGTTCATTTTTAGCTAGGACCAGTAACATAATATGTTCATTTGTTATGAATGAAACCATTTCTCATATTTTGCGAACTGTAAAAAAAAAAAAAAAAAAAGTTTTATAGCCTTATTTATCACATCTACTTCCATAAAGGTGTCCTCTTATCCAAAAATGCCTAGTATGTCTTCCTGTAGCTGGTTCAGGTTACAAACAATGGGGTTATTACCTGCAGTTCTAAAATGTAAGTGGCAAGGTAGCAAAGGTTTAATAGTATTTTCATTTCAGAAAATTTTACACATAAAGACAGAATTTTGGAGAAGGAAAGCGATTTTTAATAAAAGAGATAAAAGAATAATATCAGAAACAAAACTTACATCCTAGAGATGTTGGGGAGATTGGAAAAAGCGTCACTTGGAATTGTTCTTAGATGAGTCTCCATAAACCTCCTATAGAAATAAAAGTTTGGCACTTAATATCCTTCAGTAAGTACAATTTAACATTAAAAAGTCCTACACAACTCCAGCTCTGCTCCAATATTTCTGTTCGTATCGTCCGTTTCCCCAATGTTTCCATTGTTTCCCAATGTTTTCCAGTGCTTTCGAAAATCAGCCTAAAATGTCTCTTAAGCTTACAGTTACCACCTGTCGTTGCTGGACGAGGTAATCTTTGGTTTTCTAGTACATCTGGAAATAAATTGACATGAATTATAGTAACTAAATTGTCTGAAGTATAATCAAGAAGAAATTATAAACTTTTCCCATATCTGCTGTTTAAGAACAGTTCAGTAGCAAACAAATAAACAAATTAGGCTGATTTCCCAATTCTGTTTTCTGTTTCAGACTGTGAAGTATCTGATTATAATAATTATATTTCATTTCTATAGACAAAAATATTATCATCATAAGATGTATCAGGCTTCTGGAACTTGCATACAGGAAATAAAAAAATCTGTAGAAATTCTTAAAGCTTCCATCTTGAGTAAAAATATACATTTAAAGAATGTACACTCCTACCACCCCAGGATAAGGCTTTGTCTACTTTTCAGGTATACCTCCCCTACTCCATATACTTGTTACAAGAACGAGCAAGAAGAACTTAAAGACTTAAGTTTATCCAACAGCGGATTGATGTTTCTCCTGACCTCAATCCACCTAGCTCCCACCAAGCCAAAGGAATTTCAGCTGGTCCCCTGCACCCATAGTACCTTGACACCCATACCAGTGCTCTCCCATCCTTTGCCTTTCTCCACTTCATACTACTGCTTCCTTCTATTATCACAGTCCTAGACAAAATATTTGTAAAACATAGCTGCTTAGTCCAGCATGGCCTGCTGACCTTGCTGTTTTGCTTCAACATCTGTCTGTATTTCCAGGACTTTGAGGAGGCTGACAGTGATGAATGAGGAAGTTCTGGTTTCGGACAGGTTTTAACAAGTCTTCAAGCAGAACAGAGTGAATGAGGAAGCTTGACAGGCTGAAGAAATGGGCCAACAGGACCCTTACAAAGTTCAACAAGGAGAAAATGCAGAGTTCTGCACCTGGGGAGGAACAACCCCACGCACCAGTATGTGCTGAGGGCCAACTGTCTGAAAAGCAGCTTTGCAGGAAGGATCTATAGAGATCCTGGTGGAGACCAAGTTGAACATGAGCCAGCAATGTGCCCTTGCTGCAAAGGCGGCTAATGATATCTTGGGCTGCATTAGAAGGAGAAAGCAGTTCTAAGGCTTCTCCCTAAGACTGTTAAAACTCAAAAGCCAAGAAAAACAGTTTAAGCCACTTCTGACTATTCTGACTATCTTATATCCCTCTTATATCCCTCTGGTCCGTCTGTTCACCTACAAAATCCTGACTCACACAATAGTTGCTTCCTATCACCAGTCATTACAGAAACTAGTACTTAACCTATCACTCACACATAATCCCATGTACCAGAAATGCAATAATTTAAACGCCATCCTAAGTCTCTTCTTGACCTACTGCTCTTATGTCAGACATTCATCCCTCTCTGTTTTTGTCAGGTAATGAATGAAGTCAGACCCATCATTCATGAGCTAGCCATGGGCTAAGTGAGCTCACATTAGTCTTGTATTGACATACTTGAAATTTACACATCGCATCAGAAAAGCCTGGAAATTCTTGATAATATTTATTAATCGGTTAGACCAAAGTTGCTGTATTAGGAAATGACTTTACATTTATACATTTCTAGACAAGGTTCCTAATATATGAAGAAAAAACACAATGAAGAAATGTAGCCTTAAAGGCCATATTGTGACTGAATGCCTGGAAATTGGAGTATCACATTTCTTCCTATCTATCTACTGGAGTTTAAAGATTCATCAACATTCTGCAAATATGACAAAAAACTATATGGGGTGCAGGGTGTGTTTATAAACAGACTCATAAAGAAGAGAGATAGTGACGTATAAATAGAAAGAAACCTTAGGCAGAAGATGAGAAGAAATAACCCATTTCATGACAAAAACTTAGTTGTGAGGCAAAACAGTATCAGAGATTGTCAGCAAAGCTAAAAGACTCCAAGTTCATGTAATGCACCTACTACATAAACAACAAGCTAAACAAGAGTGTGTAGTATATAGAAGTAATTGGTGTTTGCTAGCTGCCGTTCTTCAGCTAGTTGCTGTCTTAACAGATTGCTGACTGAGTTCAAAGAACCAGTGACTATGCACACCATAAAATGGAGTCAACGCAGGAGGCCTGGGGCCAGGCCCAACCGTTGAAGCCAGCCTTTACGTACAACCACCTGCAAAGCTACACTTCCCTCCGAGTTTTAAAAACCTGTGGGCTGATACATTACGGCTGACTTTAAGCCACTTCCTAAAGCAATTCAAAACTCTGCAGGAATATAGCAGTGCTTCAGTTCCTGTTTCCCAAGTGTGAGTCTGTGGATAATTACTGGCTGGGGACCAAGAGCCACCAGTGGTGTGTGGAAAGCTGTGGGATGGATATTAATTCTTGGGAGTGGGAAGAAGACAGGCTGAGAAAATTCTCAACCAGAAAAGTCTATGGTGGATTTAAAATGAGAATAATTTAAATAGATTAGCTTTAGTTTAGCCCAGTGTAACTGCATACAAAGATCACAAGTGTACCAACTGTGTTAATACACTCTTCAGGCTGGGAAAACAGTAAGTTTTGGAAACAAGAAAGGCAAGACAGGCCAGAGCTTCCAGCCTGCCAGCTGCTGGCACCAACCATAACATACCGTGTGAACATATGATGAATAATTGAGAATTCATATTAATGGACTGATTCTTCCTGTCTTGCATGAATGGGAAATTTTGTTAAACCTGCCTGTTTCAATCTTAAATTTAGCAAGTGATTCCAGTATCCATCCAGCCACAGTATCTTCACAAAGAAAGTAAGCTTTTTCGGAATAATGGAAAAAATTTTACTGGGGAAATGTGCATTAGTTTTCCAAGTGAGAAAAACTGTAACTATAAGCACTTACATACTTAATAAGCTCACTTAATAGCCTTTCTATATTAAGGCAAAGGCAACAGGGTGTTTCAAGAAGATGGACCGAATTTACCCAATATACTGCTTTGAAATTGGGTCCATCTTTTTGAAATATCCTGTATTTAGTGAAAAAATTGTTTCTGTGATAAACTGAGCACTACTGCTTATTTTTACCTTTATTTTCTCATTCCAACCGAAAGCCCCAATAAATGCAGATAAAATCTTCGTTCTTTATTCCATAAAATCTTTCAAAAAGAAGAACCCAAAGTCTGAGGTAATTTTCATTACAAACGTGCTACACTATTTGCAAAGATACAAAAGCATATAAATCACATTTTTGCTAAATTAGTTGTTTTAGAAGTAGCAAGAAAATATTTTAGAAAAATGTTTAAAGTTTTATAGGATGACATTTAGTTTGCATTTCTTAGTTTCATAAGTCAGAAAGTCAGTTTGAATTTTTTAGAATTTTCTTTCTGCTTTGATATTTACACTTAAAGTTTAGCCTGTATGTTTCTGGAACTCTATATTGCATATATCAAGAAACTGAAACATGAACAACTCATAAGAAACATATAAGACTACTTGTGCAGAACTTTGCATTTTTGCCTTCCTCTGCCCCAAACATCTGTCAACCTGGAATGTAAGAGTTTCTTGATCAAAAATCAAGTACAAACAATCTTTAGCAAAGACTCTGTTTCTCAAATTTAGCTGTTATTTTCATTAATGAGAAAAAGCACTTATTTTTTTTTTTTTAAATATAAGACCACATAGACATCAATGTATTTTATATCTGCATAGAAACAATTCTTTTTTTTTTAGTAACTTAGAAATACGAGTATACATAAGTGAAGTATTAAAACTTAAATCTATTTGCTGTGGAATTCCTGTGGGGTTTTTGAGGGTTTGTTTGCTTCCCAAGCACAAGATTCCGTTCATCAAGACAGGGCAGCAGAAGAAGGGCGTCCTTCCTATCTGTCACCTGTGAGAGACTGACAGGAGAGGCCATTCCTCCTTTGAGCAACACTGACCATGACTTCTCCCCACTATTCTCTGGTACCATAAACCAAGCCTGGATCAGGCTGAACAGCCATGTCTGTCACCTGAGATCTCAGAGCAGAAAAACACATACAGAGTAGAGTGGTAAATAAAGAAGCTAAACACTTAGCTGCAGAGTGAGAGGAGGACTCTGATGCACATTATCAGGTAGATTTAACTGGGATAGTCAAAACTTGTTCCTCTGCTAGATTTTGGCAGAAGTGGCTGGACCATCTGGGTGTTCACTTCTTAGTTCTCCCTCCTCTGATTTCATCTATACTGTCTTTTCATTAAGGTTTGTACCATATATAAATATGACCTTCATATTATATCTAAATATTATATCTCAGCAAAACCTAATAAAAGTTCAGCTGTGATTACACATAATAGATAGTATTATGACTATTTAGTAGGAAGATAGGACAGACTATAGTGATCAGGTGTAGGGCTCAGTCAAATGTATTGACCAGCTCCATTTCACATATAACTGAGCCCCTTTATATCCCTTTCTGTCTATTCCTCCTTTGCTCCCCTGATTCCCTTCCCTTGCACAGTGCCTTATCAATTTGCATAGTTTCACCATGGTCTGTCTGCCCCCACTCTGCCACCACAATATCCAGGACCCTAGATCTGCATCCTTATCAGTCATGATGTCCAGGTTGGCCTGACTTTGAAGTGATGTCTCCAGTTTCTTGATAGACCATAATTTAACGTGACTGACCAGGCTGGATTCTTGTCGTTCTTTTGTCATTCTTGTTGTTACTGTTTTTCTGTGAGGTCTGTGTCTCTGTATGTTTTGTTTATTGATGCACTTTCACCTAGTATCGCATTTGACAAGGTCCTTGATCAGATAACCTTAGGGGAGCAGGCACTCTCTCATTTCACGTGCCCTTACAGATAACTTGCATGATTACTCTGCATAATAGAATGATTTTAATACTCTTAAATTTTGCATGTCTGAATCCCTCAAAACAAATCCAACCCCTGGTTTTCAACCTCCTTCATTTAATCAAGCAGTGAAAACTCATCAAATGCCCCCTAGCCCCCTATGAGAAAACGTGTTGTAATGTAAATGGCAACATTTCCTTGTGTTTCATTAAACTGTTCACTTAAACTATTTATTTCCATGTCAGATTAATTCAACATTCATGTCACTTTAGATTTCCCAAATCTGCCCTGGGAAGAGAGCTGTACAAAGTACATAGCACTCAGTTTAAAGTAGCATTTCTCATACACATTAGATTTTGCTTGAGAGTCTCACTCTTTTTCTTCACATTTGATCATTTCGGTGCACAACAGCCTACTAAAGAACTCAACCTAACATACAAATCTGGAAAACAAGTCTCTTCTCTTGGATAAGTACAAGGTTTGATGGTTCTTTCTTCTCCTTTACTGTCTCTTGGACTTAGAATCTACTCACTCAATCCTGATGGTTCCACCATCCCTTCTCACGGGCCACTGCTTCCCTCAGACTCAGAAATTGTCAGTAACAAGCGACATGACCTCATGCTCCCGTAAGTGGCAGGTAAGGAAACCCTTCTTGCTCACTCGTAGCCTGTCTGCAGCAATCACTGCAGCTACTTCAAAGACCTAAATAAGGAAGCAAAAAGCATCTAGAAGGCCAAGCAAATGCTGAGAGGACATTATCTTTTAGCAGAAGCTGGAGGCTAATAGTGAAAAATCCGAGTGAAATCAAAAGTCTGCTCAAATAAAATTGTTTCACATTTTCTGCATTAAGAAATATATATGTCTAACCATATATACATGATTTAACAACTTCTTCAGCAGTATTTGTGATGTTACTTCAGTAAAATATACTAGGAAAGTAAATATGTATTTTACATACTTAGCCTCTTCACTTTAAAACATTTTTCAAATGTCTGTCAACAAAACATAATAAAAAAATAGGGATCACCCAAAGAATTTCAGATTAAAATGACATGGTTTATAATTTGAATTGTGGCAACAATAGCTACAAGTATTTAAATGAACTGTTATCCACAAAGACAGGGAAAAGAACTGACCATATGTGAAACAAAGTAAGACATTTTACATATTAATTTCAACTTTCTAAGAAAATTATGATAAGCAATGACCTTCCAGCTTTTATATAGGAGAAATAATCACAACAGCTAAGATAATGTTTAGGTAAACACTTATTGACACATTAACTTCTAGGTTTTTATTTACAACTAAACCCAACAGAAACTAAACAAACATAAAAATATTACTTTTTTTTTTCCCCAGTTCCGAAATAAATGCATCACAGTCTTCCAGTGGTGCAAAAATAGCTATAAAAAGGCATTTCACATAGTGAAATGCATGCTGTGCTTATCAGAAGACGATTACCACCTAGCGTCTAATGCTAGTATTACCAACATGGCAGGAGTGAGGAAAAGACTCACAGCAAAGTAACTCTAAAAGCAGGAAATCATGTCTGAATACGCTAGAAGACTACATGGCTACTTTCCTACTGTTAACTAGCATTGCAAAACAATAACATAAAGTATATGTCAGAACTTGCCCAGTCCTAAGAAATGATAGAAATACTAGGCCCTTTCAAAATGAAAGTGTGCAGGTCAGCATTTGGGACAATTCTGTACTGAAAGTAAGCTCTTTCATATACTTTTCCTACAAACTGAGGTGCATATGGACACTGTCAGATTGACAGGCAAGAATTCAGATTGGTTATTTGCTAATTTATAGCAAACAGAAAACACTAATCCGCAATGCTGGAACTTGTGCTTACTCAATTCGTGATCACCCATTGCTTCTTGCTGGATTTGAGTAAATCTTGAAGACTTGACAGGAAGCACTAGCCCTACAGAATGTTACCTTCCATTTACAGCAAAACAGTAGGTTGCTAATGTCATTTAATAGATTTCCAAACTGTCAGAGCTGAAGAAAGCATGCCGTTTAAATACCTACAAGGCAAGGAGTATTTAATCCTAAATAGCTGTGATGGCTTGGCAGCTCATAGCTTGGACGGGTGTACTCTTCACTGGGTAAAAATCTGGCTGGATGGCCAGGCCCAAAGAGTTGTGGTGAATGGAGTTAAATCCAGCTGGTGGTCAGTCACAAGTGGTGTTCCCTGGGCACAGTATTGAGGCCACTTCTGTTTAATGTCTTTACCAGTGATCTGGACAATGACATTGAATGCGCCCTCAGTAAGTTTCCAGATGACATCAAGTTAGGTGTGAGGGATCTGGACCTGCTGGATCATTCGGCTGGGGCCAATTTTAAGAGATTTAACAAGGCTAAGTACTGGGTCCTGCACTTGGGCCACAAGAACCCCAGGCAGCGCTACAGGCTCGGGGAAGAGTGGCTGGAAAGCTGCCTGATGGAAAAGGACGTGGGGATGTTGATTGTCAGCTGGATGAACATGAGCCAGCAGTGTGCCCAGGTGGCCAAGGTGGCCAACAGCATCCTGGCTTATGTCAGAAACAGTGTGACCAGAAGGATGAGGGAAGTCATGGTCCCCTTGGGGCACCAGTGAATCCTGTGTTCAGTTTTGTGCCCCTCACTACAAGAAAGATATTGAGGTTCTGGAGAGAGTTCAGAGAAGGGCAATGAAGCTGGTGATGGGTCTGGAGCACAAGTCTTGTGAGGATCAGCTGAGGGACCTAAAGCACTTTATCAAAACTAGATTGATTCTTTCCTACTTCTTCCAGTCATCCAAAGAAAACAGATCTACCAGCATTTAGTTCCTAAGATATTCCTTAAAGCACTTCTTTTAAACAATTATGCTACACTTGTGAACTTCCATGCCCTTGTCACCGTGGCTGATTTAAATGGTAAGTTACATACCAGAGTAGGTAATGAAACAATTTCATATTTGAATGTCTTTGGAACTCTTACACAAGCATTACCTGGCTCAGGGAGGTTAATTCTCTTCAATTTTTCAGTTTGTTTCCAACAAGCTTCATACTAACAGTTCAGTTTGACAGATTTTTTTCAGAAATACCCTCTTTTGTGTTTTAAAGACTGTACTGAGTTTTTGTGATATTGCAAGCTTCTCTTCAAAATATTTTTGTGCTGTATTACTTGAAGTGTCAAAAGATTTCCTCATTTGGGCATGACTTCCATTTTCTGAAAGATGCCCTAACAGCCTCTTTCAGTTGTCTGTTGAACCATGTCAGTGTTTTTCCTGTTCTTTTAGACTCTTAGTACTTCATCATTAAAACAGGGAAATAATTATGTGCTTATGTTGCAAGGCTATTATGAAGATGTACTTATGAGGCTCCGTACTTAATTCTGAAATATTGAACTCTATGAAAAGGTCATGATAGAAGTCAGAATATCTCTGAATTTCAGACAAATCTTAAGACTAGGATTTTGGGAAAAATATTTTGAATCCATTTAATTTATGCTCAACATGAAGTAGAGACATCATCTCCTTTAGTTTTACTTGTAGCTTCTGTGAACTCAAAGTGCTCTAAACTACTCATTAAGCATATAAAAAACGTGGATGCCAGTGATGCAGTTATTACAGGTGAAACTTTTAAGTTCCTATGTATCTTGTTCTCCAGTTCAAAACCCATTTTTATCAATAAGTATTAATATTTGACATGTCCTTGCTAGTCCTAAATATCACATTGTATATGTGTAAAATAAATCACACGGTTTCCACATCTCTTTCATCAAAAGCTGGCAACAGCATGGGGAACTAAACAGACCAGCTGACTCATTACACCTTATTATCAAGTAAACATACATTAATCCAGCCACCTTGCCCCTGAAGGGGGAGCTACCTTGCATTTATCAAAAGCAATATCCTACCTACAGCCAGTATCCTAGAGCAGACACAGAACTGTAGCTCGTACCTCATGTAAACAGTGTATTCTTAAAGACTGTACTGGTTTCGTGTCTATTTATCTGCCTCCCCTGACTCCTTTTTGTCCAATTTCAACCAAATTTGATCATAGTGATGTGAAAATAGCACCTGGCTACAGGATAGAAATGTTACTAGCACCCCTTCAAAAAAAATAATAAAGGCCGGGTGGGCTGAGGGAACTGGAAAGCCTGGAGAACAGAAGGATGAGGGGAGACCTAATTGCTCTTTACAATTACCTGAAAGGGGGTTGTAGTGAGGTGGGTTTCTTGTTTCCATTTATTCTCCGAAGTAAGAAGTGATGCAACAGGAGGAAATGGCCTCTAGTTTAGCCAGGGGAGGTTTAGATTGGATATTAGGAAAAACTTCTTCACTGAAACTCTTGTCAAGAATTGAAACAGACTGCCCAGGGAAGTGGTGGGACTCACCATCCCTAGAGGTGTTTAAGAGATGGGTAGGTTTAGCACTTAGGAACATGGTTTAGTGTTGGACTTGTCGGTGTTCGTTTTACGGTTGGGCTTGATCTTAAAGGTGTTTTCCAACTTAAATGATTATATGATTATAAGACTACATGAGATACTGAGAACTGCAAAAAAAAGCAAGAAGGAAGAATCCAGTCAGGAACTGCACTGACACAGAGAACTGTTGAAAGAGGGTGGCCCAGCATATAAAAACATAATCAGGACCACTAAAATCTGAAAAAACAAACAAACCAAACCCAAATAGGAAACTAGATAGTAGCTTAATGTTTTCCTTAGTATACATTTCAACACTAAAGGAAGGTGTACATACAAAATGTAAAAGACAGAAGTATTTCTTGGGTGTCACAGTAAGATAGTCACAGTGAAGATAACACTTAATTATACATTTGAAAATTTCTGTGGATGATTTAATTAAAATAATATGCTTGCAATGACACAGTCATATATCCTAAGAAATGAGAAGAGATAACTGCTATTTTTAAAGCTGCATTTGAAACAGGTGATTCAGTAAAATCCTGAACTTAATATGTCATGAAATCTCTTGTGCTCACTTTTCCAAATTTGTTTTTCAAATACAAAATATCCTCCCAGAAAAAGCAGCAAAGGCCAATCAATTTTAAAGGATTTAAAGGAAAATATCGGGGTTTCAAATGGTGACAAGTCATATTTCAACTTATGCTACATTAAAACTGGTCTTCATAAAAATAATACACAACTGCCTTGCATAGTGGTAAGATCTTTATAAGGCCTTTGTGTGTAAGATTTGAAGGATAGAAATTATTTTCTCCATTGATGTTTGCCTTTATGTATAAGCATTAGGACTATTGGTCAATGGTCCTCATTTTAAAGGTGTTTTAAACATTTTCTCCTTATTCAAGGCACTGTTGAAAAGACTAAAAATTACTATGTGAAATATTTAACTTAAAAAAAAACAAAAAAAAACCCCCAAAAAACCCAACCCCCACGCAAAACTCCAAAAATAAGTTAAATAACTTATTTTCAGGGGAAAATGTGTTTCCTAGTCCTACAAATATATCCATGAAGTGAGTTCTAAACAAAACTGGGAGCTACTTTAAAGATTTTCAGTTCATATCAGTTTAAGATATAGCTCACATTCCTCGAAGGAAATTGTTAATACACTTCACAGTACACACGGTACCTGTAAACCCAGTGTGTAACTGCTGTTTGTGCATCAAATAAAGTAGAAGTCAACTTAAGTCCATGATGAGACATCACATGTAAATAACAAATACAGACATGCAGCCTATTAATTGGCCACATTTCTCACAACTGGAAGATGTTTCATTGACCTTTGGCAATATCCGGATACTCTGTAGGTAAAAATATAAAATGGCTACACTTTTTGAAACAGTATTTTTGTTGCAATTAGTTCATTTTCCAAACAACACTGGGTTGTTTTCATTTGTAAAAGTGTTTAAATATTTCTGAAGCCAAAACCAGATTTGAGCTTTCTTAAAATAATTAATTACTTTTGTACCAAACACTATTATACTTACCAAATAAATTAAAATATCTTGCCAGTTGTCTTTCAGGTAATGATTTAAATAATTTCATTTACATGCTGCAATTTAAATGCTTCAGAAGTACGACATTTTGCAAAAATCTGTACTTTAAAAATTTCCTTTCAAATCCTGTGAATGTTATTGTATGCACTTGCATATTTTGCTTGAAAAGGCATGGTATTACTTCCGTAATCCTGCTGTTGATACAAAATAGGTCAAAAAAATTAGTACGTATAGACTATCAGTAGCATTTCTTGTACGTTTGGAACATTTAAATTTCTTGTGTCATGGCACAGAAACCCAGTGAGTGCTGGGAACTGTACAAGCACAAAACAAAAAGGTATTCCCATTACCAGTAGAAACAAGCACTACTTCAGCATACTTAAACTACACACATAGCTTGCTCAACAGAAAAGCAGAGGGATTGCAAATAGTTATTTTGTAGATGATAAGAAGAGGTTCACTTAAATGAAAATAACACACATAAAAGACACGGGTGATATGGCAGTAGAAACTCATTTTTATCTTTTCCTTGTCTGTAGAAATTACTAGTTTTGATCAACTTAATAGCAAAAAAGTGGTTTACACCGTAGTTAAAAAACTCTGGTTTTGGAGGAGATTTCAACAGTGGTTTAACCTACTGGTTCTGTAAGTGTTGCACTCTACTGAATCTTGAATTGCTACTGCAGTGAGCTTTCATTAGCTTGTTTTCTTTTGACATTAAATTTCTAACCTGCTACACTTCAGAAGCACACAACAGCCTTCTCTTGAATTGAGAAACAGAGCTTATTGATCTAACTGTAAAAGGAAAGAAAAAGCATAATTTTCACAAAATACTGTAATTACTCAGACATTGTTTACAGGGTATTTTACAAAAAGCTAATAATAGTGTGTATTCTGTTAGTGTCAGTTAAGAAGGCAACTTTTCACAAATCTGGTTCATACAGATTTTTTTATATATTTGCAAAATCAATAAACGTTTTATGTTTTCCATAACATGTTTATAGAACCTCAAAACAGTCTGCGGACTCAAGTAAAAGCACTGATAGCACCTAGATTAAATTCATTGCAATTTAAACCCGAACATAGATAATGAGCTGCTGACACATGTTAAAATAAGACTAATTCTCTCTTGCTCTTGACAGTGAGTGTGATCTGTCTGGATCTAAAGAGAGTGTCATAGAGTAGTTTTATGGAAAACTTTTGAACTTGTTTGGAAATAAAAATGAGGCTACTGAAGTATGCAGCAATTACCTTTAGTATATACCCATTTAATGAAAAACAACATTTTAAATTGAAATCTTTAAGAAGAAAGGTTGAGTTACACAACACAGAAAGGTTAAGCTATTTTTTTCTCATGAATAGGGAAATACTTATAGAGGCTGAAGAGCCAGTAAAGGTAATTGAAATCTAACACTATAACCTAGCATAGAATCATAGAATCCTAAAATCATAGAATAGTTCGGGTTGGAAGGTACCTTTAAAGGTCATTTAGTCCAACCCCCTGGCAATGAGCAGGGACATCTTCAACTAGATCAGGTTCTTCAGAGCCCCATCCAGCCTGGCCTTGAATGTTTCCAAGGATGAGGCATCTACCAACTCTCTGAGCAACCTGTGCCCATGTTTCACCACCCTCACTGGAAAAAATTTCTTCCTTATATCTAGTCTAATTCTACCCTCTTTTAGTTCAAAAGCATTATCCCTTGTCCTATCGCAACAGGCCTCTCTACAAATTTGTCCCCCTCTTTAAGTACTGAAAGGCTGCAATAAGGTCTCTCCAGAGCTTTCTCTTCTCCAGGCTAACAACCCCAACTCTCTCAGCCTTTCCTCATAGGAGAGATGTTCCAGACCTCTGATGATTTCTTCTAGGAGGATCAGTTCCATGATGTTCCCAGGCACAGAGGTGAGGCTGCCAGGTCAGTGGTTCTATCTTTTTAAAAATGAGTGAAATGTTTCCTTTTTTATGGTCACCGGGGACTTCACCCGACTGCCATGACTTTTCAAATATCATGGAGATTGGCTTGGCAACTACATCAGCCAGTTCCCTCAGGACTCAGTAATGTTAGGTCCCAGATGGTCTCAAACCTGGTCTTCATTTACAGTGGAAGGGACTTTGCGCCCCCAGCCCTTGTCTTGTAGTTCATCCATTTCAGAGGTTTGGGAAGAGAGGTTGCCAGGGAAGACTGAGGCAAAAAAGTTAGTGAGCACCTCAGCCTTCTCCTTGTCTGCTGTTATCGGTTTGCCAGTCATGTTCATTGGGCGATACGCTTTCTCTGACCTCCCTTTTCTGGCTGATGCATCCGTAGAAGCCCTTGTTATTCTTTGCATCCCTTGCCAAGTTCAGCTCCAGCTACTCCTTGGCTTTCTTGATCCCATCCCTACACAACTGGCCAGTCTCCCTGTACCACCCTGTACTCAGGATACCTGTCCCTGCTTCCACTGCCTGTTTCCCTCTTGCTCTTTAGTTCGACCAGCAGGTCTCGACTCAGCCATGCTGATCTCTTGCTTTCCTTTCCAGATTTCTCAAACCTGGGGACTGAGAGCTCTCATGCTTTACAGAAAATGTCCTTAAAGATCTGCCAGCTCTGCTCTGCTCCTTTGTCCCTGAGGGCAGTTTCCCAAAGGGTCCTATTGACTAACTCCTTGAACAGCTGATCATTTGCTTTCCTAAAATTCAGGGTCCTGACTTCACTCTTCACCTGTCCCATATCTCTCAGGACTGTGAACTCCACCAGTGGATGATCACAGCAGCCCAGGCTGCCCCCAGTTTTGATGTTGCTGATTAGTTCACTTGCATTAGCGATCAACAGGTCCAGCATTGCATCCCCTCTGGCAGGGCTGTCTATTACATGGCTTAAGAAGTTCTTGATGTGCTTCAGGAGTCTCCTGGATTGCCTGCAGCTCGCTGTGCTACTTTTCTAGCAGATGTGAGGGTGGTTGATTCACCTAGCAGGATGAGAGTCTGCGAGCACGATGCCTCCTGTAGCTGGAGTAAGAAGGCTTCATCAGTAGGCTCCCCTTGATCAGGCAGCCTGTAGTAGACAACCAGAAGGTTCCCTTTGTTGTCTTGGTCTCTAATTCTTACCCATAAGCATTCAATCTGCTCGTGGTTATTCTTCAGAGACAGCATGTTAACTGTAAAATTATCTATAATTCAGGAAAGAGTTAAACTACCTTGATGGTATAATACAAAAACTCTTTTAAGCCTGTCTGTCAGCCACAGGTAGAAAGACCATATAGAGACTCTCTGCTCTGAACTCTTATGGCTGTTAATAACATGTTTTCTTTCTTCTGTAACTTTCACTGTATCCCTAGTTTTGTCTGCTTAATGTCTTTAGCATTATGGCAAAAATTTCTTGACTCAAGACTACCAGAGATTGCAATCTTTCAGTTTTATGTAGAAATAGTGCAGATTTCTCTTCTGGTTTTGCCTCTTAGCCCTGGTATCTAACAGAGAGTCCCATGGATGAATATTTTATGCCTAGATTTTTTTTTTTTTTTCTGATGACCACTAATAAGATTAATACTTTCCTAAAAACATTGCATACTTTCAGTGTGATCGATTCTAAAGGTCCTAGCAGTCTCAGCTTGCACCTAAGTGTTTTTTAAAGATCACAATGATTTAGTCTGGTTAACTAATTCTGGGCAGAAGATCCAGCTGGCAGTACATGGTCCCTCTGTTGGCCACCTTTCCAAACAGCCCACTACCTTGATGCATCTGAACAGGAACAGCATGTATGCTGAAGACAATAGAGAAGAGGCTGTAATTGCTGGCTGCTGTTGTTTCTAATCAGAGGACCACCAAATGCCTTTAAATTGCTGCCATCTACTCAGCAGAGGTCAAAAAGGCAAACTGAATGTTAGAAATTACTAAGACAATTATAGAACAAAATAAACTGTTTTGCCACTAGTTGTGTAAATAGCACCTTCAAAAGGCTGTTCAAAGGTACAGAATTACTTGCACACAAAAAAATAAATACATAGCAGTCACCAGCCTATGTTTTCACAGATGGTCCTTTTTGCCTTACTGGAAGATGTGCATGATGTTTGCCTTTTTCAGACATCACCAACCTCCCTTGATCACCATAATCTTTCAAAGATGATAGTGTGGCCTCACAATGAGGTCACTTATCAGTCCTCCCTTAGATGCATCCCATCTGGTCCCAGAGATTGCCGTATGTCCAGTACACTTTAGTGTTTCTTTAGTCTATCTTCTACTGCAGGTAACGCTCTGTTTCCCCAGGCTGTGCTACGAGGTGAAGGGGCCTAGGAGGCCTGGGAAGAAAGGAAACAAACCAAAACAAAACAAATGCCAAGAAGGCATTGAGACCTTTTCCATGTCCTTTGTCATTAAGTCCCTTGCCCCCTAAGCAGTAAGCCCTCGGTACCCCTCGTTTTCCTTTTGCTGGCCATGCACTTACAGAAGTGCCTTTTGTTACCCTTCACATCCCCTGCTAGCTTCAGCTCCAGCAGAGCTTGGCTCTCCTAATTTGATACCTGTATATAAGACTATTCATACCCTGTGCCCTAGATATTTGCTTTTGGTCAATGTTTGGGGCAGGATATTGAGTGAGATGGACCTGTTAAGTTTTTGTGCTCCAGAGCACTTCAGAGAGCTAGTACACACACTTACACCCCAGGAACTAATGAAGTAAGTTTCTTCCAACTTGGAACCATTAATCAGAAAGGAAATGCCCACCAAAATAGTTCAAAAGGCTCCATGTTAAAAAATGCAGTTTTCTCCTTACCCACTTAATTAGGGAGTTTTCACAAATGGTAACATAAACTACAACTATATGAAATATAACTTTCCTACAGAACCCCTCTTAAGTGCTGGAATTCCTTTCCCTTCCTCCACAAGGAGTGAGGTAAGCTGGGCAAAGGGGAAGTCTTTGTCACAACAAGAGAGTAAACAATGGTTAAAAATATGAAAGTCTAGAGCTTAACTATTAGGAAAATAATTATTTTCATTCTTCATGGGTAAATTCAGTTGCAAAGACAAAAATTATTCAAGGACTTCAGAAGTTATCTCCCTTACAATGTTTTTTCATACCTGAACATGACCACATGCATTCAACTGAGGTTGAGTCAGTCCTGATGGTGATTTTGAAATTTGTCCAGCCCAGAAGAAAATGTTTGCTCCTCATATAATTCTGAACACATGTATCTCTAATGACTGCAAAATCACAACTCTGAGCAAGAGCATTACCTTTTTTTCTGATGGTCAAGAAGAAAAATTGCTACCATAGAGCCACAAGAGGAGAATCTTCACCCTTTCCACCAAATGATGTCTTCATTTTCTACCTAGCCTTCCTTCCTTACCATTTGTATATGAGTACAGCATTTTTTCAACTTTTTTTTGTTCATTTTCTTGATTTCTGTATGAGTTAAACATATGGATTAAAAAGTTGTTGCAGTACAGAGGCTATTCTCTTAGACTGTGAAAATGCTTCGGTAGGTCCTATTTGTACTACAGACCACTTGAACCATGTCCCTTTGAAGAAATCTTTGTATGTTTATTTGGGAAAAAGGAGGGAATTTGACTGGAATCTGGCTATCTGAGCAGGGATTACAGAACACCACTCTTTAGTTGATAATTTTATTTACATTTCAAATGTAAATTAAGAAAACTGTTGCTATTCCATTTGAACAGAAAAGCAACATCTGGTTTTATGAGACAAAGATGGTCTGAGATCATATGTGACAGAAAGGAAACAGGCTTTAAAAACATTAGAGGCCTTTATAAATAATTACTTTAAGAAAGATCTCTGAAACCTAATTTTTTGTACACGTGAAGAATGTTAAAAGCACATAAGAAAATGTAAAGAAACATTAATCATAATACTGTTAAGATTCACCAAAGGACTTTTAGAAATAAAACTACCCAGGAAGTTACTTCAAAACTGCTTGAATTTCTACTGAAAACACACACAAACAGTAATTTTGGTTTCATATTTGCTTAGATTAAATGTCTTTCAATTATAAATTACCGTAGTGGCAGATCTTAGGGGAAAAAAAACACAACCCTATTCCAGAAACAGGCATATATTACATATGTAAATATACAGCTTTCTATTGCCTTACAAATGCCCATGTTTGTCTGTATCTATCTGCAGTCCTACATTACTTTTTGAGGCAGGAACCATCTACGTCCTCTCCTTGTACAATGCCCACAGTTATAGGGTTTTGGTTCACAAACGACAGTAACACAGATAATGAAATCATGAATGCAATTTGCTTGTTTTTTCTTATTTGAGGAATGTAAGGAATGAGCTGGAGTTGATTTGTGGTGGTGACAATGCAAGTTAAATACAGGTAAGTATAAGAAGTGCAACTGGTATGCAAATGGGCTTTCAAAATGTAACCTCTTTTAAAAGGCAATCCAGAGCAGTACTAAAAATCCAGCAGCAGCCTTTCAAAGACTTCTTTTCTGCCTGTCAGATTGTCTGAAATCCTTAGTGAAGGACAAGGGAAACTAACAAATGCTAGTATGGAAACCTGGTCGGCATCCGTGACATTTTTATTGTTAGAAGAGCAATGGGGTACCAGCTATATTTCAGACTGTACAACAGACAAACTGCCAAAGACAGCGAACATGGTACTGTGGTACTGTGATAAGGCTGATAATATACAAGTAAATAGATCTGAGTTTTGAGGTTGGTTAAAGAGAGCACATTCAGCAGTTTCTATGGTAATAGATTTATTTGTATCTTTACTTAGATCCTGTGGCAGCTGCACATCCCCCTGAGATCTGGAGCCTTCAATGGGACAGTTGATGGCTCTTTTAGCACCTTTTGTGCCCCACATACACACCTAGGGTGGTACCAAGGTGTTGATACTCATATCCTCCCCTACCACGGGGCGGGGTGACTTCACCTCCAGCAGCTGGTGGGGCAAGAGGGGTGGAACCCTCAGTTAATTGACTGTGTCCTATTTCTCACCGGTTTAATAAAAGTTGTTTTGGACCCTGTTGTCACTTGAACTCACCTCGGGGTGCCTCGGTGACAGACCCTGAGTCAATTGACAGGGTCGTTAGCAGAGGAGGTGCCCAAAGTAGCTGCAAAGCTTCTGGACCATGTTGTAGTGCCCACAGCCAGATCTGACCAGACTATAAAACAGGGTTCCTGTTGAAGGCCCCCTTTGGAGTGGTCTTTTCAGAGCAGTGGGTCTGTGAACTAGAGCCCTCCCCTTAGATTGAGACACTGTCTAAGGAGACTTCCTGGGATTGAGAACGCCTCACCTCCTTGTCTGAGTGAGAGGTTATTTACTGGATATATCCTTGAATGAGTCCTTGCCTAACCCAGGCAAGTGTGAGCTCTCACCTAACCCAGGCGAGTGATTATTTCTTGTGATGTTTAAGCCCAGAAATGAATGATTAAATTGATGAAAGAAATCTTTCAGCTGAGTTGTTTGAACTGCAACAGTCTGAGGGAGAAAGAAGAAATAAATTGCTTCCAATCTCTATAAGAACAAAAAACACTGCTGGATTTAAAAAAAAAAAAAAATAGACTTTCTGATCATAGAATCATAGAATGCTAGGGATTGGAAGGGACTTCGAAAGATCATCTAGTCCAATCCCCCTGCTGGAGCAGGAACACCTAGATGAGGCTACACAGGAATGTGTCCAGGTGGGTTTTGAATGTCTCCAGAGAAGGAAACTCCACAAGCTCCCTGGGCAGCCTGTTCCAGTGCTCTGTCACCCTCACTGAGAAGAAGTTTCTTCTCAAGTTTAAGTGGAACCTCTTATGTTCTAGCTTAAACTCATTACCCCTTGTCCTACCATTGTTTGTCACCGAGAAGAGCCTGTCTCCATCCTCATGACACTCACCCTTTGTATATTTGTAAACATTAATAAGGTCACCCCTCAGTCTCCTCTTCTCCAAACTAAAGAGCCCCAGCTCCCTCAGCCTTTCCTCATAAGGGAGATGCTCCACTCCCTTAATCATCTTGGTTGCCCAACGCTGGACTCTCTCCAGCAGTTCCCTGTCCTTCTTGAACTGAGGGGCCCAGAACTGGACATAATATTCCAGGTGTGGTCTTACCAGGGCAGAGTAAAGAGGAAGGAGAACCTCCCTGGACCTACTAACCACCACCCTTCTAACACACCCCAGGATGAAGAGACTGATAAAGGTGATGAATTACTGTCCTGGCTTTGGCTGGGATGAAGTTAATTATCTTCCTAGCAGCTGGTATAGTGCAGTGTTTTGAATTTAGGGCAAGAATAATGTTGATAACACACTGATATTTTAGTCGTCAATAAACGCTGTTTACACCAACTCAAGCACTTTTCAGTTTCTCATACTGACCTGCAGTGAGGAAGTTGGAGGTGCACAAGAAGTTGGAAGGGGACACAGCAAGGACAGCTGACCCAAACTGGTCAAAGGGATAGTCCATGCCATACGACATCATGATCAATATATAAACTTGGGGGAAGCTGGCCAGGGACCACTTCCTGGGGACTGGCTAGGCATTGGTCAGTGGGTAGTGAGCAATCACATTGTGCATCTCTTATTTTGTATATTCTTTTATCATTATTGCTATTATTGTTGTTATTTTCTCCTCTTTTCCTGTCTTATTAAACTGTCTTTATCTCTACCCACAAATTTAACTCTTTTTTATTTTTTTTTTTTCTGTTTTTTCCTCAATCCCACTGGAAGAATGGGGGCAGTGAACAAGGAGCTGCATGTGGTGTTCAGCTGCCTGCCATGACAATTATGTGACTCAAGCAGAGAACATTGTGAGAACCGTAAATAGTGAAGAACACAAATCACCGATAAACAGAGAGCTGGAACATTTGGTAAATCGAGTAAAGCAGACAATGTCCATTGAAATAGATGAGCAGAAAAAAAGCGTTTGTAAGAACAGTAAACGACAATGTGTTGTGTTGTTTTTTTTTTTTTTTTTTACAGGTTGAGCAGACACTATTCTCAAAACCAAGGCCTTTCAAAATGACTTAAGGGTTATGCTAAGTGGATAACTGACTGGAGCTCTATGCCCAAAAATGTTTAATATAGCATATGGGTAGTTCAGTTCTAATGCTCATTGGTTAAGAAGGAGACAGTTCAGAAAGGAACCACAGGTTTAAATAAGTATTGAAAAATATGCCTTACAGTGGAAGACACCACGATCATAAGTTGTTTAATTTGTCAAAACAAAAAGGAGCAATTTGATCATGTTAACCATGAGAATGCAGGGCTCTTTCATCTGATGGGTACACAAAATCTAGTGCTATGAAGCTACAGTTGCCCAGATTTCATCTTAGGAGAGAAAGGATTTATCTCAGCCATTCACTCCAGGATAGTTCTGACACTTTTCTTATGCACAGTTCAGAGGATCAAAATTAGAAGCCTGAATCTCTTGGAGTCAATGCAGAGAGTGGCAATTCACACCAGAGTGACAATTCAAACTGTCTAAACTCAATGTCTAAATAAATTTCCCTACTTTGTATGGCACAGCAGTAGCCACAAACACAGACAAAAGGCAAGGATGATGGAGCATTTGAACAAATTTTTACTAGTTGTATGGGATTATTTTTAATATTATTATTTTAATACTATTTTAAAACCAATAATTCATGATTATTCTATCTTCATCCCCTGCTCCCCTGAAAAAAAAAAATTAAAAAGGAGCTTTAATTAACCATACCTCGCAAAGTTTTATGCTTTTTGTAATCCAGAATGTCAGACTAGATGTTCTGATGAGCCCTCTTAGTCTTAAAATCTATGCCTTTACAACTCACTAAGAAGGGAAAACAAGTGAACTTCACAAACAAGCACATAGCATTTTATTTTACCATATGACTTTTAACAGATGGTGAGTTTTACTTCAACAGCTGTTAGAAAGCAAACACGCTCCTGCTACAGTTAAATGGCAGTAGATCATAGGCCATTCACAACCCAATTTTTTTTTTACAATGTAATTAAGATTAGATCTTACTGAAATCTTATGAGGCCGGTTTCTAAAAGATGCAGAGAAGAAGCAAAGTTATCAACCTTTATGAAACTAAAACAGTAAACTGTTTTAATCTCCCTGCAGTGGATCGATGTAATTCCTGCTCACCCTAAGCACAATTAGCCTCACTCAAAGGGAACTGTAAGATTTTTGTCTTTTCAGATACCAATAATAGCTGTTGGCAGGGTATTGAATAGAAAGAGCAGGATATACAATTGGCAGGTATTGATGGCAGCTCACTCATCAATATCACAGCATATCTATGTGCAGCTTCTTACAACACCCAAATTAAAAGAAACTAGGAACAGCCTAAACAAGGAGCAGACTACACCCAGACTGTTTGATGTCATAGTTCCAGATAAAGGTCCTTTGAGCAATTCCCTGTATTCTGGAAATTAAGAGTTTGTTATCAACCTTTTTTTTCTCCTTGACCTGCTGTCAATCCCTAAAACAACTTTCTTTCCTAAGTCTATAGCTAATTTGTCTCAAGTCTTTCCTAAGGTCCTTGCTGATTTTTTTTTAATGTAACTTCAAAAAAGCAATGTATTCACATTTCTGATTCCTTTAAAGAACTAGCATATATATATGATATTTGTGAGGTGAGTTTCCCTTTATCAAAACCAGATTGATTCCTTCCTACTTTTTCCAGTCATCCAAAGAAGACAGATCTACCAGCATTTAGTTCCTAAGATATTCCTTAAAGCACTTCTTTTAAACAATTATGCTACACTTGTGAACTTCCATGCCCCTGTCACCGTGGCTGATTTAAATGGTAAGTTACATACCAGAGTAGTTAATGAAGCAATTTCATATTTGAATGTCTTTGGAACTCTTACACAAGCATTACCTGGCTCAGGGAGGTTAATTCTCTTCAATTTTTCAGTTTGTTTCCAACAAGCTTCATACTAACAGTTCAGTTTGACAGATTTTTTTCAGAATTACCCTCTTTTGTGTTTTAAAGACTGTACTGAGTTTTTGTGATATTACGAGCTTCTCTTCAAAATATTTTTGTACTGTATTACTTGAAGTGTCAAAAGATTTCCTCATTTGGGCATGACTTCCATTTTCTGAAAGATGCCCTAACAGCCTCTTTCAGTTGTCTGTTGAACCATGTCAGTGTTTTTCCTGTTCTTTCAGACTCTTGGTACTTCATCATTAAAACAGGGAAATAATTATGTGCTTATGTTGCAAGGCTATTATGAAGATGTACTTATGAGGCTCCGTACTTAATTCTGAAATATTGAAGTCTATGAAAAGGTCATGATAGAGTTACCTGAAGTCAGAATATCTCTGACTTTCAGACATATCCTAAGACTAGGATTTTGGGAAAAATATTTTGAATCCATTTAATTTATGCTCAATATAAAGTACAGACATCATCTCCTTTAGTTTTACTTGTAGCTTCTGTGAACTCAAAGTGCTCTAAACTACTCAGTAAGCATATAAATACATGGATGCCAGTGACACAGCTATTACAGGTGAAACTTTTAAGTTCCTATGGATCTCGTTTTCCAGTTCAAAAACCATTTTTATCAATAAGTATTAATATTTGACATATCCTTGCTAGTCCTAAATATCACATTGTATATGTGTAAAATACATCACACAGTTCCCATATCTCTTTCATCAAAAGCTGACAACAACATGGGGAACTAAACAGATCAGCTGACTCATTACATCAGCTGACTTATTACATCAAGTAAACATACATTAATCCAGCCACCTTGCCCCTGAAGGGGGAGCTACCTTGCATTTATCAAAAAGCAATATCCTACCTACAGCCAATATCCTGGAGCAGTTACAGAATGGTAGCTTGTACCTCATGTAAACAGTGTATTCTTAAAGACTGTACTGGTTTGTGTTTATTTATCTGCCAGTTCCACTGTCCTTCCATGACTCCCTCTTGTCCAGTTACAAACAAATTTGATTATAGTGATGTGAAAATAGCACCTGGCTACAGGATATAAACCATTTTAGCATTTCTTCATGGGATGCTAAAGGAGGAAAAAGGAGAGGAGAGGAAAAGGAAAAGGAAAGGAAACTGGGAGGGCTCAGCCCTTATCCATTCTGTGGGGAATAATCATTCAGCACTCACACAGCTCTGATGCTGCCTTCTGTGCAGTCATATATATAAATATATATATGCACATATATATATGTGGTTTAGGCAGCAGAAGAGACTGCTTTGAGTAGCATTTATGGGAAGGAACACAGGACACTACTGTTGGCTTGCAATAGAAGGTATAGGGAGGAGATGAGAATATTGCCAGCAAGCTTAAGGGACCTAACATTGACCTGAAAACATTGTGTATTTAGCTGCTGATGGTAGGACAATGTGGTATTTTCAACAACGACAACAAAAATAGTTCTTGCAACTACTATGAAACTTGTGGAATTCATTGCCGAAGGATATTATGGATGTTGAAATGGGCTCAAGAGACAACTGAATGAGG
Source organism: Streptopelia decaocto (assembly GCF_964273445.1). Lineage (NCBI taxonomy): Eukaryota > Metazoa > Chordata > Aves > Columbiformes > Columbidae > Streptopelia > Streptopelia decaocto. The sequence goes on from NC_138661.1 coordinate 22,307,953, forward strand.
CAAAGACACAAAACTCAAGAAACACAGAACAGCAATCCTTTGAAGGTTACTACAACAAAACCACACAGAGGTTAGAAAGTTCCTGCAGGTAAAAATAATTGAAAGCTGAGCCACAATTAATGGAGAGTACCATATATGGCTTCTAAACGCTGATACCAAAGGAAAATTAAGAGAAGGGAAATCCTGGAGACAAGATACTGCATTAGATGAGAGCCATTGGACCGATTTGCTATGGCTGTTCTTTAATGGTGGAAAACTTACGAGAGGGTATTGAGGATATTTGGGATGGGAAGGGGAGCTGAAGTTATTTTAGTAAGCAAAGGCAGGTGATGTAGATCACAAATAAATAGGAAGCAAAACTTCATTACTTTATTGCCAAATTAAAAAAAAAAACAAACAACTAAAAATAGATTCTTAAAATGAAAAACATGATGTAGTTATACCTTTGGATAAATGTTCAGTGTAATTTTGGTGATTTGTAAGTAATTCTTTGCAGTCATTAACCCCCACTTCCTAGTGGATCTGCTGGCACTGAAAGGCCAGGATCTCCCCCAGCATATTACACCAAAGACGGAGGAGGTTATAGTCCCAACCAGCACTGTGCTGTGGAAAGAGAAAAGCGCTGCCAGCCCAGCTGGGACCGGGATTCCTCAGTGCCCTGCACACAGTGTCACAGCATGAAAGAGGAGTGGAGCCAGGGACTGGCAGAGGCAGAAGGAAAGGAGGCCCAGGCAAGGGTAAAATGGCGGGAGATCAGACCACGATATTGGCTGTGCGGAGAAAGGCATGAAAAATATTATAGATGTGGCAAAATTATTGATACCTAATTTCATATTTTTAGTACTGTATTTCAATACCATTTAGAATTACCTTCCTACCGTAGTATATGAGTATATAATTCTTCATGCAACACGACAAGCCTTTTTCTTTCTACTTATTTTCTTTACTCCACGGAAAAAGAAAAAAGGATAAAAATCTCATACTGAAAAAAAAAGCATCTCCAAGAACAATATCTGTGCACTCAGGCATTCTGGATAAGCACGTCTGTTAACTATATTTGGACAAATACATTAAAAACAGTTTAAAACAAACACACTTTGCTGGCTGAAGTTTATGACACTTTTCACTAAGAGAGTTCAGAAAGAAACATTTTCTGCAATTTCTTATAAGCATGGCTTGTTTAAAAAGGCTTATGCCACTCGAAGTAGGGTAGAGAAATGAGAACACTCCTGACTGAATAATTGCAATGAAACTTTAATTGGAGTTTCAAGATCTTGTGCACTGAAAAGATCTCATTATCTCCAAAAGCTGGAAATTTTTTCCTAGACTCCCCAGCCTCTTAGCTGTACAAACCCTGCAAAACTGAATAGCCATATAAGAAAGTTTTAAAATTTGCAATCTTGAAGTTCATGCATAACCACCAAAAAGCAAAGTTACTTTACCTAAAGTAACAAAGTTGCTGAATTTGGGGATATATAACGTGCAGATATGCAAAGTTGCATATTTCACTTCAAAGAGGTGTTCACTTGTTCGTAAGGTTAACAGAAAATTCAATTATTGGAATCTTTTGTCTTTAATTCAGAACTGTTGCCAGTTGTAAGGCAGAAGGATGCAAAATATCATGGAAGCAGGGGCACACACCTTAAAATCTCCCAGGAAAACTCTTTCTGTTATTTTTATCCTCTGTGTGCAAGTAAGTTAGTTTAAACCATCTGAAAGCACTCTGAATGAAAAACAGATACAAGTAAGCGTTATGATTCCCATTTAACACATGGAGAGAAAGAAAGATTTAGTCATTTGCTGAGAACAATGGACTACAGAATTAGATACAGTCCACCAGACTTCAGCAATCCATGTAACAACACAGAAGGAAAATATACATACCTTATCCAGAGAGGAAACTACAAACTGGCTTTTTTTGTGTGTATGTGTGTGTGTGTGTGTGAAAGAGCTCTGTTTTCCTTATTTCCTTAGAGAATGTCTCCAGTTATTTTCTAATCAAACAGACTATATTGTGCATGTTCTAGCTTTTCTACCATGTACTATAAAATCAAAATTGTCTACCTGGAATTTTTTTTGTCTTATAATGGCTATGGTATGGAGTACACTTCTTGAGAAGTTTGCAATTGTCACCCCAGATTATTAAAATACATGCAAAATAAACAGAAAAAATATTTTGCAATTGTTTTTGTTAATTACTTTTTCCATGGAAATAAGATTTTCACTGGGTGTTTTTGTCTTTTAAAAACAGTGCCTTATGATCTTAGAGCTCCCCAGTAGAACAGGTGTTTAAAACACTAGAACTCCAGGAGCCGAAGTGCTTTATTTGTGAAGCTATACGTAGAGGTTCTTCTCAGCCATCATACAAACATTTTTCAAGTAAAGTATCCGATTCCATTATGTGATCTCATTGTTTATATTAACTATTTTAAATGCCTATTTGAGGGCATATTTCTCCTGTAAATTGAAACTGCTTTATTTTCTAGCTTGGTGTGGTAGATTTCAAAGAACATGTTACATGCAACAACATTACGACAATTTCGAACTAAATAAGCCGCATATACAAAAGTATAATAACCAAACCAAAACTCATATAATTTAAAAGCCTTACAAACTCACATACTGCAGTCTAATAATCAAAAGTCTTAAAGGTATTAATAAATAATGGAATAACATAAATATTTTTTTCTCCGTCTTTTCAGGTAAGTGATCTCTTTGCTAAGCCTTTACTTTCAGGTGTTAAAAAAACTTGAGAAGCCCACTCATATAAGTTCAAATAACTACATGGCTCAGATTTTCGAATAAAGTCCTGAGAACCATTATCAAGATATAAACAAATCAACCTGTTATCATTTTATCTTGCCATTACAACAGCTGAGGTTGAGTTTGTTTATTTTATCAAAACGTAATCTACTTACAAATGAACCTTCCCTTGGAGACTAGAAACATTTTGTGCTTTATGAGACAAAGTGAAAGCCAAGAGTGATTCAGCTCCTTAGCTATAGCTGACTGGTGGCATTTTGGCTTCCCTAGGGTATTTATCTGATGTATGTCTATGGGCTGACAAATACAACACAGGACACTCTCCTGGTCTGGCCGCAGGAACTCAGACAAGACATTCTACGTTGCCTGTGATGATACTAAACACTTAGGTTTAGGTACTTGAATAGCTCTGTCTCTTTGGCAAGCTTCAAATTTGCTGCTTTATCCCATATCCACACTTTTGTTAATCTGAAGTACTTAGTCTCCCAGACAGTATATTGGAATTCTCAGTTCCCATGACTCTTTTTGTCAGGCTTTGACAAAGAAGCTGAAAGTGCACAGAAGCTTTTGTGGAGCTGTTTGTGTGGTGGTACCTCTAATTGCTATTCTTTTTTTTTTAAACAGAAAACTGTGTTTGATCTATCCTTCCCCTCACCACCTAGGCACATGCCACACAGAATCCAGCCTTCCACTCAGTTTTCAAACAAACGGCCAAGAAACTAATTTTCCCATATCCTACCTAGAACTTTTAAGGTGCAATAATCTCTTCACATCTGTAAGGTCTGAGAGTCACTTTTCCTATGTCTCCCCGACACATACACAATCCTAACACTGTATGCTGTATTGCCCTGCTGTGCTGTATTCCCCACTCTTCCCCTCACCACTTCCCTCCCTCATGTCCCAGGGCATCAGCTCAGAGCGTGTCCTGCTTGCAGAATATGAATACTTAAAACCAGCTAGTGTCCGCTCTAAACCACCCCTATGTACTCACAGGGTCTGGGTGTCCTCCGGAAGGTTGGGAATGAAGTGGATGTCCCTGCAAGTGATTTTGTGGTCATCCCAGTCAGAACACTCGCAGAAGGCTGAAGGACACCTCTCTGTGCCCTGGCTGCACAGCACCAGCACCAGCAGCAACTGGAAGGCTACTGGGAGGCACAGCATCTTTGCTCTGCCCGTCGCTTCTCCGGGGGGGAAGAGAGGAGGCACCAGAGTTGCAGTCTCCCGACACTGCCCCGCCGGGAGAAGCTGCTCGGGAAAGGCAGCACCTTTGCTGGACAACGCCACCTCCACCCTAAGTGCGGACAAAAAAGGTATCAGCAAACCCTGCACGCCCTCTCCTCCGGGTACACTCCCTCTCCTCGCCCCGGCCCCCGCGCCCACCTCTCCCGCCATCCCTCCCTGCCTCACCCCGCCCCACAAGGACCTGCCCTCCTGCTCCTCCGCACCCCTCCCGCGGGGACCCCCGGGCCTGTTCCCGGCAGCTCACTGGGGCAGCGCCGCAGCGTCCAGCCCGGCCGCGCCGCCCGGGACCCCGCCACCGGGGCAGCGCCGCTCCCCGCGCTCCCGTCCTCAGCCGGCAGGTCCCAGCGCAGCCGTGGGGCGCCGGGGCCACCTGCCGAGGGCGGCCGGGGCTGCGCGGGGCGAGTGGTCCCCCAGCCCAGCCCAGCCCAGCCGGGGCGGGCGGCCAGGCCAGAGCTGCCAGGTACGGGACGAGCCCGCCGAGCCGTTGTCAAACGCGGCGGCGCGACGTCTTACCGCCAAGATTTCTTCTAGTTTATCTGCAGAAGGGAGGAGGGAGGGGACTGTGCAAGCGCACTACTAACTCACGTGTAAAAGCAGTGAAATTAAAATAGATCTATACACCGGGTAAAAATTCACTAACTGCAAAGGCAATATGCGCTAAACGTAAAAGCAGCTTAAAATAGCACTGAAAATTCAAAAAGGTGATTTTGAAAATCACATGATAAAAGAGAGCAAAATGAAGCGGAGAGAGTAGCATTCTCCACATTAACAGAAAACAAACAAACAAACAAACAAACAAAACCAAAATCCTTTCACCAAAGAAAAAATGGAGAAAGAAAACTTGAGAGAAATGAGGTGAAATAATTGTCACTTGAAGTAGCAACCTACTCTGGTCAATGTTAGGGACACAGGTTTAGAATGGATATAGGACAGAGCTTCCCGCACTGAAGCAGTCCTATCTGTGCCTGACAGACATACTAAAAGCTGTCAAAATCTGGTTAATACTAATTTGATTCTGGGTTTCTTCATAAACAAGAGATGGTTTCTCTAAAAGCAAATGTTTAAAAGTAGTGCGAGAAAAAAAAAAAAAAGATATATCATTGTTTAATTCAAGGAGGCAGTAAAAAAAGGTCTTTAATACTTTGCCTCGATTACTTTAACTTTTTTTTTTCCAACCAAATGCCAGTGTTTTCTCCTTCATGTAGTTTTTGTGCATCCGTAGGTACACAACAAGAAAAATATCAACAAAATGTCAACAAAAATAAAACACAATCTTCTTGGATAAATAGGTCCCCTCCAGATAATCAGAATTACCAAAAACTTAAGAGTACAACACATCAGATATTATTTTGATATAATGCTTTAACAGTAATTTAAGTCAGTTCATTAGTATGTGTTTCCTAAATATAATTAATGCCCTCAACATATCTTTTTAGGGTGAGAAAATAATACTGTGCCCATAAAGAAATACAGTATAAATCCTGATCTTGCTTATGTTAGTGTTTAGATCTTGTGTGAGGAATCCCATCAGACACATTTATCCTGTTTAGGATAGGGGTAACCTTACGGGGCGTCTGTCCTGGTTTTGTTAAAAACAAGTTTCTCTTTCAGTGAATTTTGCCTGTCAGCTAAAGCTTCCATATTAACTGCATTTTCCTGGAGAACCAGACACATGTTTTGGTAAACATAGCAATGGAATGCAAACTTATTGATAAGCATGGATGGACATCTCGCCAGAGGGGCAACAAGAAACAAGTGACTAAGAAACTGACCAACTGTGTATAACATTCCATTCATGTGAATACTTCATATAAAAGTGGGAGATCACGAGGATCTCGTCCCTTTTTTCCCTTTTTCCTTATGGCTGACATTAGGAAAGGACCTTGCTACTCATCCCTGTGAACTGAGGCCTAGTGACAGACTGAATCCAGCTCCGGTTGGCTGCGGAGTCTAATCCAGGACTTTGGTGGCCGGCTCTGCAGTTGCTGAGACTTTCAAGATTGGTTTTGTATATTTTGTATTATTTCCTCTATTCTTATTAGTAGCATTAGTAAAACATCTTTAATTTTTTTCCAACTCTCTTCTCTCTGTCCTTCTTTCCCTCCCGATTGCCTGTGCTGAGTGGAAGGGGGGAGAGGGAGGGGCAAAAGGGGGAAGTGGAGGGGGAGAGGAGGTTAACAATACATCTGCCAGGGTTTTATTGTCACCTCGCAATCTTGACCCTCGACAGGGTCCCAGTGAGGGGACAAGCTGAAGCACCCACCACAGAGTGCCCTAGACAACTTCACACTGTACTGCATGGAATTCTGTTGGGAACGCTGGCTGTCCCATGCCCCACTCAGTCATGTCCTTGCACACTGCTCATACCTGTAACTCACCTTGCAGCCCTAAGAGCCACCATCCACCACCACTTTTTGGTGTCCATACCAAACTGACTCCATAAAAAAGAAGCCACAGGCAGATCACTGAATGTCAAGGCCAGTGAACAAGGGATCAGTACACTCCACTGCGGCACAAGCAAGGGAAAAGGTGTGACTCTGTGTTGTAAATTCAGACATGCAGCTCTGTAGCTGTTTACATCCTTGGTCAGTGCTGATAGAGACTCCAGTACAGTGTCAACCAGCCCAAGCTGCTGGAGGCTGCTTCACTGCTCCCAGTGTGTTCAGGCTTGCTGTCTCTCTGTGATGGGATCACACTCTCTACCAGCCAAGGGCTAATGACACATTTCATGAAGAACAAAGCCAGAAGCTAGTACAGGTTGGAAGGGTGGAAGCACATCTATTTCTAGGCTGCTATCCCTTCCCGTCCTGTCCAACCCCATCCTGTCCCCAGTGGAAGACAGTCATACTGCATCCTATGTGGCACAGTAATTCAAGATCAGCAAGTGCAATATTACCACAGTTGCTACAATCTGCAAAAGCCTACTGGTTAGTCTATCCTCTCATTGTTGTCCAAGACATCCAGGGTAATATTGCCTGGCATTCACAAGGCGTGGCCTGTTTTAGTGACCATAGATAAGACACACATTCTCATCCGTCCATCATATCAGTTGTGGGATACAATTGTATCATTTCATAATACTACAAAGTCTTACTAATCTCTGAGGACAACTCATAAGAATGGGGGCTAAGGTTGTGGTGCAAGCTCAGGGTTCCTTATTGTGTGCTCCATATAATTCCTCTGATCCTTCCCAGATCTGCAAACAGTACCTCAGTGCCCACCCATCCTGCACGGAGGCACTTGCCAGGATCTTCAGGACTTGACTCCTTATTTTCTCTCATGCTGTTGTGGTTTCCATGATTTATACTGATGCAGTTACATCAGAGACCAAACAAAACTAAAAGGTTACTGGAGTTAGGCTTGCCATGGGTCCTTTACCCCAAGGGAGTAATCAACCACTTAATGAACTTCATGCATGTCCTGATTTTGTTTAAAATGAGACCAACTCTCTTTTAGTGAATCTTCCTTTCAGTTATGTTCTTCTAAATAACTGCATCTTTCTGAAATTGGATGCATGTTTTTCAGTGTTTGCTCTGGAGCTGATAACGGCTGATATTTACAGTTTTACTGAGCTAACGGTAGGAATGGTATGCAGAAAAGGCCCAGGTTTATCCTTATTGCTATGTCAGCCAAGCTCACTGATAAATTTTGTATGTACCATAACAAGAGGGGTGTACTCACAGGGAGGAGCAAACAGAACAGGTGACCAAAACTGACCAACTAAGTATTCCATGCCATCCACTCATACACTATATAAAACTGGGAGATCACAAGGATCTCACTCTCTTCGTCCATGGCTGACATATGAAGAGGATGCTGCCTGTTCTGCCTGCGATCCTGATCCTGGTTCTAGCCTGTGCATCCCTGAATCAAGTTCCTGTCTACTGCTTCCTATTGTCATTGACACTCTTTGCCACCCTTAAGGCCTGTGTCCTCAGGCTCCCTATATATTTATTTATATATATAGTAGTGTAATGGCTCATTATATTTTTTTTTTTTAAAAACAATTATCTTTCTTAAGTGTATGAGTCAAGGGCACAATAGCAGTAATCAAGCAGCAGTAGCCTTAAATAGTAAGATCATGCTGGCCTCTCTAAATGAAAGCACTGTCAAGTGATTGTCCCAGCATAGCACTTCAGATAACAGAATGCTGGGATATGTATATTTCTTATTTAATATAACAAAATTAAAGATAATTACAGAAATATGAAGATACTTGCTAAAAGAGGCAGACAAGGGAGTTACCTTGCATGCCTCATGGTGCATCATTAAGGACACCAAACTGCAAGCGCATACCTAGTAAATAAGGCTTCAGGAAGTGCATGAGAAAGGCAGCATTGTTAACACTAGGATAAGGTCAGTTATTAAAAACAAGAAATCATCCTTCAAAAACTTAATGTCTTGTTTTAGGGTAGAACAAAAAGTTTTCTTTCAAATGCTAGAAAGCTAAGTGTAAAATACAGCAAAAGAAGGTTAAAAGCAGTTGAGGAACAACTTGTAAAAAACAAAAAGTATTAATCCCTTTTGAAATACAACAGACCAAAGAATGCTGCCAGAGTCTATAGGACTGGTAGATTAATTAGCATGTAAAAGGTGCATGTAGAGGAGATAAAGCCATAACTCAGAACTGAATGACCTTTTGTTTCTATGCTTACTGTGAAAGAGCTCAGAGAGATTCTCAGATGAATATTTCTCTATGGACAGAGAAATCCAATGTGAGAAAAATAACCAGTGAAAATCTTATTTACTTGGTGACTGAAATAACAGAACTAGTGACTGTGGTGTACTTCTCAACTCCCTTTTTGTACCAGAAGACTAATTAATATTATGCTAATATTTAATGGTGATTCTAAGGAAAACAAAGGAATTTCAGAGCCAGCGAATACAGATTACAGAATCCAGAGCACAGAATGACAGAAGCCAGAATAAAAAATACTGTTTAAACTCTGACAACTGTAGTGGCTACATTAGCAGAAACTATGATACAGAATAAAATCAGTGGATGCATGTATACATAAGATCTTTGGAGGAAGAATTAAAACAGCTTTTTTTTTTTTTTTTGAAAGACAGACATTATATATTTGGGAAATCTTCTGAAACTGTCAACAGAACTTTAGATACAGTTTACTTAAATTTTCAACCGGCCTTTAGCACAGCCTTCAGCAAAGGCCCTTAAATTATGCAGCCATAGAGTAGAAAGAAAGCACTTTTCCACACACCCAGAAGCAAACTTCCAGAAATCATTGCCAGGAGGCTGGAGAGGTAGACAGGATTATACAAATTTAAGGGCTACAGGCCTGTAAACAGATACCAAAGGAAATAGTTCTCTTACAAATGTCCTCTGACATGAACAATGTGGATGCTGGAGGAAACTACAGAGAGGGTCATATCACAGAAAGTAAGCAGGTTCATGTGTTCTTTTTAAACAGCATCTGCTGCTGTCACTGTTGAATACAGTATTCTGGGCCAAATGGACCAGCAGGGCATTTTTCATGTTTCTGTCTGGACATGGTGTCAAATACATGCACACAAATCTTAGCTTTCTCCCTACTCTAAAGAAAAGTGCAACAAAAAAACCCTGGTGCATCCGTTTAGTCTGGTATTTAACAAGCACAGGTACCAGAAACAGACTTTGCTGAGCTGACAGTTCATCACACAGATAAATTAGCAACCCTTGTCAACAATCCTATCACACTTACCTGTTCCCTCTCTCATTCCTTGAATTTTGAAAAGAACAGAGGACACCAGAAGTTTGCACTGATTATGTTGTGCAAAAGCCACAGTGAGCTTCAAGCAGTTTGCTGCCTTAGTCAGCTGACACTGAAAACATTGCTGCTTTCTTTTCTGATGAGACTGGTGGGATCTCGATGGTTTGGATGTTTTTCTGCAAATATATGCACAGTCTAGGATTCTTGGCATACATGCCTACTTACATGTTTTCTGTAACAGTCATTGGCATTTCGCTTTTTATACCAAGCCTCAGCTTCATGAGGATGGGAAAACTATGTGTTAGTCAGTGACATAAGCATCATTTCATATGCATATGTGAAAGAGTTGCGATGTTTGTGGTAATGTTGCAGCTCACAATTAGGTGTGTGCAAAAATAGCTGAAGCACTGGAAGCATCTGCTCTCTTCTGTTACATTAGACCAATATATACATAGATGGCAAGTGCTGTTTGCTGACTGGCTACTTTCACAATTGATACATGTATGGTTAGCATGGTCTTTCAGACCAGTGGTTGTACCTGGTTTGGCAGTCTCAGGCGTTGGCATCAGCTTCCACTGGAACATTGTGTTGATGAAAATAATCTGCTCGTGGATGAATTTTGGGAGTCTATGCCCACTGCCAGGTGCAAAACTGACAGGAGAGGAAATCCCTCAGAGAGCTCAGGAAGATTCATGGCCTGTCTTGCAGAGACCACCATAAGCAGCCTTATGAGATGCAACTGAGCAGAAGCCCTGACTCTTACCCTGCATTTAGACCTGCCAGCACAACCTGACCATGCTGTGGTTTGCAGAGGGAAGGCCAGAGCAATGGTTGTGCACTGGGAGCCACAGAAGATTTATTTCTTCACTAATTATTCACTAATGCTTCAGCTCACAGTGACGTAAATTATATCATTACATTCCTGTTCTGTGCCTCACCTGCCTTCAGCTTGGATGAGGATAATGCCTCTTGAACATGATCACAAACCAAAGACACAGCAGCAGGGGCCAGCAGCCATTGCCTGGGCTTTTGGTGGATGCTGCCAGTGTGGAGGGCCTGGCTCAATCCTGAGGTGTGTTGCATGAGAGACTATGAGTAAGTGAAACAGTCCTGTGGGACAGGCCAAAGGTGGGCAGTATGGATTGTCAGCCATGCCTTATTACTGTGCTCAAAGGCCAATGGTCACTCCCTGGAGTGGATCTCAGAGGCAATACAGACATATCTGCCTTAAAAAAACCACAACAGTTCATTGGCCTTGAATGCTCATCTACAGGTGGTCTGCAGTCAAATATTCCAGTAATTTTAGGACTCCTGCAAGTTCTGCCCAAGTTTTAGAGGCCCAGGTGCTGTTTCCCATTATCAATCCCAGCACCTTTCATTCCTTTGTCTATTCAAGGCCAGTGTAGGAGTCTGTAATACTTCGTCATTTTTACTGCACATAAGGGCAGCAGGTACAACATTTGTGAAAAGGGAGACGCCTGGCTTTATAGAAACAAGAAAAAGTCGAGGGATAGGAATGGAGATAGAAATAGCTGCTTTAAGCAGCTCACAGGCTCCTTTTTCCCAGCCCATGAGGCAGGTGTCCCGTCTCCTCACAGGCAGAACAGACACACCTACTTTGCCAGGGCAACAGCTGTTGTTGCCGCTCTTCAAGTTTATTTGGCTGTAGTGTTTGTAAACGCCAATGTGTGTTTCGTAAAGTTTTACCGCTTCAAAAACTTCCATAAACACCAGCGTATGAGTGCGCCCTGCCTCCGCCACCCACGCCCCACTCCCCCCTCCGCAGGGCCAACGGCTTCCCAGGAGGCGGGGCCTGGCCTGCCGTTACCGCTTCTGCGGGCGCGCGCGGCTCGGCCACGCCGGCGTCGCCGCCGCAAGGCCTCTTGGGAGTTGAAGTCCGTCAGGTTGTCTTTCCCACGCGGGCTTGCCACTCGTGGACTACCCATCCCACAGTGCATTGCAGAGCGGAGGCGGGGCTGGCGCCCGGAAGGCGGCTCCGGCAGCTGGTGGCAGGGCGGCTAGTTCAAGTTGCCATAGCGGCGAGGCGAATCGGCGTGTGGCGCTGCGGGGCGTGCCCGGGGAAGGGGTCGGCTTCGCCTCTGGAGGTGTGACGTCCTCCGGCGGCTGCTGTGCGGTGGGTCCTGGAGAACGGGAAGGGCAGAGTCGGGGGCTGCGGCCAGGGGGGCGTGCGGCCAGGGGCGCGCCGCCGCTCGGGGCCGGCTGGGTGCGGAGGGCCGCGGGAGGGCGGGCGCTCGGGTGAACGGCGCTGGGCGGCACAGGGCGCGGCGGCCGCGGGGTTACTCAGGAGCCGCGGCGGCCGCGGGGTTACTCAGGAGCCGCGGCGGCCGCGGGGTTACTCAGGAGCCGCGGCGGCCGCGGGGTTACTCAGGAGCCGCGGCGGCCGCGGGGTTACTCAGGAGCCGCGGCGGCCGCGGGGTTACTCAGGAGCCGCGGCGGCCGCGGGGTTACTCAGGAGCCGCGGCGGCCGCGCGGTTACTCAGGAGCCGCGGCGGCCGCGGGGTTACTCAGGAGCCGCGGCGGCCGCGGGGTTACTCAGGAGCCGCGGCGGCCGCGGGGTTACTCAGGAGCCGCGGCGGCCGCGGGGTTACTCAGGAGCCGCGGCGGCCGCGGGGTTACTCAGGAGCCGCGGCGGCCGCGGGGTTACTCAGGAGCCGCGGCGGCCGCGGGGTTACTCAGGAGCCGCGGCGGCAGCCGGGACGGCCGCTGGGCCTGACGGGGGCCCGGCCGTCGGCGTTCACGGAGCCGTTCTGGGGTTGTCTCGCAGCCCTCGGGGCTTTCATGGTCCTGTCCGGGGCAAAATCGCGGACGCCTTCGGAGAAGAGGTCGGGTGTTAGTGAAGTTCGGTACATGCACGGCGGGAGGAGGACTTGCAGAGGGCTGTAGTTGAGCTAACTTACCGTGAACGGTACGGAGGAACCGTTTTCTGTGTCGTGGTAGCGGAGAGTGTGGGGAACATGGTGTCATAAGGTGACAATATACATTGTATACCGGTGTCTGAAGGCGCGATGTTGAAATGTCACCATGTTGGGTCACCTTCCTGGCTTTTTGAGAACTTCTGGCTCATTTGAAAGCGCTGAAGGAAGGGGGCTTTCAGGTGTCCCTTTCTGGATTTTTTTATTTATTTATTTTTTTTTTTAATGCTTATTCTTTATTATAAGACTTCAAACATCCCTTATGTGCTGTTAGTTACCTAGTGATAGATTAGTCTGTGCATAGCTAAACAAATATAAACACTTGAGAAGTAATCAGGTTGTGTATCCAGAGTTCATCTCTTGTTTACTTGAGGTGAAGAACTTTCTGTTGAGACTGTCAGCCGTACTTCATGTTTGCTTTATCCTGCAGATGTCTTAACAAGAGTGTCCTCAGTGAAACCGAAGTGCCCTGTTTACTACAGGAGAGTATTGATATTTTTCCTCAGTGCAAGAGACATTATAATCTGTTTAGGTAGACTAAAAACCGGTAAAAGACAAATGATTCTCACTGTCAAGTAGGTTGTATGATCATGTGCTGAAATCAGTCTAGGTTTTTTGAAGAAGTGATAATAGGCTTTTAAAAAAAAATCATAGGCAACTGTGCCTATGGAATATTTGTACAAATTTCTTTATGATATTATTTTTAATCTAAAATGAAACTTCTTTAATTCCTTTAAAAATGAGGATGTTGCTTTGTATGCAACAGAACTTCTTCAACTTAAAAGTACTTATGGTTCCTCTTAGGTTGCTCATGAGAACAAAGAGGAATACTACTTAACTATAAATAGACAGCTTTCTTCAGATAAAATGTCCTGCTGTGTCTAGCATTTTCTTTTATGTTTACCTTGTTTACTAGCCTTTCTTCAGTGCTTTGGCCAGTAAGTATTTAATGAGCCTATTTTTGGACAGCTGAAAACAAACTCATTAGTCTTTTCTACTGTAAATGTTTATTTTCCTTTTGTTTTCCCCAGTGTCAAAGCTTTTCAGTAGTTAGGGCTCTTACAGTTGAGAGGCTTCTCAGAAGGATGCTTTCAGCAGATAAGTGAATGGCTGATTTTCATTAATTTCTATTAGTGCCTCTCTTCTGATATTAGAAGTTCCCGTACTTGTCTAACCAGATGTATTTGTAGGGCCATGTTAGAGGCTCACTCTCAGGAGAGTTTGAGAAATTTTAAAATATTTAGTTACCATCAGCTGAGATGCAGTAACTAACCTTTGGAATTCTGCTGGCCTATACCATTTCACTTGGAAATGAGATAAAGCACTGTCTATAATTTGAATGTTCTTACATGTTTTATTGTTCTTAACTTCTTTGTCTAATCAAGTATTCTTAAAAATTCATCTTTCACTAATGTGAAACTGATAATGTTGTAAGTGATGTTATTTTTGTGCTCTCAGCTTCTAGAAAGAAAGGTGACATGATGGAATTAAGAGTTAAGCCTAATCTTTCACTTGGAGCTGTTTGAGTTGCAGACAAACTATATGAATTGCATCATGTAAGGTTAGTTTTCTAATTCTCATGGAATAGTTCCGTGCAGTATTCTACACACAGGGTAAATCCAATGTATGCTTTTCTGCTCAGATTGGGAAGAAAAGAGAATTTGCCTCTCGTGAAACTGTGAATGGAGTTCTGAAGAGTCTAAGTTGCCAAAACGACATTTAGTGTGACTTTGTAGTTGAGATAATATCACAGTATCACAGTATGTTTGGGATTGGAAGGGACCTCAAAAGATCATCTAGTCCAATCCCCCTGCTGGAGCAGGAACGCCTAGGTGAGGTCGCACAGGAACATGTCCAGGTGGGTTTTGAATGTCTCCAGAGAAGGAGACTCCACAACCTCCCTGGGCAGCCTGTTCCAGTGCTCTGTTACCCTCACTGAGAAGAAGTTTTTTATCAAATTTAAGTGGAACCTCTTGTGTTCCAGCTTGATCCCATTACCCCTTGTCCTATCATTGTTTGCCACCGAGAAGAGCCCGGCTCCATCCTCGTGGCACTCTCCCTTTTTATATATTTATAAACATTAATAAGGTCACCCTTCAGTCTCCTCCAAACTAAAGAGACCCAGCTCCCTCAGCCTTTCTTCATAAGGGAGGTGCTCCACTCCCTTAATCATCTTTGTTGCCCTAATAATATATAACAGATACAGACCATCAACCGTTTGCTATGATCATTGCAATTAAATGTGTTGTGACTGTAAGAATGAAAACCGTCAGGGAAAATATGCTGCTACATAGGTCCATGAGTAGATGAAGACTAAATTCCTGTGGATTAATGTCTCAGGGTTGAGTTTCTGATCCCTAATAAGGCTGATCTTGTGCTCAATTCTTAGTATGTCTCCTCATTACTTGGTGTCTTAGATACTCTCACAAAATGCTTTGAAACTGAAAATGCTTGTTAAGCTTGGAGGAAATGGATCACTGAATCAACTGCTTATTGTGTTTGGAGCGATTATGCTGCTTGCCATGTTTGGTAAGGTTGAAAAGAGATGGTTTAGCTCAAAGAACTGACACTGCAGTTACAGAAGGAATTCAAAATTACTCTAGAACTGGTGATGCAAAATGTGTTTGAGAGAAGTCTCATTTCATGCTCATCGGTGATACCTCTGGTCTTTGTGCTAGAATATGGATCTTGCTAATGTCTGTATGAGGTTCTAGTAAAGATCAAGGTGAAAAACTATAGCTCGATGCAGGACAGATGAAGCGGGGGGGTGTGTGTTTGTGGTTTTTCTCCCCTCAATTATGGTAAAAATGAATATTACTCCATTATGTTATTTCTACTGGTGTTTTATTTCTTCTTCTCTGTCTTTGAAAATATCGTATATTTCCTGTTTCCCACTGCTCAGTGTTTATGCTTTCTCAGCCCCATTTAGACTTCATTACAGCTGGCTAGAATGAGGGGCGCTGGAACAGTGATTTCTGATACTGGCAATAAAAGTGTGCTCTAGTGAGATAAAGGGAGGGAAGATGAAATAAATTAATCGCTTCAGAAAAAGTAAGGAATATTAGTGTACTTAAGCACAGACTGAGTAAGTTCATTCACTCTCATTTCATGTTTGAGAGGTTTCTATCCAAGTCTGGGGGGCAAAAATTTACAACCTTTTAAAAATGAAATATAAGGCTCTGGATAAGCATCAAGTCGCCTCTCTATAAAATACAATATAGGAATTGAATCTCATCCATTATTTGGGAAATTTCAGCTCTAATAGCCATAAGAATGGCACCTTTACTGTGGCATTTTATGTTTACTGCAGGACCAAAGGGAGCTTGAGGGTTGTCCAATCTATTTCCTCTTTCCCAAAGTTGGCTCAGACTGTCTCTCCCAACAATGGCTGTTAACACAGATCTTAGGATGGTGATTCTGTGACTTTCAGGCAAACTGCTGCAGTGCATAATAGCTGAAGAAAAAATTTCTTTCATCTAACCTACCTTTTGATAGTTAGAATCTTAATCAGTTACTGTGTGACTTTACCAGTCATAGCTGTCTTTAGCTTTTACTAATTTATTTTTCCAATGTCTGATGATTGCTGTCATATTTTCCCCTCGTCAACCTTGCCGTTCTTAAGACTCGGCAGTCCACATTCTTTCCTTACAAGCTGTTATCTCTTCTGCCTCAAATAATTATTGAATTCTAGTCAAGTGACTTGACCCAGCATCAACATAGTAGTCTGGGTTATGTTGAATTAATGTTGGATTAAAAAAAAAAAATCACAATGTACAAAACTACCCTTATTTTTACATCTTGTGTGGTGTTAGCTTTTTCTTTCTAGAACATGACTTTGCTGATGTTCAACTTGAAATACTAAAGGTCTTGAATAGCCTTTTTTTTCACCCCTCTTTCTCTTATAAACTTCTGTTTTCACTATTGTATTTGTCCAGTTGGACAAATATTGTCAGCTGCAAACTTATAAAACTGAGGTGAACAAACATTATAACTGAGTAGCAGCTGGAAGATCTGCTTCAAGAGTGCATCCTGCTGACCTGAACCAGAAAGGCTGATGTTAGGTGCAGTCTGAGTTCATAGAGTTGCTTTGGGAATACTGTGCAAGTCAGAGACTGTTCCGTTGCAATCAGGATTTAACATTCATTACTTTATCTGTTCTTCTTGCCTAGGTTTCAAGTAGTAATGACAGATTCATCCAGCGATTCAGACAACTTTCTTAGGGGTCGAATAGGAAGGCGGCCGCCTTTGCGAGCATCCCACAACAGAACTCGGAACTATGGTGCTGAAGAAGTTACAGAGAAGATCCATACTTTAGCAAGCACTTTACAGGTTGCTTACAAAATAAATTTTTAAAGTATTTACAAAGTCTGCATTTCTGCAACATAGAATTTTCATTTCTGAAGTTGTGGAAAATACTGTACTGATGGGAAATGGGGCTTTCTGTGCAAAGCAAAAAGGCTTTGGAAAATGGATCATATTGCTTTTGAGCTGAAAGTATGTGGTTTGTTAGACTTTTATACAGCTGTTACTTCAGACAGCAATAGAATGTTGTTTGAAATGATGTGTTTGGTAAACTGTTTGTAAAGTTAGCAAACTCAATCATGCCAAATGAACTTCATCAGGTTCTCACAAGAGGCATTAAATTTTGTGGCAGAAAGTTCCAGCCCCATCTTTGTTCTCTTGTACTGTGTAAAATTTCCTAATTAATGATATATAGTCAGTTAAAATGTTTTCTAGATGTGAGACAACACAGTGAAAAACAGTATTTGTAAACTTGTAAGAGATCCATCTCTGAGCAGGAAAAAGTGTTTGCCTAATTCCTGCTTCTTCAGTGGAGGAAATATCTGAATCTGTTTTGCAATTGGAAAGAGACATTTAGCTATCTTGACACCATTTATTGCTTGAGAAGTCATTCCAATTTTTCTCTAGGTGACAGTTCTGAATACCTAGAGTGAGCTTATGTATTATCACTCGCGTTGAAGTATTGTTTGGCTGGCAATATTTTTTTCTTATTTCTTTTTAATATGTGAGAAGAGAAAAATCTATATAGAATGTTGAATTTACATTTCAAAAATTCTTAGCTGGAAAATAATCGTCAAACTAGAAAAGAGATGAGTTATTAAGAATGTCATCTGACTGTTTTTTTTTTTAAAGGGACTCTTTGGTATTGTCCTTTTTCTGTCTAACCTCTCTCTTGCTGCTTTGCTGAAATTCTGATTTTAAGTTAATTGCATTTTGTGGACTGCTTTTCAGCAGATCTGCTGTCTGATGCGGCTCTTAATCTGATCAGGGAGCGTTCACGTGGAGACCTTATGCAGGAACCTTACCTAATGTAGCTGATCTTAAAAATATTTGTCAGTTCTGTTTTATAGACAGGTAATGTTAAGTTCCTTTGGATTTAAAAAGTTTTTCTACAGAGTGGCTGAAATGTATAAAACTTTTATTTGAAACCAAGGCCTTACTGTTGTACCATAAATGATAGTGTTTGGTGTGTTTTTTCTCTCTCCCTCTTCTCTAGCCATGCTGTATGTCTTCAGATTCTGGTTACTTGAATAGAATTTTGAATGCTCAGATGCTTTAAAAAGCACTTGTGTTATCAGTTTACTCTTATAAAACAAGAATGATAAAGATAACAGTAATGTTTGATTAAAGGAGGTTTCTGTTTTGACTTATCTTCCTCAAACTTTTTTTAAAGGATACCAACAGGAATCTAAGACATGTTGACCATTTGCTAGGACAATACAGAGAATACAACAAGGAACAAACTGAAGCAATAGCAACGGTGAGCAACTTCCAGTTTATCTTAACTTATATCTTTTCTGCTAATAGCATTCATGGCTAAAAACTTGTTATAATAGTAATGGACAGAATAGATCTAGAGTTAAGTAGATGTAAACAAACTTTTCATATTATATAATGTTATATAATGAAACTCTGGCAGGTTTTATAGCTTCATGACTTCTCTGGTTTAGAAGTACCAAATAGATCGTTATGCTATGATACTATGCCAAGCACAAGGTGCTTTTGATTATGGCTCAAGTGGAGGAGAAATCTAGAGACTCCGACCATCTCCTGCATGAGCTTTAAATAAGAGAGTAAAACTAGTCTTATTAGTAAAGACAGCATGTTTCTCCGAGCTCTTGTTTCCTTTCTGAAGCAGAAGTTTCCACCTACATAGAATAGATGTTGTATGAATTTGGTATGTGGGAAGAAGCAGCCGGGATCAGGAGGCAGTGAATCTGTTTTCCTTCTATAATAAATATTTAAGAAAAACTTGAATAAATTTCTCATTCGGATGGTGACGTGGTGGGCTTTTTTTCGCAATAATAGTTGGCCAAGTGTTTCTACCATGTTAGACAAGATTGTTTATCTAAGAATATTTTGCTCCAAATGGGATATGTCTTTAGGTTTTGTCAGTTATGCTGAATATTGTAATGTCTGACTCTTGACTTCTTTGTGATCTTTCTCTGAAAGACTTTCTGCAGACCATTGTATAGCACATTTCCATTTATGAATTTGTGACTGTTGGGCTGCTGAGGAGCTATTTTCCGTTCTAATTTATACTTTAGTCTCACTGTTCCGCTTCGAGGTGTAGAGTGTCTGCCAGTTAATCAGTGCAAAACTTGATATGTAACTCAATTTTTAAATAATATTTGGCCATTATTCTGTTCTAAAGAAACAGACTGAATCAGTAAGGTTATTAATTGTGGACGCTGTCATGGTTCTTTGTTTAAAGAAATAAAAAGAATAAAATTTAGCTGTTTGGTTTTGTGTAGAAATGATGTAAATGAGTCCTGTTAAGTTAAAGCATGCCAACTGAGCATCTGTAGCTTAATTCAGAGTTTTTATTGCCCTGTTAAAGATGCAAGATAAGTCTTTGAGAGGCAAGTTAGATTTGAAAATTGAGTTATTGCTGTTTGTTCTTTGATCCTCTGGCTTTTTATTTTTCCCCCCGAAATTTTAGCTTTTTGAATACAAACCCAATCTTTTGTTACATAAATGTGTTGTTATATCTTATTCCCCTCAAGCAGCCCCTGTCTTTTTGAGAAAGCATTAGAAAATCCTTAAGGTTTTGGTTTGAGAGTTTCTTAATTATAATAAAGTTGTTTTAATAATATCATATAACAAAAACATAATACTTGAAAAAGAACCTAAACAAGCATTGAAAGACTCAGAAAATATTTAAAGTAGTGTTTTTTACTTTGGGAAAAAAGTGCCACCTAGAGAGAGATCCAGCACAGTGCGTATAATTCTGCAAGAATAAAGCAGCAATTTAACCATTGTGTACAAGTCTCTTAGGGAGAGGAGAGGTGAATCTTCAGAAATTGATGTTTTGTGCATTGTCAGATAAAGGTGTGACAAAAGCAAGTAGTTAAGAATCACAGTTAACAAATGTGATCTTAAAAAATAAGATGCAAGTTTGAAAAAATGAGGAACTTATTTAGCAGTATAGTTAGTTCTGAACTCCTAAGATCGGAATGGCTGCTGTTTTCTGGAAGCATGACTACTAAAAGTAGGGCTTGATGTAAAGCTGCGTAGTGAAATTTGATAGCTGTATGTCAGACTGATTCCAGGTAGGGCTGGTAGAAAAATTCCAATTAAAAAAGTTAATTTGAATTTGTTTTCTGGATTTTGCAGGGCTGTTATTGAGCACTGCTGGCAAATAGGTCTTATTTTGTTTGTGACATACCTTTCTTTTGAGTTTTCCAGGTGTGTTGCACCACTGTTTTAAGAAACTTGATATTTGAAGCTGCTAATGTTGGAAACATGTTTTGCTATACTTATGGGAATATGACATGCAATACATTGTAGGAAAAGCTTGGCTTAAAAATAGTTTTGATTCCCTTACTGACTTTTTTTGAAAAATAATACTTTACTTTCATTTTTTAAAAATCAACCTATGCTCATATTTCAGTAAACTGTAATTTCTCTGCAGTTAAAAGAAACACTGGAACAGTCTATAGGTCAGTTAAGGAGCCAACGATTAACCCGAAACTCTGCAATGAGAAGTGCTTCTCTCTCAAGCTTATACCCTAGTGATATGGATGGAGAAGGAATGTCAGGTAACATACTTAAGGTGCTTAAGTATACTTAAATTATGTCATATAACTATTGTATGGAAAGAGGAAATTGAAAAGTCATCATTGATTACTTCAAATAAATTCAGTTTAGGAATTTGGGAGACCTGCCTGAAATTATACAGTTGTTTATTTGGTAAATTCTTGCAGCTTTCTGTTACATAGTCCTTTGCTGATATCTTGAGAGATCTAAATGAAACATTGGTTCTTTCAGTAGAGAAAATTTCTTGTCCACTGCATGAGTTGTAGGTACATACAAGTTAAAGCTGAATCTAAAAGATATTGGAGCCTCCGGAGGTTGCTTCACAGCAAAAAGGATAGTTAAATTTTAAATGCATAAGGTTATGGATGTGTGGATGAAATTATGTAGGTCTCAGTGCAAAAGGAAAAACTGAACCAATGTGTAATCTGCAGAAAAGTATTTTTTTTTCTTTTATGTCAGTCTGAAAATTCGTTCTATTTCAGGGAATAGTGTATTTGGGAGGAGTATTCCTTCTATAAGTAGCACTTAATGTATTTTAGTACAAACCTCTGAACCTTCCATTTTTCAAATGTAAAAGCTGTCAGTTACTGTAGTTTGAAGATATAATAGATCTGGGTGGAGGAAAAGCTGTTGCTTTGGCAAGCAAAATTTGAGGAAAAAGCTTGGAGGAAAAAAGGAAATATCTTTCTTACCAATCACATACTTGTAATGCAGAAATATTTAAATTGAAGAAGAAACCTGGTAAGAGCTAAACAAGAAGTATGAACGTGCATGTGATGTAACTTTACTAGTTGTTTTGTCTGTAATGTAGCCTATAAGGATATTGGCAGATGAAACACAATGCTTTTGGTGACCAAAGTGAAAAATTTCTTGTACAGAGTTTTGTCATCCTGCTTATTTTTTTTTTATGTCTTATTTTATGAAGGAAACCACCGCTTCGTGCCTACTTCTCCTTTCAGGGATTATGGAGACTCCCAGGGCAATAAACATCGAAGGTCTAGATCTGCAAATGTTCGATTTGTCAATGAGGCAGATAATTTGGACCAGGTACAGAGCACTAATGCAAGTTGCTTCCCCAAATAGGCAACATGTTGTCGCCAGGCACTTTGCTTTTACATTGAATTATGTCATTCTGATGATGCAGCTGAGAATGTGTCAGCTATGAAGTGTGCTTTCGGTGTTACGTGCCATTCTTTGTTAGGCAGTCACCTGTATACGTCAGTGTTGTACAAATCTGTCATTCTATAGAAAAATATGCAGATGCTAGTGATATCAAAAGGCATTTATGAAAATAATCTCTGTATTTTTTAGGCCATGTATGAGAAAGAAAAAATAATATCTCAATATGTGATTAACATTCACATGCTGAAATGCAGTGTGATTATAAAGGCGATTCTTTTGCTTGAGTTAATGGCACAGGATCTTAGTACTTTTGCTGCTTACCTCAGTGTAGGCTGGACTGATTATTTTCTTTTTTTTTCTTTTTTTTTTTAGGTTTTTTTTTTTTTTTGAGCTAGTTAGTTCTCCATCTTAATTCTAGGTCTGACCTGTGACTGGGATAATTTGAACCCATACTTCAGGCAGATGGTGCGAGGAGAGGATATGTATGGCACTGGTAATTTTCATACCTCTTGACTTGGGCTTACTTGCAGACTCTTCAGAAAAAATAAATTAATTAATGGATATGTTTATAGGCCTTCTGTATCCTACAGATAGAGAGGAGATTTCAGTACCCGTTTTTGCTCTTTCAGGCAGAGTGCTGAGACCTTCTTTAGTGAATTCCTCTGTATGGACTAATTTGTCCAGGAGAAATGTATTATGACTAATATTAAAGCAGCTGACTGTAACACATTCATGTTGACTTTATTGAATCAGTCTCAACTTCCAAATAATTAGTTTTAAACTTAACCAGAATACATTCTCCCATTTGACTTTTTGGGAAGTCTGAGTGCCACAGAAATTTCTAGACTTCTATTTAACTCTGTTCTATTGTCCTTCGTTCCACCCCCAAGGTTCCTGTGAAATGTAATCCTAGGAAGGAAATAACATTTTATGGAAATCTTTCTTCCTAAGCTTCCAAAAAGCTCATAACTATTTTAGACTACTCCTAAATATTCTATAAATAACTTAGAAATTTTATTTAAGGTAGTTCCTGCAATGCATACAAAATGTCTGGCTCATATTAAGTAAGTATGTAAGCAAATAGCTTTTTTCGTGTTTTGATGATAACTGCTGGTTTATTCCTTATTCTTGCTTTTCAGTGAGTGAATATGGATTTAATTAATCATTAACTATTTTGTAAGAGAAGTGTAGTGCTTTGAGGAATGATGAACTAGAAGTAGTCATTGATCATGACCATAGCTAGAAACTGGGGCAGAGATAAGCAATACTGCTTAACTAAAGCTGTGGCTTTTTCTTCTTTCTGTAGCTGCAGTCCCTTTATTCCCATTTTGGCTGCTTCTAGCTGAAGTGATTTTCTAGGTGGATGAGCTTTTAACACATTTGAGTCTCTCCTGAGCTGTTGACACCAGTAGGCTGGATTTGGATGGATTAATTGTTGCTTTTTATCCCATGAGGGATGGAGTGATTTATTACTTTATTTGCTCCCTTAAATACTTGGACTATAAGTTGGGGACCTGCTGAATGCGGGAAATGGGAGGTTTTACAGAGGAAAATAGATGTGTGTGGTTTTTTTTTTTTTGGTGTGTTTGTGTGCGTGTTTGTGTGCGTGTTTGTGTGCGTGTTTGTGTGCGTGTTTGTGTGCGTGTTTGTGTGCGTGTTTGTGTGCGTGTTTGTGTGCGTGTTTGTGTGCGTGTTTGTGTGCGTGTTTGTGTGCGTGTTTGTGTGCGTGTTTGTGTGCGTGTTTGTGTGCGTGTTTGTGTGCGTGTTTGTGTGCGTGTTTGTGTGCGTGTTTGTGTGCGTGTTTGTGTGCGTGTTTGTGTGCGTGTTTGTGTGCGTGTTTGTGTGCGTGTTTGTGTGCGTGTTTGTGTGCGTGTTTGTGTGCGTGTTTGTGTGCGTGTTTGTGTGCGTGTTTGTGTGCGTGTTTGTGTGCGTGTTTGTGTGCGTGTTTGTGTGCGTGTTTGTGTGCGTGTTTGTGTGCGTGTTTGTGTGCGTGTTTGTGTGCGTGTTTGTGTGCGTGTTTGTGTGCGTGTTTGTGTGCGTGTTTGTGTGCGTGTTTGTGTGCGTGTTTGTGTGCGTGTTTGTGTGCGTGTTTGTGTGCGTGTTTGTGTGCGTGTTTGTGTGCGTGTTTGTGTGCGTGTTTGTGTGCGTGTTTGTGTGCGTGTTTGTGTGCGTGTTTGTGTGCGTGTTTGTGTGCGTGTTTGTGTGCGTGTTTGTGTGCGTGTGTGGTGTTTTTTTAATTTACCACCCCAAACTCTGGAAAAAAGCATTCTAGTAGAGTATGTGAAGCCTTAGGCAAGATAAGATACCTTTCTTCAGTAATCCCTGAATACATCATAGTGTTCATCTTGGTCACTTTCAATTTCGTATGCCATCTTTTTATAGTAATATATAGCTATACATATAGCTGGGCAGAACTTCGTTTCACTTTACTAGCATTTATTAGCAGGAAGTGTGTCTCTCTTGACTTTATCTGTTCACATCTTTCAATTTGCTTTGCATTAGGTTAGAAAGGTGATCCAGCGTGAGGTAACTGGAATGATCCAGCTCTGAACCACAGAAAAAAAAAAAGTTGGAAAAGTTGATTTAGTAAACAATGTATTGAAAATTAAACTTCAGTGAGCAAGGCTTGGTTGAAATAGAAGCATGCAAGCCTCATCCACTCATCCAGGCTCATCTGCAATTCATGGAATTTTGTAATTTTTGTAGGTTACTTTTATCTGTTTTATTTTATGAAGTATGTATATGTGCATCTTTGGAATATCACAGAAAAACAGGTTCCGAAGCCTTGGCTTAATTTGTGTACTTTAATTCACAGCTGCACTCTTTCCACCAGTCTCTTCGAGATCTCAGTAGTGAACAAGCTCGCCTCGGAGATGACATCAGTCGGGAGCTTTCAAGAAGAAACCGGTATAAACAGAATATAAGTCTATGTGAAGAATAGTGTGGAAAATAATTGCTGTGCTTTTAAATAATTCTTAGGCTACTTTGTTCTTTTGTATTTAAAAAAAATTGGAAAGCATGGTGGATTGCACAACATGTAGATGAGAGCAGTATTATGAACTGCTTGTTTCGTGTCATCTTGTGCAGTATTTATAAATGTAAATAACACCCATCAATTCTGATTTATATAGTATATGTGACTTTCCCCCCCTTTTTTCATATATGGACAAAATGACAAGGAACTTGGGAATTTCTTTTATTGCAACTTTTCTACTTATTTGTTCTTGGTACTGGAGTCTCTTGAGGACAAGCTCTTATGCAGGCCATAATGCTTTTTTAAAGTATGTACTGTCTTCAAGTATGATGCTTTGTCTAATAGCAATAACAGGAATTAGTACAGTTCAAAAGGACTGTGTAGATGTGTTCATAATTTTGAAATTGTTGACCTGATACCTACCCTTTCAAACTAGATGTTCCATTATTTTCACTTGAGGAATGGAAATGCTTTTTATCATGAATTTTCCACTTGAGGCTGATCTCTAATTGTTCTAGGAATTTAGAGGATGTAGAACAAATCGAAGTAGCAAAAAAGATTCTCGCTGCTTAAAATCATCACAGTTGATATTTAATTTTTGCACAGTAGAATATTGTCTTACTGGTATTTTTCTTTGAAGGACTGATGCTGAATTAAGGAGGACTCTAGGAGAATTGTCTGAAAAACTCACTGAGTCCCAAAGGCAAGAAACGGTGAGTGTGACTGACATGAAAAGATGATTTATATTTAGTATTCTAAGCAGGATGTGGGCTTGTAGTTTAATGTGTATGTTGGTAATCAGTACCGCATATTAGTAGGTATATCTGAACATGATCTTGTCTAGGCTACTGTAGGCTGTTAAAATGTTACCCTTCCATAATGAAATCAGCAAGACAAGTTTTGTGTTTCAAGTCCTTGTTTAAAGTAAAAGTGTTTTACAAGTGTGTGTAGTGAATTTTGGTTTCAAAATTCATGGTCTTGGGGAAAGCTGCTTTTTAACTTTAAACGTTGGTTTGAACAATATCACACTTGAAGATACCTTTTGAAAGATACAAGCTTTCCCATGTTATGACGATGATGAATATTGTTTCCTCTTTCCCCCCTGACCCTGTCCTTTACAATTCTAATCATCTGTGCAGCATAATGGGAAAGAGTCTCTTTGGGCTGCACTCTTCTCTGAAGGCTTTGTGACAAACTTAACAAAGGAGGCAGGACAGCCATGACAGTCCCTTCTTTTTTGCCTCCTGTATCTGCTGGAGGCAGACTAACTGCATGCTGTATCACCTAAATATGAAAGAGATCTGCTGCTGAGATAGAAGTCAGACAGTATATTGCTGTAGGAACAAGAGAAGTTGAGAATCTCCCCAGTACTTAGGTGGTGACAATACTGTAGGTTCTTGATGCATAAGACTTGAGTGTATGCTTTATTTAAGTATTAATGTGGTGTTGTTTGTCCTTATTTTCGCGTAGGTATGATTCATCTTGCCCTAACGTTGCATGAATTGGTACTAAATGCTCTGTAAAGAGCTTTAGGGAAGTTTGTTGCTGATCATAATATTGTTGGTACAGGCCACTTGTCGATACCAGGACTTAACAGTTGTACTGGTGTAAGTTCCTGACTCTAGATGAAGTTGGACAGGAATTCAAGATACTATAATCTGTCAGTACCAGTTACATACTTCATATGAAATAAACCATCATTGGAGGAAGACTTGCTGTGTCAACCTTCTGAGAAAAATATAATAGGCTGTCTTTGTTAGAATGCTTTTCCCTGATAGCGTGGTAGGATAAAATAACTTTCTATGGTAATGAATTCTTGATACTTCCAAAACTCTGGGTTTTTTTTTGTTCTGGCCTACTTCTCAGTATCTTTTTTTCTCTTTCATGTACCAGGAAATTAGCAAACTCAGTAAGTTTTAACCAAGATGGTCCTCAAGAAAGTAGCTGCTATGGCTGGCTACATTACAGTTGTTTAACATCTTTAAATGAGAGAAACAAGCCTTCCTCCTCAGTCCTCTGGAGTGATGGCAGACACTTTTTTTTCAATAATGAAAGAAGTAGCTAGCTCTTTGTGACCTACTATAGTAGGATTTCAAGATTTGAAATTAAATGTTACAACTTTTGACCTGAGAGAAGCAAAAATGAGAGATGTGAAGTATAACAAGGAAGCCTTCTGTAGTTTATTAATGGTAAGGAGAATACCAGAAGAGTAAGTCTCTTAGTTGGGAGGGAACATTATCATCCAAAAAGCTATGAAAGCTGAAGTGTTTAGTGACATTCTTTTAGTGAAGACACAAACACTGCAGTAAGCTGCAGTGAGATAGTTTTCATGTGTAGGACTAGAAAGATTGAAGCTGGAGTATACTGCTCATTGCTGCATATCATTAGGAAGAACGTTGACCAAATGGAGAGACAACTGGAAAGAGGAGAGGAAAAAGCGAAAAAGGGGAAAAACAAACAAAGGCCACTCATTCAAAGACTTCCTTGAAAAGTTGAGAAAGTTGCTGGGGTTCGATTTGCAGGAGGAATATGCAGTTAGGAAAGACCTAACCATATATGATGAATGGTCAAAAAGCGAATGTTCAGTGGACAATGTTAGAATAGAAAGGCATCTAATGATAATTCTGCCCAATACTAGTGTAATCACTTGTGACTTGGTAGCTTCATCGTCTGGAATTGATTTCTGTACTTTCTGTACTTAATAATCCCTCTGTGGATTTTTTTTTTTTTTTCCCCCTGGAACTTGTCCAGTGTTTGTTATAACTTGCATACCCTTATCATCTTACTTGTCATATAGCAAGGAGTTCTTCTGATAGAGTACATATTGAGAGAGGAGCTGCCACTTTTGTGGTGGCGTAGTTTTTTTTGGTTGTTTTGTCTCTGTGTTTGGGATGTTTTGGTTGGTATGTTTTTTTTTTGTTGTTGTTGTTGGCTGCTTTGTGCTTTTTTGTTTGTTTTGGTGGGTTTTTTTTTGTTTGTTTATTTTTAATCTAGCTGCTTTTTCATCCCTTATTTTCATGTCTTTATCACTTTACTTTGGAGTGTTTGTTTATCACCTCCAACATTGCCATCCTTTTATTTGTATTTGACTGTATGATTCTTGGTGTTAGATTGTCAACTTGAAATCTTGACAATTTGACAGGATGAGTTCGTGGTAGAACTCATGGTTTTCAGTTCAGTATCCTTAAGTCTTCATTTCTGTAGGCACACATATCTAAATTCTCACAGCTGTACTGTTTGGTATTGTTTGAAAATTGCTTGTATGTGGATGTGTAGTGATAAAGGTCTACTCACTATAGCTGTTCTGAGTCACTAGTTCAGATTTTATTTTTATTAGAGGTTATGATTCTTAGGGTCTTTTCGATGCTGAATCGGAAAACTTTTTTTAAGAGCCACACAACACAATCAATGCACATTAATTTTACCCTTAAAGGAAGGATTTTCCACCCCAGTACAAAAACCAGAGGGCATCTGAGGTGGTGACACAGGCATAGCTGGATGCCTGTTTAAAATCAAGCACTCTCCAAGGCCTTGTACTTGAGAATCCAAGTGCAGTTTTGGTATAAAGACTGCAGATTCTACGACTCTATATCAAAATCTCCTATCTTGCCTAGACATATTGCGAGATTCATCTTTTCTTGAAAAGAGTTCAGATGTTTGCTAGAGTAATGTCCACACAGACCTATAAATAATTGAGACAGTATTTATTTACTTTACGGTTACATAAGGTACCCCTCTTGGATGTTTTGCTGTAATCTCCTGGTACAGAAGCACATCCCAGATAGCACAGGAAGCTGATCATTATGCATAAAAAGGAACTGAATTGAAGCAGAGGTTTGTTCAACTTAGATGGTTAATTGAGATGGTGCCATTAGAAGGTTAGCGTAGGCTGCGTCTGTTGAAAAAGATGACAATGTCAAGGGAAATGGCTCTTGCATGGGGTTAATGTGGTTACGGTATCCCCGAGAGCCAGGATT
This sequence comes from Streptopelia decaocto, assembly GCF_964273445.1. Lineage (NCBI taxonomy): Eukaryota > Metazoa > Chordata > Aves > Columbiformes > Columbidae > Streptopelia > Streptopelia decaocto. The sequence continues at coordinate 22,336,733 of NC_138661.1, forward strand.
ATTGTCAGAGAAGGAACTGTCCCTCAGAAGATCTGATGCAGGGATTTTTGGCACTCCACAGGTGACTTGTAAAGTGGTATCACACATTATCATTTGCCATGAGGGAAAAATTTAACAATATTTAAAGTGACAATGTGAAAGAAGTTTGCTGTTTTATGATTTTAATACTTCTGTTTCAAGTCTGCATTGCTGATGAAGTAGGTCATAACAAGAAAGGTAACAAGAATCTGTTGAAATAGATTTCAGTTAGTAGAACTTGTGCACTAGAAAAAACAGTGGAAAGCTGAAAAACAGGAGAGAAATTCAAGAAGCAAGATGCTGCTTTTTGTAGATGAAGCATCCAACATCTTCCAAGAGATTATATTTAGCTGCATGACTAAAATGTCACCTTGGTTTTTAAACTGGACATTCTGTTCTTTGTGCTTAATTGGTGACGGGGGAACTTTTCGATAGCCTAATCTGTTTTCATAGGTTTTGCGGCTACCTGAAAGCCTGATGCAGAGACACAGCTCTTAATATCACGATTATCATTCAGGTAGTCTGTGTTGCTAAAAATGCATCTCTGAAATCACATTCTAATATGTTGTGAATGCAAAAATTTAGTACTATCATTTTATGTCATTATGTGGAACCTCCATGTTCTTTTTGCTCTTCTTCAGTGCATCACTTGTCTACACTAAGGCTTTTGATAAGATCCAGAGGACAAGATACATACTCTTGTGGTAGAAATGTTGTCCTGAATCAGGGTCATTTGGAACAAAGGACGAGAAGTGAGTTTTGGAGTTTCTTCTACATGTACTAATTAATGAATTAACACTGAAGTGCTTCTAATTTTTTTTATCCCTATTGTTATGTGTCACAGGCTCTGTGGCAAACTAAGGTAGGTCAGAGAGGCTACAAAAACAGGGAGCGTAATTCTTGTGGGAGCTAATGTCTACAGCACTGTAGACCGAGTAGGTTGTTATATTGGGGGAACTACATTTTTAACTGGTGCATTATCTGCTTTGTGGAGCAAATAAGCCAAAATATTCCAGAAGAAAACCAAACAAAAGCCATACAGTTATTTGTTATAAACAAGGGTCCTGTGCATGGCTTTTAATCTGTGAAATATTCACCTTTTAACAGTTACCAAAACTAACTTAGATTTGGCATCCCTACTGGAGAAAAACGTTAAACCTCTTAGAATAATGTTTGGTTTCTAAAAGAGAGTTGCACAAAAAATAAAGCAGCCTCTTAGAAAACTGTTGGAGAATGAAGATGGTAGAATCATATAATAGTTTGGGTTGGAAAGGGCCTTTAAAGGTCATCTAGTCCAAGCCCCCTGCAATGAACAGGGTCATCTGCAACTAGATCAGGTTGCTCAGAGCCCCATCCAGCCTGGTCTTGAATGTTTCCAGGGATGGGGCATCTACCACCTCTCTGGGCAACATGTTCCAGTGTTTCACCACTCTCATTGTAGAAAATTTCTTCCTCATGTCTGACCTGAATATCCCCATCTTAGTTTAAGACTATTACTCCTTGTCCTGTTGTAACAGGCCCTGATAAAAGTCCGTGTCCTTCCTATAGGCCCTTTTTAAGGACTGAAAGGCTGCAATAAGATCTCCCTGAAACCTTCTCTGAACAACCCCAACTCTCTCAGCCTGTCTGCATAGGAGAGCTGTTCCATCCCTCTGATCATTTTTGTGGCCTCCTCTAGACCATCTCCAACAGGTCCATGTCTTTCCTGTACTACCAGAACTGGATGCAGGACTCCAGGTGGGGTCTCACTAGAGTGGAGCAGGGGGGCAGAAACACCTTCCTTGACCTGCTGGCCACTTTCCTTTTGATGCAGCCCAAGAAGATTTTCAGACAATGTGGAAGTGATCTGAATACACTACAGTAGTGATTTCAAATAAATGCATTAAAAGATATGAAAGAGATCAAAAGATAGCTGATGTAACTATAGAAGGTAAAAAGGAGTCCTTCCGAAAGGTATTGCTAAGTGATAGAAATAGATAAACTTCAGCAGTTAAATATAAAAATGCAGTAAGGCAGGCTTAAAAAAAAAAGTGACAAAGGTGTTGTAAAATTGTATACACTCTTAAACCCTGTTTTATGCCGTAAATGTCATCAATGGCAATTAATTTGTAAAATGTGGTGTTAAGTGACCCAGTTTATGATAGTGTGATACTAAATTTTCCAAAAAGGAGAAGGAAAGTTTACTGCATTCCAGGAAGTCTTATTGCTAAACACTGCTGGGACATGAATGTGACTTTGCAGCTTTTCCAGATGGAAGCCACAAGTGATGGTATTTTGTTATTTTGCACTGATGCAAGGTACAACATAATAAAGCCTAATTTGCTATGGACTTGCATGCTCTTTGCCTTGTTTTTCCTGTCTCCTCCCTTACAACTTGAACAATTTTGGGTTTGTGTCACCCCACAAAAACTTACTTTGCATCTAAATTCTTGTACGAGAACTTTGCTTTTCACATATTATGCTTTCCTACCATGATCCACCTCCAAAGTCCCATGATACTTTCTTTGCATCATTCTGACTTCACTGCTAGCTTTATTTTCTTCCAACCTAATATTTCTTTACAATGCTAAATAGGCTGATACTTAATTTTAGACAAAATGCATGTACTTTGCTGACAGCCAAAACAAAGGAATAAAGGCTGAGGTCTCCTTGAGGTCTCACCTCTACCTAGGATCTTATTTTCCTGAAATATATCACAAAGTCTAAATATATTTGAGAGCTCTGTACCACTGAATGTTTGAATCTATTGGCCAGTTTTGGCTGAGTTTTGGGGAAAATAGGGAATGAGGAACACAAATGAAAGACTGTAATCTCCTGAATATTGTTCTTTATAAAGTAGGCGAAAAGTAGTGTTTATGAGGCTGCCTTTGTTTAATCCTCTTTTTTCAGGATTAATGCTAATTTAATGCTTCATAGTAAGCATTTTATCTACCAGAAAATACTTTTCCTTCTGAAGAAATCTCAACTAATGTGGTATATGTTCCTTTATTCTTAAACATCTTTAATTAGAGCTGTGTGCCAAGTTCTGTCTTAAAAAAAATCAACAAAAATTTGATGGAAAAAGTTATTGCTCATAGTCTAAGGTTTGTTCTTTGTTTGCTATGTCTTTTGTTATTTCTTACATGTTTGGAATAGTTTGTGAGGTTGCAAATTTAAATTTACTAAATGACTGATTACATGCAGAAAAATCTTCAGTCTTTGGAGGAAATGAGTTGGGCAAATATTCAAGCATATTCTATGCAAATCCTCTTTAAAAAGGAGAAGTCAACAACGAAGTGTAAGAAATGTAGCCGTGTATCTATTTGGCTGAATTAGAAGCTCTGCATTTACTTCAGACACAAAGAGACAGAGCGCAGAAAGTGGAAGCTAAATTAGATTAATGATAACAGTCAAAAAATAGTGTGAATGTACGAGAGTAGAAAGGCCGTGGTGGTAGATAATAGGATGTACCAACCAAGAGGCATCAAGAGTGATGATGATTCACTTGTAAATCCATCACCATTTCCCAGGGAGACCAAAGCAATCAGTTTGTTCCTTGCACAAGAGGGGACACTATTGACATAGTGTACCAAGAAAGTTGATTCCTGTTTAACACCATTCTAGCATTGATATTTGTTGGCAAGCTGTAAGTTAGTGACAGTAATGGGGGTGTAAGACCTCAGCATAAATTACTGGAGGAGAAACGAAGGTGTGTAAAATATTTTTTTAATAACCTGGTGTTGATTTGCCACGAAACTTAAATAACTGTCCAAAGTTATCTTAAAACCACTAATGACTGTTTTGGAGTATTGATAGACATCTGCAGGAGTGAGTTGGAAAAATGTTTTTGGAATATTAAAAAAAGGGCAAATCTTGGAAAAGGAGAAAATAGACTGATTATTTTTCCAGAACTTGATCTGTAAACGTTCAAGAGCAAACAGAAACTTAGGTGCCAGACAACACAGATTTGTAAAAAAAAATGTGCTTATATTGTAGAAGGAATTAACAAGGATGAAGCAATAGCTTTCTATATCTTAATGCAAGTTTTTGAGCTTTTTTTGGACAGGATTTCATATATTGTTCTAATAAGCTTTTCACTAAAATATAGTAAAACTGAATACAGGTTAGAATAAACACACAACTGTCCAGATACCTGTGTAGCTAGTAAACTGTTCATGGTGAAAATTAGAGAAGTTAGTGAAGTGAATTTTGTGTAGTTGATCTGTTTTTTCTCTGAAGTTTTTGTTAATAGTCTAGATGATGCAATATAGAGATGCTTTTTACATAGGCAGATGTACTTCAGATATGTTGGAAAACAGAACTGAAATCCACTATCCAGTCTTGGATGTGGCTTAGAACGATATTAATAGGTGTAAAATCCAGCAAGGAAATATCTTGATAGAGAGGTGTGTGTGTGGTTTTTTTTTTTTTTTCCCAATGAGCTATAAATAGCTTTATTTATTTATTTAATTAATTAATTAATTTATTTTTTAAGAGTATTATGTCTAACTCTGAAATTTCTGTGCACCTGAAAAATATAATGAAGGCATCCTTTTCAGTACCTTGTTAGAGATAACAGTTGTTTTCTGGAGGGAGCTGAAAGAAGTCAGAGGGAAGGCAAATTGCTGTATCTTGTTGTGAGGAAAAAGTTACTTTCTTACTCATTCTGCATTAGTGATAATTTGCAGTGAAATCTGAAATATGCAGGAATCTGAAGCTTGCTTAGTGCTGCCTTACGTAATGTCATCTGCGGTGCATGCAGTAACCTAGACCTGTGTCATTACTTTTAGTAGTTGATTACTCTGGTTTATGACTGCAAAGTATTCATAACTTGCATGAAAGAGTGTGGTTTGATGTAGTATGTTTTCTGAGCAACTCCTGATGGTTTTAAGAGAAAATACAGAATTCCAAATTGTAAACTGACTATTCTGGCTGTGCAAATAAGAAATGTTTTCAAAGCGATGTATTCTGTTTTAAAGCAAAAAGCTGTTTCATTCTTTAAACCTGAGGCTCTTGTGAAGCCCGGAATATATTAATGTAATCTTAATTATGTTTCTGTTACTACACAACTGTGTTGCTCCTGTTAAAATTTTCTGTCTGTGCATATACATAGTGGTTGTAGAAGCATGCTTAATGGTAAAAGTACATAGGGAAACTTTTTCCCCTCCACATATATCAGAAACTAGTAATTGAATGGTATTTTAAGTCTTTCTCTTTTTATCTAAATACCATTTCGTAATAGATACATTGCTTTCTAGTAATTGCTTAAAAAAATTAGTTTTAAGGCAGAGAGGAAATAATATGTAATTATTTTCCCTGCTAATCTTCAACTTCAACAATATAAATTTAATCTGCTGCCCACGAGAGGGTGCTGTCTACTAGTGGCTTGAAAAGCAAAAATAAAGTAGTTGTGGTATTGTAATTAAAGATTGAATTATTGTGTTTATAATCCAGATTGCTTTTACAAGTAACTAGTGTTACTTATGTTAGTTCATACATAGATTCACAAAATATTGAGAAAAAGTCTTAAAATGATGTAATTATTTTGTGCTATTACGTTAATTCTCATGTACTTAGCTCTTGTTTACTACTTTTCGCTCACAGAGTTTGGAGTATGAAAGAGGCAAACCTTGGTCTGTTTTACGAATTGGAGATGTGAAAGAGGTGATTCTCCAGAGTTTAATCAGGCCTGTGGCAGAGAAGCTCAGATTTTTGTATTGCAGCTTCAGATTAAGCTGCACCAAGCTTGATATTGGGTTATTTGGCACTCGAGTAGAGCCACCACAGTAGAGAAAAATATGCGTAAACCTAAAGGACGATATTGCTAGCAAGGTAGCAGGTCAGTTCCCTGCTTAAGTACTTCTGGAGTACTCACTGCTATAACACTAGTTATTTTCTGTGCCATTCTGAATCTTAATAAAAGGTGTGTTCTGCTTTCTGCCCCATGCTGTATTTACATTTTTTGCCATTGTTATCTTAATATGTGGTAAAAGATGTACTAATTTCCCACAGGGTGGTTTTTTTCCTTTTGAAGGTATCGGAACGTGTAGAGAGAAGACTTCAGGAGATAGAACAAGAAATGCGCACTGAAAGACAGCTTGTAGAGAAGCGCCAGGATCAGCTGGGACATATGTCTCTTCAATTACAAGAGGTATGCAAATGAAAACTTCCTGTGTATTCTGGATTAAGTTAGGAACGTGCTGCATTTGTGAGCCTGTACCTGTCAAACTGTCAAAAGTACTTGTATCTTTGGTAGATTCTTTTAACTCTATCAGTCCAGCTATGCTTGTTTTGACCAGATGATAACAACTATAGTCTCTGTTCTTCATGATACTATCTTGTCTATGTTTAGACTTCTTTGGTAACTGGCACAAACATTCTATAGAGGAACCCGCCACCTGTGCCCTCCCTCAAACCCCAAACAAAAAATAGCAAGTCATTAGCTGGGTTGCCTCAATTAAAACACTTAGTTTTCTAAAATATAAAGTTTGCTTGCAGTGAGCAGTTTATTTTTTATTCCAAAAAGCAATCAAATGCACTGTAGTGGTTACACAGCTTTTCATTGCTTTTCAAACACTTTCATTCAACAGTGTCTGATAAAGTATAAAATATTCTTTAGGAGACAAATACAAATGTTTAGACTATGGATTAAAATTGGAGACAGCTAGTAGCTTTTTTTCTGCTTGTTTTAGGAAACGTAGGAAAAATACACCTCTCTGTTCCTTATTTTACTGCTATTTGGAAAAATCTGTGTCTTAACATCGTGTAACTTTTATTTCACTCTCCTTAGGATATGATTATCTCTGTATGCAATAGAATAGAAGAAATGTGCAATTCCTTGTTTTTCACTTTAATATTAACAACAGTATGCATGCTTTTTGGAAGGCAATTGTTTGATACTGCGCAGTGGTCTTGAGGAACCTTAATTTAAATTGATGTTTTATGTTTCATGTAAGGCTAGAGTTTCTTCAAATAGGTCATATTTAAGAAGATAAGATGCTCTTTGGTATAGAGAAAAAATGTTTACCAAAGTTCTTGTAGTGCTTCTGCTCATATTCAGAAAGCGTTACTATTTCATTTTTTCCCCCTATTGATGTCTTAGTGGCCGAAAAGAACTAGTGCACTATATTACAATTTTCATTGCTCTTTAATATGCCTATGTCCATTTCTAGATTCTTTGGTTGTGCCTTCAGTCCAGTAGAGGGATGCTTAATGAAATGAGTTGGTGTCATTTTATGGTGTTATCTGTAGATTGGAACAATATTTTATATCTTTTTAAGGGGATAATGACACGTATCTGTAAAGGTACATCGACACTACCGTTGTTTAGAAGAAAAACTTGAATTCAAGTGACTAAATTAAAATATGACTGGCTATGCAAAGGTGAGCCCTCAAACTGGATACTTTTTTCCTAGTAGCTCATCTTTTGAATTTCATGCAAAATGAATATGAAATATTAAGTATATCCCTGACCTCTCATTCCCCTAAGCTCTCCCACTGCAGATGAAGACATTTTAATCCTTTCTCCTGCAAATTCTATTTTGTTCCATGCATATTTTTGTAAATTATTTTTCCCAAGGAACTCCTTTCTATTTAAAAGATATTAAAAAAATTTTTTTTTTTACATCCAAGTTTTGAACAGTGGTGTATCATCCTCATTCTTAGTTTGCAGGAAAGCTCAACACCTATTAGTCTGCTTGGTAAACTTTTACTATTAGGAATTTGCCCAAGCCAAGATTCAAAGCCATTCCCAACTGGAGCAGGCTTCTTCCACATGCTCTACATTCATAGCTGCTGCTACTTGGAGGAGAACCACACTCTTGGTGGTTATCTTCACTCTCTCAAGCAGGGGCTTGTATCTTCAAATCATCCTTCTGGGTGTCTGATCCTAGTCATGACTCTGTGTTTCTTGGACTGGACTCGTGTCACTGTATTTGGGAATCCTAATAAAATAGATTATTATTGTTGCAATGAATTGTGGATTTTTCAGGAGGTTATAACCTTTAACATGCATGGTGGCGTCAGATGACAAGTGTAGGAAGGAGCTTCTTTCAATAGGTATTAGTTAATCTTTCTTTGATAGATTACAGAGGAATATGGAGACAGTATCCATTGCTTTTGAAACATATTACGCTCCCAGTAGCAACAAACAGTACGTCCTTTTCCTGCTGCATCTTCTCTTATAGCTATCTTAGCAGCTTGGAGAAGATCTTTGTGGCAGAGTTGCAACTTCCTACATACCAACTGTCTTCAGACCCCAATATTGCTAAGGCCCTTAAATCTCAGACTGTTACTGCAGGCTTCCGTCCAGCTGTCCCATCTTCCTTACACAATGAACATTCATGTAAATTTGTCCTTCTCTAGGTAGAAAATGGTCTCACTTCTGGATGGTGTTTGTATTTATCAGGAATTGTTCAACATGTCTTGAACAGTTGGCTGAGATCTTTAGCTCTCACATTGGCAAACTGGACTACCTTGTGAAAAACGCTTGATTTTGAGAGCAAAATACTCTAGATCCTGTACATGCTGCCTCTCTCTGTACTATTGTACTGAGAGGTGGCTCTCTGAAGAAAATTACTTTGTTATGGAATATAAACTACAGAAGAAATAGGAATATGAGAATGTCTATGGGGGCAAAAAGTTTGGAACTGGTCTAATTTAAAATTAAAAACAAACAGGAAAGAATTCCAACACCAAAACTGTCTGAGCATTGAGTGTAGCAGATTTAAGCTTTTGAGCTTCTGGTTTTTAATTTTTTGAATTTTTTTTCTTTGCATGTGGTCTTACAGATGAATAGAGTCAGTATGGCAAACCAAGTAGAATGACTAATGTAATTTATGACTATGAAATATCTAAATTATTTGAATGTGAGTAGTTTAAAAAGATAGTTATTCAACAGTGTATTTTCAAGCTGAGTAGCAGTTGGCTTCTTGTTGATTTGCTCATTACTTGCACCAGTGTAATTGTATTTTGCTAATGTATTTTTTTATTTTTCTGTACAATAGGCAAAGTTAAATTTGGCTTTAAACATTTCTGAGCAAAGCTGTTAGAAAAACTCAGTAGTTTCCACCATTTTTAATGATTTAAAAAAAAATCCTATTTTTTAAGTAGGCAATTTCAGCAAAGCCTACAAGATAATTATTAAAAAAAGAAAATAAGAAAATAATAAAACTCCTGATGAGAATAATTAGATTTTGTGTAAAATACCTGATATTATTTAACTTTTTTCTTGCTGGTCACGCATCATGTGACGGTAGCATTTGCCACAAGAATTGCTTGATAGGTGAGAGGATTTTAAAGAATAAAGATTCTCAGACTCCAGTGTGGAAGCTTATTTATATCTTCACTGCCTTACAGCTGATGTGTGACTACATTGTATATTAAGAACAGCAGCTTCTTAACACAATGTATGACATTACTGTTTTTTTTCCCTTATTGTGAAATATCATCTTTCATGCTGCTTTGATACTCGGCTATTACAGATGCTATTCGCAACAGTCTCATCAGTGCACTCCTTTGATCTCTCATGGGATATACAGAATGATGCTGGACTGGCTACTGAAGAAGGTGGATCTCTGCATTTACTACATCCATATAAGTGTGTACTCACTCAAAGGTTCTTAAGGGACATTGTAGATGAAACTACTCTTGATGAACACAATCAACAGAGGGAGAGGCTAGTTGCCTTTTTCTGCAGTTTCACTTTTTAATCCCCTGTTCTTCTTGTGATGGCTTAAATTTGGTCTGAAATATCAGCTATATCCGATGAAGCAGCTGAGCTGCTTTCCAGTGAATGAGATGTCCTCCACTGGTGAAGCACTGGTGAATACATTTAGGCGTAAACCTGAGCCAGTAAACTCTAATGAATATCTGTGCTTGGAGATGACAGTAGCAATTTAGGTTTTATTTTTCAAATTTTGTTTAGTGACACTTATCTGCAATAATAATACTAATCTGGATAGTGTTGGTCTTGGAATTTTTTGGTCCCTACTCCATTTGGAGTGGGGGGCTTGGATTCACCTGTGTAAATGTTTGTATGGGTACTCCCTTAAGAGCAGCGTTGCTTATCGCTAACCTGAATTTCTTTGAGAAGTGATAGCCATTTGCCTGGTTGCTCGTCGTCTTCCGTTGCTCGTCGTCTTCCGTTGCTCGTCGTCTTCCGTTGCTCGTCGTCTTCCGTTGCTCGTCGTCTTCCGTTGCTCGTCGTCTTCCGTTGCTCGTCGTCTTCCGTTGCTCGTCGTCTTCCGTTGCTCGTCGTCTTCCGTTGCTCGTCGTCTTCCGTTGCTCGTCGTCTTCCGTTGCACCTTTTTTTTAATATCTTTGGGACTGAGGACTGTGAGGGCATGGTCCTCCATTTATACAAATACACTATGTTGAAGGAGAGAGGAGGGTAGACATGCCTCCTGCAGATGAGGAACTGGCTGGGTGGTTGTACCCAGAGAGTAGTGGTCAATGGCACAATGTCTGTATAGACACCAGTAACAAGTGTGTCCCCCAGGGGTCTGTACTGGGACTAGTACTGTTTCATGTCTTCATCAATGACATAGACAGCAAGATCAAGTGCACCTTCAGCAAGTTTGCAGATGACACCAAGCTGAGTGGTACAGTTGGCATGCCTGAGGGATGGGATGCCATCCAGAGGGACCTGGACAAGCTCGAGAAGTGGGCCCATGTAAACCTCATGAGGTTCAACAAGGCCAAGTGCAAGGTCCTGCACCTGGGTTGGGGCAACCCCTGGTATCAGTACAGGCTGGGAGATGAAGGGAGTGAGAGCAGCCCTGCTGAGAAGGACTTGGGGTTACTGGTGAATGAAAGATTGGATATGAGCTGACAATGTACACTTGCAGCCCAGAAAGCCAGTTGTATCTTGGGCTGCATCAAAAGGAGTGTGGCCAGCAGGTCGTGAGAGGTGTTTCTGCCCCTCTGCTCTGGTGAGATCCCACCTGGAGTACTGCATCCAGCTCTGGAGCCTTCAGTACAGGAAAGACATGGACCTGTTGGAGAGGGTACAGAGGAGGCCACAAAGATGATGAGAGGACTGGAGCACCTCTCCTATGACGACAGGCTGAGAGAGTTGAGGTTGTTCAGCCTGGAGAAGAGAAGGCTCCAGTGAGAGAGACCTTATTGTGACCTTTGAGTACTTAAAAGGGGCCTATAAGAAAGATGGGGACAGACTTTTTAGCTGGATCTGTTGTGACAGTACAAGGGGTAACAATTTTAAACTAAAAGAGGGGAGATTCAGGCCAGACATGAAGAAGAAATTTTTTACAATAAGAGTGGTGGAATGCTGGCACAGGTTGCCCAGAGAGGTGGTCGCTGCCCCATCTCTGGAGATGTTCAAGGCCAGGCTGGATGGGGCTCTGAGCAACCTGATCTAGTTGAAGATGTCCCTGCTTGTTGCAGGGGGGTTGGACTAGATGATCTTTGGAGGTCCCTTCCAACCCAAACTATCCTATGATTCTGATTCAGATACTGATTAGGAGAGCTTTCCATCTGAGAGCTTGAAGTGTGTGTGGACAGTAGGTACTGAGGAATGTATCAAGAAATAGTCTTTATAACGTATAAGTGTTTCTAAGGCATAATGTGTGTCTCTGTACCTTGAGTTGCTGTATGTGAGAAAGAAGGTACTTGAATTGCTTTGTGTACTTTTGCATACCTTAACGGGAACAAAGTAAATAACTGAATATTTTGCTGCAATTGGTATTTGGATGAAGCGTGTTTCTACACAATTTTAAGAGCAGCTTTTTACTTTGTTATTCTGTTTCTTGTCCGTTGTAATTCAAATTATCACTTAAATGGGCTCTTAGCGCTGTCACTGGCCTCAATCTTGTGGTGATCATTGTGTGGATGTAAAGTTCTATTAAAGTATTTTTCTGTCCTCTTTTATTTCTCAAAGATACTTCTCAAATAACATTACTGGAAGGAGGGTAGGGTTTGGACGGAGTTCTGAAATCCTGTCATTTAATATGACCTGAATGATTTACAAAGAAATACTATTTAAATCAGAGGTGTCAAACTCGTTTTCACTGGGGACCACATCAGCTTTGCGGTTGACTTCAAAGGGTCAAATGTAACTTTAGGACTGGATAAATGTAGGAGTAGTTACATTTATCCAGTCCTAAAGTTATGTTCGGCCCTTAGAAGTCAGCCGCAAAGCTGATGTGGTCCCTGATGAAAACGAGTTTGACACGTCTAATTTAAAGCATTTGTGGCTATTTAATTAAACCTTTTTTTTGTCATTAGTTTGCCTGTTGTACATTTCAAACCAAACAATATAATATTTGACTTTTGGATTTGATCAGTATCTGCTTTAATTAGGAAATCTTGTGAGGTTTAGATGTTAATAGTTGTTATTTTTAAGGAAAGTGCAGTGCCCATAACTGACCACTACTTGTCAGTATTTTACCATCTTAACAGGATCATCTTCCTAAACCTCAGTTATTAAATTATGTATTTGCAGGGTCTAGCTGAACACGATAATACGTTTGTTTCAGTCTTTCTCTTGTCTGTCTTGTCTTTCTGTTTGTCTTTTGTATGATGTATGAACTTTTAATGTGTATTATACTATTGTTATAGTCATAGGCTGATTATTAACCAAGATGATATCTAGTTGTATACTGGCCATAAAGAAAGCTTGACATATACAATTTTTCATCTTTAACTCTCAAATTTGTATTATGATTTTGAATCTGTAGTCTGTATGTGCTATGTGCAGGTGGATAATTTTTTTTCTCTACATTTTTATGTATCTTTTAAGTTAGTGTTTAAACATAGCAATGCACACTATCTTTTTAAACAGCAATTACTGCAAATTAGAAAACTGCAATTAGCAAAGAGAAATTAGTGCAAATCATACATCTTCACTTTCTTCCATATTCCTGATGTAAACATTGAATCATAGAATAGTTTGGGTTGGAAGTGACCTTCAAAGCTCATCTAGTCCAACCCCCCCCGGCAATGAACAGGAATATCTTCAACTAGATCAGCTTGCTCAGGGGCCTGTCCAGCCTGGCCTTGAATGTCTTCAGGGATGTTTCTGATTAGAAGGGAGAACAAATATGCTCATCTTGCCAGTGCTACTGACATATATATATATATGGGTTGCTCTAATAAAATACATTTGTTGTGTCAACTAAAACTATTTTGAGATTCTTCACTGCTTTATTTTGAACACGAAGATACCATCAACTTGGACTGGTTGTTTGTATTTATGCATCCATTTTCTAAAACAAGATCAAGTATCATTTTGAATAACAGGCTTTAAACAGCTTTTATATGTATTAGTTGTCCTGGATGGCTCTCCTAATTCCTGTGTTTGGCTTCCTGGATTTCTGTGAAGTAAGTCCATGTATTCATGCTTTGAACAGAATCATCTTTATAGAACATTTTGAACTGTGGTAAGACAATGGCTACAGTTATGTCTTACACTAATAACTTGGGTAGGCAAGGAAGTGTTTTTTCCCATTTTCTTTGTGCAACTGGATACTTAGATTCTGTTTGCCTCCCACTGCACATACTGTGAAGTGCCAGAGGCTGGTGGACTTTCAAGAGAAAGTGGGATAGACTGATGGTCATAAGCGTTGTTGAAAATTCTCTCCATGCATGTCTTTATCTCTGATCTTTTTAGGCAGACATAAACTTGGTCTGTTCTCTGAGCCATCTGGATGTTTCAATGTGTCATTCATACTTGCCCCTTGGCTCTGGGCTGTGCCACCTGTGGCTAATGGTTTATCTTTTGATTGTAGTTTGATTCTGACTATTGCAACATAAGCAAGTCTCATACATATCTGTCACTGAAATATCCAGGCAGTCTTTAAATGCCTGGCTGGTATGTCTATGTAACATGCTTGGACCAATGCTAGCTGCTAATGTATCAAGTTAGGGCAAGAATTTTCATTCAGATTAGGATGTGGTACATTTTTGCTTTATTTTGAAATATGGCAGGACGTTGGTCTAGTTGTGTATTTTTGCTCTTAGGAATATAATTCACTGAACAGTTTCGCTTCGAAAGAGAAAATTTCAGTTTGTGGTCTTTACATTACTTTCAAAGTTACTTTCAAATAATCTGCTTTTATTTAAAAATAAACAAACGCAAACAAACGGAAACAAACCCCCAGACCCTAAGAATAGTAGAGTTAAATTCCAGTAAAAGTTCTGATTTTCTATTGGAAGATTTTAGTAAGTTGGAAGGACTGAGTACTGTTGTTACAGAGGTCTCCACATAGTGTTCACCATATATAAGAAAAAATATCTGTCTAGCAGGGAGTAAATTATTTTATCTGTTTGAAGTTTTGGGGTTTGATATGCTGTGTGTGGATGAGGTAAGCTGAGCTGGGATATGCAACGTATGTTAATATTCTAATACTGTCTATGGTAGTGAACTCTTTAAAAAGACCTTTAAGAATTACTCCACTGGGTCAAACCAAAAGTTCATCTGTCCTGGCAGGGACAAGAGCCTGTTTCTGACCACCTAGGCAGGCAGTGTAAAATCTAGCTGGTCTCTCCTGAAACCATGCTGTGAAAACCTCTTTACATAAAGTTCTCTGTTTCCTTGTGGCCTCCTCCATGCCTGACCCCTCCAAGGCCTCCTCAGCCTCCTTGTCAGCCTCCTCCTGCCCAACCTGGACACAAATGCTTTCAAGAAGAGGATCTTGGTGGGGGAATCCTAATGACTGCAGGCCTGTTCCCCTTCCTTGGTGCTTCAGCACCGCCAGGCAGAGTTATCCTGGGCAGCGTCTGCCTGTTGCTTGGGAGCAATCACAGAAGAACATGTGTAGGAACTGCCCAGCATCACCTTCCTAGTTGCCATTTTTGGCCATTTGGCTTCCCCAGCCCCTTCTTTGCAGACAACAAATGAAATCAAAGAATCAGTTGGGTCTTTACGTAGTATTTTTTTTTCCCTTTTTTCTTCAGCCCTTTTTTTCCCAAGAGAAGTCTCACATAAAGAAACCTCTAGTGGAGTAAAAACAAGAGTGGCACAAACCAGTGAGAGAAAATGATTTAAAAAGGAGTACAAGAAGGAGAGAAAACCCAGAATTAGCTCTTACCTATGTAGTTTCTGAATTGTCAGTAACAACTGATGCTTGTCTGGCTGTGAATGACCACGTGTTTCAATTTCTTGATGATGTTTTGATTGTTTAGTGATTGCTTACATAGCACCTACTGGAAAAATGCAGGTTTGACAGTTGAAGCAGTGCACATGTGGTATGTTTAATTTATTGTAACATCTCATTCTTTTTGTAGTATTTTAACTGTCATATATATAAGTTATTTATTACAAATGAAATGGTTATGGGCTATTTTTACAGTATACAGAAAATAAAACTGAGCATCATATTTGTAGTATCAGTGATAGGAAAAGACTGCCTTTGTATTTGAAATTATCACTATTTAAGAGGATCACTGAATGGTATTTAGGCTATTAAGTTGAAACAGCATATGAATTAATGTTCTAATTTAATTTAATTTAGTGGTTTCTTCTGGGAATTAGAATGTACTACTGCTGCAGAGACATACTTCTTGCCTTCAGCAGGGAAACCTTTGGTGGTTTTCCTGGTATTTCTAATTCCATCCCACCTTTAGCATTTTTCTTGTGATGCTGACATCTCTAGCAGAAGTTGAAATTGAAAACATGCATTTTTGGTCCTACATTGATTATTTAGTGCCAAAGATAAGGTTGGCATACAGTTGACTATATAATGAAGCTCATCTGCAGTTAGGACACATCATGTGTCCCTAGTAGACTGTTCTTTATTGCTACTTGTAGTCATTTAAAAAACAAAAACCAAAACAAATCAAACAAAAAAAAAACCCAACCCAACCAAAAAAAAACAACCACAAAACAACCAACCAAACAGAACTTGTGCAATAAAGGCATTAGCTAAATTTATGTTCATCTTTAAATTTTGTTCATGTAGCTTTTTTTGAGATCTCTCTAGATTTTAAGTAAAATGGGAGTATGTGAGGTCTCTGTGCAGCCCTGGGTTTTATACTTGACTGGAATGATAGATCTGAATCTGTATTGAATGCTTAGAGAAAAATCTTAAATGTGTTACAGTCTTAAAGTATCTGTGAATCAATAAGATTAAAACTATAATTCTTTATGTAGCGTAACATTTTCAGTGGCGTAGTTATGATAAATTTCTTCTACCATCTCTGGTTTTAGTATAAACTGTTCAAGCAGGAGAGTAGTCCAAACTAAAACTGAAACCCTTATGTTTCCTGAGGTGATGATATAAGACTGAGATAAGTGTATAATCCATTTATTTTCTCTACAAAGCTACTTTTAAAAGCAAAACTTCTAAAGCTGAATGCCTGGCTTCACTGAGGTCGATTAATATCTTGCCTTCAGTTTTCATACACTGAAATTGTTCTCCAATATACAGCGAAGAGAAAATGTTCAAAAACTTGAACGAAATCACACTAATTAAAGGGGCAAATTTCAGGGATATTTGTTTAAGGAGATTTTCCTTTAAAACGTAAAATAAAAAATGCTGCTCAGCAAGAACAGCCTGGGAAAGGAACTTTTTTTTTTTTTCTTCTGGACAGGCTATGTAGTTCTGTTGTAGCTGTGGAAAGTAATGGTGGAAGGAATAGATGTACTTAAGGTCTGTGATATTGCATGAAAATAAAAGGTGTGTGCTACAGTATCTAACTGATTTGTGGATACTGTGAAAACCACTTGGCCATGTTTTGCAGCAAAGAAACAAGACTTATTAACAAAGTTACTCAAATTCTCAGCAGATTCTCTCAGTACGACCAGTAATCTCTTTGAGCTGGTGTTCCAAAGTGATATTTAAGATGAGCCAATGACATTGTTATGCCTTGAAACTTCTGAACTTCTGTTGTTTATGTTGCAAATTGTATGTGTTGTTAATGTCTGTGATGTCCAATGCATTCCTTTACCAGTGATTGACCAGGTTCTGCAAATAGTGTTGGTTTGCAGAGGGAAATGATTTTGAAATTTATATTAATGGCAATTTTATTTTTGTAAGATGCTTTAGAAAAAGTACTGAAGTCTTTTTATATATCTCAGTTTTGGGTGGGGCGGTGTGGGGGTGGACATGATAGGAAAAGTCCCCAGTGATTTTATTATTATTCTTATTTTCAAAGGCACACCAATGTCAGTGACTTTTGATCAGGAAGGTTTCAGTTGATTCTGTCTGATACTGCAATTCTAAGTATCTGTCCAGATTCAGATAGAAATAACTTTTTCCTTTTTTTGGCTTGTAACAAAACCTTATGGTAGTATTTTCCTTACTACAGTGCATTGTAGTTCATGTCATGCATATTTTATATTAGAGAATATATTATTTTCATCTGATATGTTCACAGCCTATCTGTAGGGGATCTCTTGAGCCTCTTAGACCTTCATCTCAAAGTCTGACCTTGGGGTCAGCCTTGAGCTTGTCGAGCTCTATATATCGGAAGGATGTTAGTGCTAGTTTTGACTTTGTATTTGGCCCAGTTCTGTGCTTGAGTGTGTTTTATGTATGCACAGATTTATTTGTTTTTTTCATGACAATATACATTGGCTCCACATGGGAATATTAGAGAGTCAGAAAGCATTTGTCTAGATCCTCTATCTTAAATATATCACCATTCTTTCATTTTGACAATGTTACAAAGAAGACTTCTGTAACTTTTATGACGAAGTTCACAATATACTTTTCCCCTCTAAAGGTTTTAAGGAAGCAAGTTGCTAAAGGAGATGAAACAGAAGAACTTCTGAAAAATAAACTTGTGAAATATGAAAGTGAAAAGAACCAAGTAAGACTTAATTTTTGTTCTTTCTTGTTTGGTTTTAAATAAGTCTAGTGTCATATGTTATAGAATGCGCTTCCTTTTTCAGACAAAACAGGAGCATAAAAATTTCTTTATTCTTGAAGATAACAGGAGGTGTTTTGCATCAGAGGCACTGTAAATGTAGCTATGCTGAACTTCTGTCTTTCCTTCAAATATCTTTAGTTATAGTGTGTTACTTGTAACAGCTCTTCCATCTTGCCAGGCAGGCACATTTATAACTTGGGGATTATCCTTGAGTTTTCTCTGGTTTGTCTCTGAAATTGTACATAATCTGCTGTTGCTTATTTGCAGCAGCTCAAAGATGCAGCTTTTCTTCATCCCTGCAACTAATGCATGCTAGTTGTTTTGCACCATGATTATTATTAATTAATCTTACTGAACTATCTGTTGCCATATTGCTCTCTTCATAGAAAACAAGATTTCTTTTATTTCTGCTGTGACAGGGTTCTAGGGCCATATTACACTTTTTCTAGCTTTTTTCCCTCTTAATATCGAGTTTAGACTTTCTGTCAATGCTTTCAAAGTTATACCCCTTTATGCTAAAGCATCTGTGTAGTATCTGTCTATTCCATGTTATGTTACTCTCTTCGTTCCATTAACGTTGCCCTGTTTACTTGGCCTGTTTGCCAGCCTCTCAACATCCTTTGAGATTGCTATCTCTGCAATAACAATTTCCTCTGTCAAAAACTGTATTTCCATATGGATCTTTGTGATCTTTGAACTATTTATGGTAGAAGTCAGAAAATATTTTGGTAGCTTTTGTTTTCTGTTTTTTTCCTAAGTGGTCATCAGTTTGCTGATTATATCTGATAAAACATTTTAAAATTCCCATAAGTTTATATTTTTAGGAAAAATTTTAATTATATGAAATTCTGGGCACTTCAGTTTTTCAACCGTCTTGTTTCCAGAATAATTCAAATACATTTTGCACAACTCAGAAAAAGCACAGAATTTACCACTTACCAGTTCTACTAATGCATGTAGTCTTTAACATTTTTGTGAATGAACTATGTAACTTCAAATGTTGAGTCGTTGTCAATTTTAGTTTGAAAGTATGTCTCAAGTCCAGGGACAATGTTTTTGAAACTTCTTTAAAAACTTTCTCTTCCATTCTTTTACTTTGAACTGGGTAAAAATTGGCTTTCATGCTTTCTTAATTTGTTTATTATATATTCCATTTTGTGTCTTCATGTGACACAGAATGTTGTATACAAATTATAGACTGTCTGTTAAATTCTTTGTGTAATTTAAATAAATATAGCATGGATTTAGTATAAATCAAAGTTGCTTTAAAATTTTGGACAAGTAAGAATACTGTGTATATTATATCTCGTTTAAAATAGATGCTTATACCAATTAATTACTGCCAGAATTAAATAGTTAAAATGCTCTTTTGTACTGTGATGAAAACATTGCTTTTCTTTCAACATCTTCTGAAATGAAAGCTTGAGCAGGAATTGGAGCAGTCCCGGAAAAAGTTGAGTGAATCAGAAGGCAGTAGAGAAGCTCTTTTGCATCAGGTAACTGCTTTGGTGTGGTGAAAATCCTAAAGTTTTCATAGCTGAGTCTTTCTGCTTAATCTTCCTGCCTCATACTCTGATAACATTGTTTTGGGAGGGAAGAAGAAGATACAGAAAGACAGGTTTAAGAGTAAAATATGGGGACTGAGCTCTCATGCTTTTCTACTTTCCAAACTTTTATATATATATATATGTTCATAGATAATAATTACAGTAATGGTACTTGTAAGTACATAAACATGTTATTTGTAACTGCCCTTCATAGTATGCTTTAGAACAACTTCTATATTGGTAATTGTTATGCAAAGTGCATGCTATAATTGCTGAATTCAGATAAACCAGTGACATAGAAGTATTTGCTATATTGTATACTAACATGTAATAAAAATATATAAAAAGCAAACACCTGAAAAACTAAAGTGTGCTGTGAACAAGACTTATTGATGCACATATGATTAAATCTAGAAGTTGCAGTAATCTGGATTATAGCTTTAGAAAAGTGTCCTTTCTTCTAAACATTTCTAATAATGCAGTCTTTCAAGGGAGCTGGGGAAAAAGATTGAAATAAATAGGCAGGGGGCAACTGACACACTTATCTGTTAGCATTAGTTGTTTGCCTTTTGTATCTAGCAGAAGTTTGTGCTGGTTGTATTACTGTTTTTAATTTAGCTCTCCGTGCTTGGATTGTAGTGCTATATGGGTAATATGATTTGGAGCTATTTTCCTTCAGTACAATTTTAGCATGTCATATTTTCTTTACTTTCACATACACAATGTCCTGTCTGTAAGTATTAGACTGTATGTGATAGAAAGGAAAAATGTAAAAAGCCTGTTTCTGAAGAATAAATACATTGTATTTTTAATTAGTAGAATTTACATAAAATATATTCCTTATTAAATTTGTATAGATATTTTCACTAGCAATGTAAAAAGACAATTGCAACACATAGAATGTTAGCATTTTGTTCGGTCTAGAGAAATTAATGCTCATCTGTGGTAAAAATAACAAATTAAAATGTTTCCTTTAATTTTGAAAAATCACTTTGTGGCCTATAATTAGGAAAGAACTTGTCTTTTTGTTTACCATCTGCAGAACTCTTGGGATTAATTTATAAATATTACTTGTACATAGCCTTTATTTTGTATTTTATAGTGTTTAACAAAAGTATGCAATTTAATCTTCATTCTGTTTTTCACTAAATATTTAATACTTGTACATGCATTTCAGATTGAGGATCTTCGTTCCCAGCTTTTGAGAGCAGAAGGGGAGCGTGTAGAGTTGCAGCATCAAATTTCACGTGTTACTATGCACCGCCAGAGCTACCAGAATGTACAAGATGATGACAGGAGGATTAGAACAGGTACAACTCTCAGGTTTTGCACTGTAGACCTGCAAATTAGTTAGTTAGCCTGGATATTAATTCTCTCTTTGAGTCTAATTCTACTGTTTCAACAAAAGCAGTCATTTAACAGCTTGGCTTTAAGTTAATAAGTACTGGCACCTGAATATTAACAAATAAATAGCAATAAGAATTAAAATTTAGGATGAAATACCATGATTTGCGTGGCTAAGACAAATGAAGATTATTAGAGACAATTTCAAAGAAGTGGATAGTGGGGTTTTCTCGTGGGGAAAAAAACATTTAAAATATTTTTAAATAATGTTTTTTTTCTGAAATTTTACATTTCAGTCCATTTGCAGTTTAAATTCTGCCATCTTGAGAATTCTAACAGAAGTCATTTACCTAGCTGGCTTAAAAGATGAGTTTGATGAATTTCTGGTAGAATTTCTGAGGGGTAACAACATATTCCAGAGAGGTTAAGAATTTTTTCCAGTATGATGCATTCAGTGCTTCTGTTTGCAGTATGTCAGAATTTTAGAGATGGAAACATGTTTTGAAGAAAAATATTTTAAAAACTTTCAAGATGTAATTGCATATTTAACTACCACTTTAGCAAGGTCTTCGCTACCTTGTTAGTTATCTATCTGTATTTAAACTTTTCAAATATAATAAAAAAAGGCATTAGAGAAAGTATTTGTCTTTCTCCTTATTAACACAGAAATGTATTACTCAAGATAACAGAGGAATAGTGATTCCAAGTCCAGTGTCTCTGTGAATGTTTAATTGGTTTGCTTAATGGCTTCTTTTTATATTTTCATACTTCAGCTACTGAATTATCTTGGTTATTAAAATAGGACTCTGACTCTGTTTTACAAATCTCATACAGAGCACTGGAAAATGGGTAGATTTTGTACATGGCTTAGCTTCAGACATGTAACACAATGTAGTCATTTTAATAGCTTTTCTCCAGTCATGTTAATGTATCTGCTTAAAAGTGAATTTATTTGAAACAATACGTCTATCATGTTAGAGAAAGCGTATTTTATTTTTTCCATTTCTTTTATAATTATAAATCAAAACTGTTGTAAAATTAGGAACCATATAAAAAATGTACTGGGGCTCTTAAGATATACACATTTATTTATAGAATTTGTGCAGCTGTGTTTCTTCTTACTGCATTATTTCTGTTTCTTCAAAGATGTATGGGAAGCACATGGAGATTTTCTTTACCTCTAGTAGTTGTTTATGACTAAAGACCTTTTAATTTCTGTTTGATGAAATTTACAGCTTACTCCCATCAAGAACTTCTGTTGTAGTTGTAGGATTTAGACATAAAATCCATAGATAGTGTGACTTCCAAATCAAGAGGTATTACTCTGCTGGGATAAGATCCCAGCCTTGAAGTTTGCAGCCAAGTTTTGTTTACACCAGAATTTCCCAATGTTTCTTCCAGCCTATTTTATTTTATTGGGGGAAAACCCCCATAAAATGACTGGATAAACAGAAAAATAGTGTCACATTCTTTAAAAGGTTATGATATAGGCATAGCCATGTTTTTGCAGATACTTTGGTCAAAATCAATAGTTGTAGAATAGTCTTAAGTAGAGAAGAAAATTAGCAAAAGGGAAATGAGGGAAAAAAAAATTCCACAAGCTGACGTTTCTGCTGGGCCTATTGTTCTGTTCTTACTATTTTATAGTAGCTGAAAGATATGAGAGAGAGAAGCAAGAACTAGAGAAACACATTTTGGAGCTTAAAGCAAAGCTGAGTCATAATACTGTAATGTCAGAGGTAGAAGAACTAAAGAAATGCATAGAACGTAAGGACAAGGAGAAAGCCCAGCTTGTAATGCACATACAGGTAAGTGTTTTTGTTTGTTTGTTTTTTAATATCTTCTTATGTGTTTAAGGTAGGTGATGTGCCAGATTAGGGAGTAACTCTTAAAACAAAGAGTAACTGTCATGCTCTTCCTATTCTTGTTAATAAATTAAGAAAGGTATGTGCTATTGCTCATGAATTTTTGGTTTGGATTACTTGTCTTTCACACATGCAAAATAAAGGTGATCTGATTTTTATCAGCAGTGACCATTAATAATGATTTCTGGAATTACTTTTATAAGTTAGAATTTACTTCCTTATTCCCTATTCCATTGTGCTATAGAACTAAAGTTAAACTTTAAACAAATGGGATACCTTGTTCTGTGAGATAGTGCAGTAGAGTAACAATAATATATCATAACTTCTCTCTTTTAACAATTAGATGAAATATAATAATTATATGAATAAATATTAGCATTCTTATTTATGGTAAACGTATGCTATTTGAAGTGACTCTCTGTGAAAAGCGTAACAGTAGTCTGTGACCCTGGAATTTTAGTTATAGGACTTTTACCTTGAACAAAAAAAACGGGTATAAGGAGGCAGTAGCCCTTTTTTTTTTTTTTTTTTTTTTTTAGACAGGATATTTGTGTATTTTTGGATCTTGTCTAGATTTGTTATTGGTAGTAAGATCCCTGAACAGTAACTGTTTTCTACTGTGTTTCATGACTGTCAGGAGAAATTAGGGTATTTTCAAAACCCCATGCGGTATTTCAGTAGTCAAGTATATAACATTTGTTGTACTTGTGTTGGGACATTGAGTAAAATGGGCATTTTGTATTATGTGTTTATTTTTCCAACGAAGGTACTTTTCTTTGAAAGAGTGTTGTATCACTTTGGAAATTCAAAAGTAGGAATTTTGTTTTTCTTTTTGTTCGGTTTACTTCTGTTTTCCCATGTCAAGTTACATTTGGAAAAGATTGAAGTCTCAAAATAAATTCCTACATGCTTCATAAAAATTGGTCACTGAACAGGTTTAAAAAGACCTAGAGTGCTCCTATAGAGGACAAAGCAAGCAGAACTCATTTCCTGATACCCATGAGCACTTGTGTTCTAGCTGGCCAATGCAACTCCAGACTAACCCAAAACATGCTGGTTTTTTGTTTTTTTGGGCCTGAGAAATTCCAGTTACTTTGGTGGCAGGAGTTAATGGGATAAAAACCCATAGAAGCCCCTTTTTTATTTATTTTTTTTTTTTTTAAACTTCTGCTTGTCAAACATGCTTTCTTGGGGGTCAGAATGATGTTCTAATACTGATTTCCTGCTTTGTGAAAATACTACTGGAAGAGTGCTCAGTTGGGGTCGTTGCCATTGCTTTAAGTTAGAAATCTTTCACTTCCCCAATTATTTCAACAGAACATACTTTGTACTTCTTATCTGCTTCCCACTGCCACTCTCCTACAGAGGCAGTAACAGGAAAATAACTGGTGTATTTTTATTTTAATGAGACATCAAGGAATGCAAGGATGTGAATTTCTAAACTTATATGCTAACAAAGCATTTTGTCAAGCCTGTTCTAACAGCTGCTCCTATCAGATAGTCTGATTCCCAGTTGGAAGTGACCAGTCATGTTTGACTTGAGTGTTATTTACCTTTGGTTAGTGGGCAGGATGTAACTGCACTTCCCTCTGGTGTACATGTGATATTAGAAATTTCTTTTGATTTATTTAAATGTCATTATTTTCAACATTTGAGTTTTATGTGTTGTACATTTAGTACCTGAAAGTTGCCATAAACTCACAATATGATGTAAAATGGAGAGGATAAAACTGATTATAATCACATTCTTGAACTCATTATTAAAAGTGAGTTCAGTTTCAAATTAATTTTTACATTTAATAGAAAATTTATTTCAGTTGCTATAGTTTACTTGAGGATGCTTGTGTAAGATCTTGCTGATGTATGCAACTATCTTAAATATATTTTTCTGTGTGGAACTATATAGATATGAGGCTGTTATAGCTAACTATTTTGATGTGACTATTATGGCTTAGAAATAAATGGATTATGAAGATGCAGTGCCCTAATTTCTCTGTAATCATCTTAGACTCTAATGCTGATGAAATTGTTTGATTTACTATAATTACTTCTCATTCTAATTAGGTTAAAGTAGTCTTACAGTATTGTCTGGTACAGTAACAGCAGTCAGATTGTTAAAATATTTCAAATTTTCTGAAAGTTATTGATTTGTTTATTTAAGATAAGAAGTGTTCTAGTAAATAAGTCTTTCAGCCATATGAAGATGGATGAAGATCTTTTCCTCATTAAAATTCGTTTTATGTCTTTTTCATCCTCTAAAGATGAAGTTGTTAGCCAATTATTTTCATTATATGAGCCAATTAAGATATCTGAAAATCAAAAAGTAACTATTTTCTAAAGTTAAAAAGAGATTCTTATAAAATAAGCTAAATCAATACCTTCAATGGTGTTCAAATGCTGAAATAGTACTACAGATAGATTGCAAATGTACAGGTGCTATTCACTTCGATAAAGTTTCTATGTAGAATCATATATCAACTTGAAAAAAAAAGTGTTTTACCTATATTTAGATAAACCATTTCCTGTCACAGCAAGTAAGAGGTTACGCTTTGGGAAAATATGGAGGAGGCAGGTACAATATACCTTTTACTGAACAAATACCCTTCTTGTCTGATTCAATGTGCACATCTTTGATTATTCGATTAACAGAATTTATGCTTACATGAAAAATTCTGGATTAAAAGTTCTTGATGGTTAGATAAAATATGATTAGGAAGAGATGCAGATTAGGTTAGATGAATAAACTGATATATGAGCTCTGAATTCAGGAAAAGTTGATAAGAGAAATAATTAAGTGCATGATTTGGATAGCATTGTTGAAAACAGTATCAATGACAAGCAGTATGATTACATAGCATTAGAATCTGGTGACTGCACTGCTGAGATACAGAGCAGAAAAAAGAGAGGATGGAGAAAAATAAACATAGATCTACTTTAGGTGACTAATGTAATTAGCATGGTGGGGTGACATGTGGCTGTGTTTTTATCAGTATAGAATGTTTGCACCTAACTGTGATCTAAGGAATTAGTTCTGTAAATTGTAGCAAATTTGTAATCCTCACTTGCATTTTTAACTGTTCATAAAAGTTTTAAGGAATGTGGCACTAACTACCCTATGTGTTCTGCTTTCTATACCTAGAATGAATTTTGGTTTGCAGTTTGTGGTGATTTGATTTTATAAATTAGGTGTTGAAAATGCAAGTCAAAAGTATGATATGTGTAGTCACGCTAGTAACTAGAAGTCCAAACGATGTTTGTTACCAGAATGGTAACATGTTTAGTGCCTATGGTGATTAGTTTACACCTTATATGAATAAGTAACTAGGCTCCGAGTAGAAAATGTTGGCATCTTTCTGTGCCTCCAGTTTCTTATAAAAGTTGAAAGCTAGATTACATATTGAGATTTTTGAATATGAAGAAAATTAGATGCACAGCTGTTTTAGTAGGGGCAAATGTTGCATCTGGTTTAGAGTTTGTTGATCATCTCTGTTCTGTGTCATCTCAGTCAATCCCTGAGGTCACATGGTCGGAGCCAGCGAAGCTGGAGCTGCATCAGCACATCTTGAGGTGCAGGGGGTTTTCGGGACCCGGCAGCTCTTGTGAGAGCAGCTGATGTGGTGTGGACATTGCCAGGGTAACGGTGATCACATCCCCCCTCCAGCCTCGAAAGCGACAGCCCCTGCCCTGTCGCTGTTGGGCAGAGGTAGGAGACCAAAAAGACGAGGAGGGTTGGAAGCAAGTCCCAGTCTGGCATTGCAGGCAACCCCCCTCCCTACCTGCTTTGCTTCCCCCAGTGGCCCTGCAAAATAGGTTTGAGGCCCTGGATCTTGAAGGAGAGGTAAGTGAGGATGTGGTGCAAGGCCTGTCTATGAGGTCACAAAGGAAGAGGCAATTGACACCACACCTCAAGACTGCCTCTGATAAGAAAGAAAAGTAGTTGTAGTAGGTGATTCCCGTCTGAGAGGAACAGAGGGCCCAATATGCAGAGTTGATCCTCATCATAGGGAAGTTTGGAGTCTAAGGCTGTTGTCATAGGGTATGGGGAGGTAACTAGGAAAGCTAAGCCCTCCTTGGAATTAAACCTTGCAAGAGGGGTCAAGGACAACAGAATTTCTTCAAATACATGGCAGATAAAACTAGCACTAGAGGCAATGTAGGCCCGTTGATGAATGAGGTGGTGCTCTGGTGACAGAAGATACAGAGAAGGCAGAGTTACTGAATGCCTTCTATGTCTATGCTGCCAGAGGCTGCCCTGAGGAGCCCCGTACCCCTGAGGCCAGAGGAGGGCAGGACAATGGAGGACTGGGTTAAGGACCAATTAAGCAATCTGGACATCCGTGAATCCATGGATTCAGATGGGCTGCACACATGAGTGCTGAGGAAGCTGGCTGAGGTCATTGCTAGGCCACTTTCCATCATCTTTGCTAAGTCTTGGGAAACAGGAGAGGTGCCTGAGGACTGGAGGAAAGCAATTGTCACTCCAGTCTTCAAAAAGGGCAAGGAGGAGGACCCGGGTAACTATAGACCAGTCAGCCTACCTCCATTCCCAAGGAAGTGATGTAACAACTTATTCTTGGTACCATCTCAACGCATATCAAGGTTAAGAGGGTATTTGGGGCAGTCAACATGGCTTCACCAAGGGGAAGTCATGCTTAACCAACCTCATAGCCTTTTACAAGGTCATAACCAGGTGGATAGATGATGGCAAAGCAGTGGATGTGGTCTATCTTGACTTCAGTAAACCATTTGACACAATCTCCCACAGCATCCTTGCTGCTAAACTGGGGAAGTGTGGTCTGGACAATCAGGTAGTGAGGTGGACTGTGAATTTGCTCAAGGGAAGAAGCCAGAGAGTTGTGGTCAATGGGACAGAGTCTAGTTGGAGGCCTGTATCTAGTGGAGTCCCTCAAGGGTCAGTACTGGGACCAGTACTATTCAATATATTAATCAATGACTTGGATGAGGGAATAGAGTGCACTGT
Organism: Streptopelia decaocto; assembly: GCF_964273445.1. NCBI lineage: Eukaryota > Metazoa > Chordata > Aves > Columbiformes > Columbidae > Streptopelia > Streptopelia decaocto. The sequence continues at coordinate 22,364,296 of NC_138661.1, forward strand.
CAGTGCACTGATGACACCAAACTGGGAGGAGTGGCTGATGTGCCAGAAGGCTGTGCTGCCACCCAGCAAGACCTGGACAGACTGGAGAGTTGGGCAGGGAAAAATTTAATGAAATATAACAAGGGCAAGTGTAGAGTTTTGCATCTGGGCAGGAACAACCCCAGGTACCAGGAGAGGTTGGGGAGGGAACTATTAGAGAGCAGCGTAGGGGAAAGGGACCTGGGGTTCCTGGTGGACAACAGGATGCCCATGAGCCAGCACTGTGCCCTTGTGACCAAGAAGACCAATGGCATCCTAGGGTGTATTAGAAGGGGGGTGGTTAGTAGGTCCAGAGAGGTTCTCCTTCCCCTCTACTCTGCCCTGGTGAGACCACACCTGGAATATTGTGTCCAGTTCTGGGCTCCTCAGTTCAAGAAGGACAGGGAACTGCTGGAGAGAGTCCAGCGCAGAGCCATGAAGATGATTAAGGAAGTGGAGCATCTCCCTTATGAGGAAAGGCTGAGGGAGCTGGGTCTCTTTAGTTTGGAGAAGAGGAGACTGAGGGGTGACCTCATTAATGTTTACAAATATATAAAGGGTGAGTGTCATGAGGGTGGAGCCAGGCTCTTCTTGGTGACAACCAATGGTAGGACAAGGGATAATGGGTTCAAACTGAAACACAAGAGGTTCCGCTTAAATTTGAGAAGAAACTTCTTCTCAGTAAGGGTAACAGAATGTTGGAACAGGCTGCCCAGGGAGGTTGTGGAGTCTCCTACTCTGGAGACATCCAAAACCTGCCTAGACGCCTTCCTGTGTAACCTCATCTAGGTGTTTCTGCTCTGGCAGGGGGATTGGACTAGATGATCGTTCAAGGTACCTTTCATTACCTGACATTCTGTGATTCTGTGTGATCTCAAGCCAGAGCCTGTCAATTGAAATGTCTGTGGTCATCTTGCAGTCTGGGGGCCGACAGAAACTTTTTTCAGTTTTGAAAAAAATTATGGCATTCATATCTCTAGAGCATTAATATGCCAGGTTACCCCTGCATTTACTAACTAATCTTAATGATGTTTTTAAGTGTTCCACCAACATAATTCTCTTTTATAAAAATCTTCAAATACTTTCCTCCTGGCTTTAATATCTGATGTTATGTTGGTGGTGAGTGAGTTGACATGAATATTCTAATACCTTCCCTTTGGTTCTGTTAGCAGTGGAACTATGATAATGCAGCAATAAAATTAATCAGGTTAGAAAAAATGAGGACCCGCATTCATCTTGTGGAAAGACTGAGAAGAGACAACATGCCACAATCAGTATTTTCTGCGATGTGGAACATGTTAACAATTGCTGTACATATATATATATAGATATATATATCTCTCTATATATATCTCTCTATATATAGATATATAGATATCTACAATATATTTTAACAGCAAGCTGTTCTGAATATCCTCGGTTGCTTTTATCAGGAGAACCTCCATACTGTTGTGATGTATGTCACAGAATACCATCATGCTTCTGTTGCATCCAGAGTAGCTCACAAGAGTTCTCTGTGTAACTGACCTTCAGCCACCAAAGACACTAGATGCTCCTTGGAATCTGGAGTTTTAATCTATAAAGGCAGCGTTTCTCATCTGCATAGAAAGTTTTGTGGAATCACAAGTTTAGTAATTTTTTATTTGGAAGAGAAACTGAGATTTCAAGGAACATGATTTTTTTTTCTTTTTTTTTGCTCTTCTACTAAGAGCAACCTCCTGACATAGCTTGTGCTTTCTCTTAGATTATCTTGCTCTTGTTTAGCACAGTCACAACTGAGAAGGAGAAAATTGGATAAATATGTTTTTTGAAGAAAACCCTCAACAATCTCTGTATTCATGTGTCATAGAAATTCTTAAAATATTTACATTCTCCATTTCCTAGAAGGCTAAGATATGAGATAGCAATGTGAAAATAAGTGTGTAATCTGTGGGAGCTGTAGTTGTATTAATGAAGTGTGTTCTCTGGGGAAATTATACAACTATTTTTTAATGATGGAGATTTGAATAGTACATTAATTTAAAATGACATCCTCTATGGTATCTCCGGAAGGACGTGAAATGGGAAGTGATAATGGCATGTAAAATCACGTGACTCTGAAGAAATGATTACCTATTTAAAAAACTATAGAAGGGTAAATGTAATGTCTGGTTGTATTTTATCAGGCTATTTTTAAGTTCTGCTACATCGAGAATTTAAATCCTTACCTTGAAGAGGTATGGTAATGGTTTTTTGTTGTTTTTGTTTGAAATTTAACTCATTTGGATATAATTTTGCTAGTTGTAGCTTGTGAGGTTTTTTGGTTCTTTTTGTTTTATGAATCAGGACTTTGTTTACAAAGTTAGGCATGGTCATTTTTGCCTTAGCATAAAAATGCATGTTTAATAGTGAAGCAGAATATTGGTGTTTTTTTTCTAATGTATATAACTCTACATCTAGAAAGACACTCCTTTTTTCATTTTGCCACCAGTGTAAGATTTACTCCTGATTATTCTGTAATGTGTTCACCTATTGTTTTATTATTTGTATCAGTTGTGTCCAGAGCAGGAATATCCTACAGTTGAGCAGCTGATTGTCCAGTGGATTATCCTACTCCTTTTTTCATGTCATGTGTACGAGTAACAAGCTGGACTGATTGTCCTTGTCTGGAACATCAGTCCATTCCTGTTTGCTGTATTTTCTGGCACTACCGGGGGTCTGTCACATGCAAGAGTGCACCTGCAGTCTTCTTTCCAGTGCAGCAAATGCTGTCTTGAAAAGATTGGTACAGTTTGTTGCTTCCCAGGAGGTCATGGCCAGGTTCAGAGGGAAGGGGGAAAAAAAAAGCACCCACCAAGAACAACCACCCCCTCCCTCCTGCAAACCAACAAAAACAAAGAACAAGTATCAAGTCTTGTCATGTCCCACGCCCCCTTTTGAAAGGACATTTGTCTAAATAGTCATTCTTTGTGCATCTGTAAAGCTGCTTATTCTTTCCTAGGCAAAGTATTTTTGCCTTGTCCCTTCTGAATTGCACCCTGTTTATTTCAGACTACATCTTCAGTTTGTTTCAGTCATTCTGAGATCTAATTCTCTAATGTATTGCCATTCCTTGAAGCTTGATAATATATTTGACTGACTACAGAGCAGGCCAATGAAATGCATCTGAATCATTAATGAAAATACTGACTAGTATGAAAACAGTTTAAATAGGCCTGAAACACAGAATACTAATGTCATCTTAATCAAATTCAGTTTTGGTAGTGAAGCTTCATTAACTGTTTTCTGAATATGCCCTTGCAGAAGATAGACAGAGAACATTTTCCTGACCTGCTTATGAGGCTGTCCTGATAAATATCATCAGATTCGAGATAAGCAGCGCTTTTTATTTTTAAAATGTGTGGTTTTATTCTCTTCCATTCTGTGTCTGTCATGTTTCATTCAGTATTGAAACATCAACTAATGTTTGCTCTAGTATGCTTGCTACATTTTTGAACATTTTTTCACTTTGTTTTAGAAACATCTACCAAACTGCTGTATTCTCTTTGTATTCATCACTGCTTTCCAACATGCCCAGTGTAAAACTGGGTAAGACCTATCTCATACACTATAGATTACTTTTGTGGTGAATGCTATTCTTTCCTTGTCAATTTCCTTTTTACTCTCATCTGTTTATATTCATTTCCTTATCTTTCTATTTGCTTTATTCCATATTTGTCTAGTGTTTAACATATGAGGATTTTGGTAAATGATTCCTTCTCAAACTGAAAATTTAAATAAGAACAACCAGAAGAGGAACAAATGCAGAAAGTGAAATACTGGATAGAATAACCATGTACTTGATATCTTTTGTTGAAGTGTTTTACCATTGCAGGGGGGGAGATTCTGTGAGCTAACAGGGCTTTCCCTGGTAGTCAAGAAAATCTTTTATACTATTCATATTTTAGATAGAAATGTAATTTAACATCACTGTATGTTGTTTTATAAGGTTTCATATTGCATATCTTGCGAGTTAGAATTATTATGTTTTGCTGTGATTATTCCAGGTATTAACATCTGACCTGGAAAACAGGGAGAAGCAGCAGGAAAAAATGCTGGACCAGCTAAAGGAGATACAGAGTTGCTACAAGGCTTGTGAGAATGGACGTCGACAAACTGAACTCCAGTCTGCTGAGTTAGCCCAACAGGTTGAAGAGACTACCAAAGAAGCAGAACAGTACCTCACTGAATTAAAGCATTCAGAGGCACTCAGGCTCGAGACTGAGAAAAAAAGAGAAGATCTGAAGGTGAGAGCACAGGAAACCATCCGCCAATGGAAGCTGAAGTGTAAGAAACTGGGTCTTGAGGTGGAAAAACAAAATGAAACTATCAACCAACTGATGGACAAGAACAGTCAGGTAAGATTGACTGTGGTGTGTTTTTTTTTTTTTTTTTAATTATTATTACCATTTCCATATATTTTACAAATGAAGGTAAGGAGTTCATTTATGCAAACTGTGACTTAAACCACCTTCCTCCTGAAGTTTTGGACCAAATTTTCTGGTGAACTATAAAACATCTAATAGGTGGCAATATTTTTTAGCTATTATGGAGTTCTACATCTTCCTTTTTATCCTATATTTATTTCAGTCTCTTCATTTAATCAAGGCTTTCTCCTTGTAGAGAAGAAAGTTCCTCCATGAATGTTGCTTTTACTTATCTTTTCAGTTAACAGTTAGCATACCTTATTTTTAGTTATTTTTAAAGAAATAATGTGATGTTATTTTTTGTAAAAATTTTAATCACATTAAGTAATAACCCAAGTTCAAGTTATGCATTGTCTCACGTAGTGGACAGTGGTCACATCTTTTGAAAGCAGGTGTTTATTTTCACGATGTATGTCAAATTGTTAGCAGACCATAATGCTGTGTGGACTTTAGCACAACTGGTGTATTTTTTAATTTCATTCTGTATTTAAGCTTTTCTCAGAGTCTAGGCTTAGTAATGATGTGTTTTATTTCAAGTAAAGACAGCAGGTTCTGAAATACCATAAGGACTGCAGCTCGGTTTGGATTTGATGTTTGAAGCAGAAAAGTAGATTTTTTTTTGTTTGTTTGTTTGAGAATGTGCAGAGCTTTTAGCAAAATCTGGATATCTGAGCAAAAAAGGCACTCTGCCTGCATTTGGGATGAACATGCTGCCAATACCTGCCATGAAATTCCTAGATTTTTGTTCGTATACATAGTCTGTGTTCCTTATATTTTCGTACATTTTAAAAAATTATTTTCATGTATGTTTTCAGCATCTTCCTTGTGTTTTTTTTTCAGAACTTTTTATTTGAAAAAATGAGCTCGAAATTTGATCACGTAACATTTCTGGGCTTTTAATTTGTTTTTGTTCAGTGTGGCAAACCACTTATTTTTCTCTTCCTCCTCCTAAAAATTTTCTCAGGAAAATCTACTGGGTCTTTTGTTTTGTTTTCTGACTTAGCAGAATTCCTTGACTTTTCCTGCTCCTGATGCTGCTTTAAAGGCAAGCACTCGCATCAATGTTAATACTCATCATCCTGTCTTGGAATAGTAGTAGAAACCATCATTCTGTCTGTAATGAATCTGAGTCTCTGTATTTTCCAGTGGCTGGGTCAAAAGGTGCCTGTTCCTATAGTGGTTGGTATAGTGATAAATTTCATGCTGTGAGTGTTTATCTTAACTTACATGTTCTGCTGATGCAGTCTGCTATATTTTATGGCCTATGTTTGCTTTAACAGAGGTTCCTTAACCTTTTCTCACTCTTTTTCTAGTGATGTGCATCCAATTTAGGTTACTAAATCTGATGGGATTGGGGTGGCTCCATGCCGTCCACTGTTTTGCCCTGCTCAAATATTGTAGTTTCCAAGGGGTACGTGGTGTGAGGTATGGGAAGTCTGCACTTATCCTGTGTTGTTCCTGATCCAGTAACCTATTCTAAAACTGGTACATGAATGTACGAGTGTGGTCAGAGTGCAAAGTCACAGTGGCGCTAGTAACAAGTTGAAATTAATAAACTCTAGCAAATCTAAGATGTGACTCCTGGGGTTGCTGTTTCTCTCCTGAGCTACCTAGCATATTCCTTATTTTTTGTTATAATTTGCTCTATCCATACTCCAACAATTAATTCCATAGTAATCTTGTTGTGTTGGTTAGCCCTAATAGTAGTCTGAGGAAATGAGGTTTGCAAACATTCACAAAGTTGCTCATCACAGAATCACACAATTGAGGTCCCTTCCAATCCCTAACAAAGATCATCCAGTCCAATCCCCCTGCTGGAGCAGGAACACCTAGATGAGGCTACACAGGAATGTGTCCAGACAGGTTTTGAATGTCTCCAGAGTAGGAGACTCCACAACCTCCCTGGGCAGCCTGTTCCAGTGTTCTGTTACTGTCACTGAGAAGTTTCCTCTCAAATTTAAATGGAACCTCCTGTGTTCCAGTTTGAACCCATTACCCCTTGTCTTACCATTGGTTGTCACCGAGAAGAGCCTGGCTCCATCCTCCTGACACTCACCGTTTACATATTTGTAAATTTAATTAATATTTTACATATTAATGAGGTCACCCTTCAGTCTCCTCTTTTCCAGGCTAAAGAGACCCAGCTCCCTCAGCCTTTCCTCATAAGGGAGATGCTCCACTCCCTTAGTCATCTTTATGGCTCTGTGCTGGACTCTCTCCAGCAGTTCCCTGTCCTTGAACTAAGTGGCCCAGAACTGGACACAATATTCCAGGTGTGGTCTCACCAGGGCAGAGTAGAGGGGAAGGAGAACCTCTCTGGGCCTACTAGCCAGCCCCCTTCTAATACACCCCAGGATGCCATTGGCCTTCCTGGCCACAAGAGCGCAGTGCTGGTTCATGGTCATCCTGCTGTCCACCAGGAACCCCAGGTCCCTTTCCCCTACGCTGCTCTCCAACAGGTCCTTCCCCAACTTATACTGGTACCTGGAGTTGTTCCTGCCCAGATGCAATACTCTACATTTGCCCTTGTTATATTTCATTAATTTTTTCCCTGCCCAACTCTCCAGCCTGTCCAGGTCTCCCTGGATGGCGGCACAGCCTTCTGGTGTGTCAGCCACTCCTCCCAGCTTAGTGTCATCGTTGGCTGATCTCCTACTTAGGTATATGGAGGTGTGAAGGAAAGGAAGAAAACCTGAATTATTTAGAAATCATACATGTCTCTATGAGAGATAAATGAGAAGCAAAAAGTAGAGGAGAGTTGTGAATAACAAGCATTAGGAGCCCCAAAATGCTCTGAAATAACTATTCATGTAGACATTTGATAGTGCTGTCCACCTTGACATTTTCTTTGTTGCATAAGATTCCTTGATATGGGTTTAACCTCTTTTTTGACACAAATACATCAAAATGCTAGATGCAGTCACTTTGGTTTAAGCTGCATTTAAGAACTGTTGTCAGTATTTGTTCCTATTTCAAAAATCATCAGCATCTTACCAATGAGCTTGGGGTAAGTGTCACTCCTGAGGAAAATCTCTTTATTGGAAGATATGTAATACAAATAAACGGTGTCATTGTGTAAGCAAAAAAAAAAAAAAAATACAAACATTATTTATGTTCTCAATACAAAGTTTTAGACAGTTTCCAAATGAGAATATAATCAATCTAGATGCAGCATTTGTGATAAGCTTCAGGGAACTAGATGAACATAATTTAGCCAGCTGTGAAATATACAATGAACATCTGAGACAAAACTCTATAAAAATAAATAATGAAGAAAAAGGAGAAATGGCAGTCTGTTTGCTTTGCTTTATGTGATAGAACTTCAAAGGGCTGATTGCAAAGTTTCAGAATTGGGTTACAATCATAGCTTGCAATTTTGTGAGATGTTAGAAATATTTTCAGACAATAGGTGGGCTTTAGAAAGACTGTTTAGATTTTCATTCTTTTGGAGTTATTTGGATAATTTGGTTAAAGTCTTGCCTATGTGGTTATCCTTGGTATTGGTTGACAATGAAATTTCTAACATCTTGTGTCTTTTGGAATGTATTTTCTTCTAAGTATGGAATGTAGAAAACTTTTTTTAAAATTTTTATTTTAGTTGTGGGTGCTTTTTTTTTTAAGTTAAATCATGCAGCTAGAATTACAAGACAGTTTTAGGAAAGTTGAAATGCTGAATACGTTTTTTCAGAAAAAAAAAGCCTCATAGTCATTACTATATCTTTTATTATTTTTGTATTTCATTTTGCTTTTTTGGCTTTGATACACGAGTGATCCAGGCTTTTAACTTCTAGTTACTCATCAACTGTGTGTAGCTTCAAAAATGAAGTTGATACACTTTGTATATAGTATTTCAGAAAATAAGCAAAACAAGTCAGCCTATGAAATGGACCTGTGGGTAAAGTTTGTATGGCCAGTAGTCCTCCCTGTATTCTGCTACAGTGTTGCTGTATTGTCTCACTTCCTCCATCTTGCTGTTTGGAAGAACCAGCAAAGAAATCCATCTGAGTCTGCAAAGAGGATGAGAAAAGCAAGGGATTAACCAAAACTATCCCTGCTTAGGAAGTGACATGATTTAAGGACAGGTGTATATTTGAGGTCACACATGTTCAGTGTCTAAATTTAAAGAAATACTGAATACATATGAACTGAGGTAATAACAAGCAAAAATTTTGTATTTTCATGGAACAAAGTGTGCTAATTTTTCCTTAGGCATTAGGAATGTCTAAGGACTTGCTTCCAACAATTTTCTTGAATTACTTTAGGTTGCACTGGATTTCGTTTTCTTCTTTCCTAGGCCCTCAAAGAAAAGGATGACCTCAGAAGTCAGCTTCTCTCTGCTATACACCAAATAGAAAACCTTCGGAAAGAGCTGAATGATGTGCTTACAAAAAGAGCCCAGCAGGAAGAACTCTTACACTGCAAAGAGGTAGAACTGAATGAAATGAAATCTCACCAGGTATCTCTTGAAGAAGAGATCAAAGAAGTTCAAGGTACTGTAAATAAATTAGAAAATGAATTGAAAAAGCAAGTTCTTCTACAAAATCAAGTGCAAGCTGAAAAGGAAAACTTGGAGACAGAACTTGCAACTAGTAACTTGATCCATAAAAAAGACCAAGAAAGACTCCTAGAAATGCAAGCAGATGTAAAAAACTTAAGTGCTGTACGTGTGGAACTAGCAAACAGAATAGCAGAAGAGGAGAAAGTAAAAAAGGAATTACATAAGAGCCTTTTGGATCTCCAGAAACAGCAGGAATCTAAGCATGAAGAGATGACTTCAGCTAGCAGGCAGCTGAAGATGGAAAGAGAAGTTCACCAACAGGAGTTGGCAGATCTTAGATCAGAACTACAAAATGTTAAAATCAAACATGAACAAAACGTTCAAGAGCTCATGAAACTCCTTGAACAAGAAAAGGATGATGCAGAGGCTCAGATTAGAATGCTAAAGGTACTTATTCTGAAGAATTTCAATGTCAGGCTTTTTTTTTATCTCCCCCTCCTATTGAGTGATGAAGGTAATAAAGCATGGGCTTTAAAACATTTAACACACATTTTATTGTAGGTCATCATAAAAGTTTAAAGTTCAGAGTAAAAAAAAAAATGTAACAGTAACAGTTTTAGACAAAAAGCTTTTTTTAGTTCAAAAGTAGTGAAACCGGTATGCCTGTGATCAGAACAGCTATGAACAGAGGGGGATACGTGTAGTGTTTTAATGTGATCTGATTCTTTCTTCAACTGTTATTTTTACAGTTATAGTCGTGGCCCTGTTAAAGAACTTGCAGTGTTTCAGGGGTGGTGTATTTTTTAAATGTTTAAATTGTGTGGTGCAAAACCACTGTCATATCTGGAAACACTTTCAGAATGTGAGTAGTGATAATGTATAACACTTGTTAAGGTTAATTTTTATCTATTTTAAAGATTTTTTTTTTAATTTCTGTTTTCTGTACTATTTCTCAAAAAACTGAGTAAGTTCCTACAGTAAATGATACAATATAGAATTTTTTTCAGGAAGAAACAAGTTACTGTCTTTAGTTTACATCATTTGTTCCTGATTCAAGGCTATTGCATTGCAAAGAAAATGAGCATTTTAGTGGCTTTAATGATCTGAATAAAATTGAAAAGTTGAAGTGGTCTAAGTTGCAGAATTAGCTGTTAACAGTTGTATAAACTATACTTTGTACTTTCATGGAAGCAATTTTGGTTACATGGTTAAATGTATATGTAAGAGAGTATTTTGTATGTCCTAATAGTACTAATAATTTGTATATTCATCTTAATGGAGGCAGTAGTTTTGTAGGTAGGTTGTAAATTACCAATATGGTTTGAGTGCGCTTCTGAAGCACTATAAATATGCATTCTACCTCAGTCCCATCAAATTAAAAATTTTATTTATGTCAAAATTCTATCAATTTAACCTTAAAAAGCTATAAAATCCTTAATCAAAGCTTAAGTGATTAATTATGTGTTTTGTCATAAGTAATATAAGCATGTTTATTTCCTTTCTTCTTCTCACAAATGTGCAGCTAGGTAAAAATGCATATTTTCCATGTTTTTGCAGTTATGAATTGACATTCCTTAGAAAAGGATGTAAATTTAATGTATCATTCATGGCATAATAATTGACAATAATTCTTAAGCAATTACTAACCCAGAAAGCATTATGAATATAATTGTTAATGGAAGGATCATTAAAAGGAAAATATTTTGACAGCAGTGTTTCACATTGGGCATTTAATTTGTAATGTGTCTAGCGTTATTTAAATGATCTATCTAAATATGTGTGTGTGTTGTTTTTTTACTTGGACAATTGCATTGAATTTCAGAGTGTACATTTAACATCAATGGGAGAGAAGGAAAGTGTATTTTGGATTGTAGTAATCAAAAAATGAGTTGATCATGACCTTGTGTTCCTCTTCTATGGAAAGTTGAATCTTGCAGAAAGTGCCTTGATATTGGTACTGATTTTTATACCTAAACAGAATATTTTAAAAAGCCACTTCCCTCTTTCATTTACAGTGCCATTACTTTCCCAGAATCCTTAATCTACATATATTTTTGGTTTGAAACAGAGACAAGCAGAAGGCTTGAGGGAGATGAATTTTGTAAGATATTAGGTTAGGAAACTTTTTTTAGAAGTATATAAAATTATAAGGCACAACTTTCTCTTGATTCAAAGACTGTAGGTGAAAGTGAAACAAAATAGAAAATCGGGGAAGATCTGGTAAGAACATGTCATCGTGCTGCTGATTTGGTTACTTTTTGCTTGAACTCATCATTACATTGCAATTGGGTTTCAGTTTTATGGACATATTTTTTTTCCAAATTAAGGTGAACTTACCATGCATTTTATCAAATTCTATTTGAATATTGCAGTTTTAGAGTAGAGTTTAGGAAAATACAACAGAAAGGGAATTTTTTACTTTTTTTTTTTTTTTTTTTCCCCAGACTAGTAAGTTTTGGGTTTTTATTGTGCCCAGTAATCATGCGTCTTCTACTGTTATACTAATATTCTTGACCTTGTTTATGCCTCAGCCTCATCCAGCCTTTGTAACTGCTTTTGGGAAAGAATATACATAACCGTGTCCAGAGGTTGTTAAAGTTAGTGTCTTAAAAATAAAGGTCAGTTGGGAGAGAACAGGGGAGTAAAGGGAAATTTAACACATTTATTTTATGAAGACTCAAAGCCTTAGACTTAACTAGAGGAGGAATTTTGGTGAGTTAGTTTCAGGAAACCAAGACTGCAGAGCAGTGTTTCTAGGACCAACTGCTCAGTGGTCCCCAGTCAGCTATAGGTTCAGAAGGTCTGAATCTGACCCCTAATTTTGCTACAGGTCCTCATTTGCTTTAAAAATATCTTTATTCTCTTAGAATAATGAAATACAAAATGTGCTTATGCCTGACAGCACTTTCAAGTATTAACCTTTAAGGTGAGATTATGTAGAAATATGTATCTATACATATAAAGTTGTGTATATATGCATATTTCTTCTTGAATTGTTTCCTATACACCAAGTGGGTGTATTTTTCTTCTGAAGATTATCAGATGTGGAAAATGGGTTCAATCCAGATCAATTAAATTATGCTCACATCTGCCATGTCCATACTGGAAATCAAAAAAATTTGAGTTTCTTCATTATGTCTCAGAAGTAATATAAGTGAGGAATTTGGTTCTTGGATTATCTCCATCTGTATAGACATTATAATGCAATTACCTTTAGTAGGAAGTGAAAAGTTGATTTTTATAAGCATATTCGCAGAAAATGTTTTAGGCATTGCAGACCTCGTGTCTATAAGTCTTTGTGGACTCAAGACACCAAAATTCTTTCTCAGAATAGTTCTTCAGAGGAGCTTTTGTGCTCTGTTAGCTCTGGTGTCTAAATTAACTTGTAAAACTTCTCTCCTTACCCTTCTTCCCCATAAAAGTTACATTTATAGTGTAATTGGGAGAATAGAATTTTTGTTTTTCCTCAAGAAGGAATTTACTCTGCAGGTTTATTTTTGTGTGCAACTGCATCCCACAATTCATCTCTTACAATATGAACCTGGTTTTGAGTAATATATGTGGGTGTGGGTTTTTTTTTTTCATTTTTTAGATAATCTAGAGAATTTATTGGATCTGTCAGTTCCAGTCAGTTATGTTTTCCACTGGAAAGTTAGTATACTTTATTCACTCACCTATTTAGGGCTTTCAAATCCATTGATTTTTTTTCTTAATTTTTCTCTCCAGTGTTAAATGAAGAGCATTAAAACCACACAATATTAAAAATACCAAATCTTTGCAGTTATTTCCCTGCAGATATTAATTTAACTTTAGGTCCTGAAGTGAAATTATAGTTCTAGACTTTCTGATTCCAAATTATTTCAGTAATGGAAAAGTTGCAGAAAGCTTCTTAAGATGATGTAAGCTGATGAGTGTAGCAGAGTTGAAATGCAGACCCTGAGACTTCTACTTTTTGCTTTTAAAACACTACATAGTTCTAGAACTCTGTGATACATGTTTTCCATGTTCAGATAAGTGATTGCTCTTAATATAACTAACTTACATGTAAAAAATTAAATAAAATTATCCTTCTGTAGTAGTGTTCCATGGATTCGAAACTCTACAGTCTGGTAATGTTTTAAAATAACCCATACAGTGACCTTATAATGTTTTTTCCCATTACCATCAGATGGAACTTGTAGAAGAGAAAAATGTAATCAAGACTCAATGTCGCCAATTGGAGAAGATAAAAATTGAGTGTGATAAATTGACAGAAGAATTATCCCAAAATGAAGAAGAAAATATAAAACTCAGACGGAAATGTGAGTTTGTAAAACAAGAACTTGAAAAAAAGGTAAACTTACCTGGTTTTAAACATGATTTTTTCAGTCTCTACTGATAAATAGCTAAAATAAATGATGACTTATAGAAATAGATGGTAAACTTTAAATAGAAAAAACACATGTACCTATTAAAGAATATATGCAGTCATACTGTAGTATACAGTTTCTATATAAATCAAAGAAGGCAAAAGTGCTTTGGCCAAGTCATTAATTTTATCCCTCCAAAGATTTGCTAATATCATTTAGGAGCAGAATTGTAAGTCCTTTTGCCCACCCTGTTTCTAATAGAGGTAACTAACAAATGTTTAACCAAACACTTCTGGTTTACTTCACATTTCCTTAAAGTTGCAGTGCAGTTATGAATACTTTAGAGCTAATTTGAAGTAGATAAGCAATGTAAGCACAGTAAAAGAAATTCTAAATAACTTGATGAAAATATTATTCTGTTTAAAAACTTGCCATGTTTTAAATATTTAAAGAAATTCACATTCCTCTCTTGTACTGGCATTGTGTTTCTAAAGATAGACACTGCCTGCCAGCCATTCTTGTTGCCTGGTGTTCTGAGTTTTCTCACTTTTCTGATTCTTTCCCCCATCTCATTGGAGAGAGTGAGCACTGTGTGGTGCTGAGTTTCTGGCTGAGATTAAACCATATGTCAATTTAGTAATTTCTCATCCTTGGGAAAATAAATTTGTTTGTATTGGCACTTATATTAACATGGTACAAGAGGTTTGTTCATTCATTTCAGATGGACCGCTGAATGTTCGTCAGGTAATTCTTCATCAGCTAAATAGTTTGAAACTATTTACATCAGATAAGAGGCCCATAGATACTGTAGATCCTTTGTGGCTTTTCCAGTTTTTCAATTTAATTTTTGATATTTTAAGCGAAGTGCACAGTGTCACTCAGGTGTTGAGCTTAAAATCTAATGGGCTTATTTTGAATGTAGGTAAAGTGACTGGAAATGCTATTAGCTCATTTTGTCATGCATACTTCTTGAATTTTCAACATATGCTGATTGTCTGTCAGCCAGTATGCTGTGACTATGAACCCTGAGAGAAAAATGTTGTGGTGGGTGTTTGTGTGTGGTTTGTTTGGTTTGTGGGTTTTTTTTGTGTGTGTGTGTGTGTGTGTGTGTGTGTGTGTGTGTATGTATGTGTTTTGGTGTTGTTGTTGTTATTGTAGTTTGTTTTGGTTTTTTTGTTTGTTTGTTTTTTTGAAAGTATGAGAAAATCTTAAACCTGGTATTTCTCTTAGCTTGTTTAACTAACAGGAAGTGCTTTAAAACTTCAACTTGTCAGACTAAGAAGAAGTTCCTCAAATGAAAATTCAAAATGGATTTTTCCTAGATTGGGGATTTAGTGTTATAATTATTAAGGAAATGTGTTTGTAGGACTGTACACAGTCTTCTGCAGTCATAAATGAGCTCCAACGTTACCTAATATTGGGAAGATAGAGTTTTTGGACTGAGGTGATCTTTTATCTCCAAGGTGAAAAACAATGGAGAGTCTTTTAAGTACACAATCATGTGGTCTCAACCTTTAAAGGTATTAATAAATGCAGATGGAGAATTCCACTTGATTGCATTAATTGGTTAACTTAGGAGCGTATTTACTATTGTGGTTTTATTGTGGGTCAGAAGGGGTGTTAGGCTGGTACAAGTGATAATATTACCTCATGAGAAATCTCGTGGTAGCTGTCATATTGTGTTAATCACAGAAGCCTACTGTGTTTCAAAAGAATTCTTTTTTTTCCAAACTTTTTATACTTCAAATGTCATTCTATCACAAGCACAAATAGTAATTCAAAGAAATACAGGTATTATAGCTTGGAATTTTTTTTATTCCAAGAAAGGTAAAGGGGCAGAGAATAATGTTAAAATTTTCTGTTTCTTTTCCTTCTGTGCACTTTTGAGTAATTAGTGACTTCACTTATCCTGTAGGCTCTGAAAGTAGAATGTTGAGGAGTGCTGGCACACTCAGAAAATCAAGTAGATGTAAACTAAAGTCAAAAACAGTGAGTTAAATACTCTTTTAGTCATGGTCTTTGAGACTGAAATTTGGCATCTGATGGACAGTGTTCAGTTAATAATACTGACACAATACTGACACTGGAAGCAAATATAATACAATCTTATTACCTTCAGAATACTGATCTACATCAGAACTGATATTTCAACTCCCATGTGGGCGGTACTTAAATACCAGAACCTGGCGTATTAAAAATTCTTGTAATTCCTTCAGTTTGACATAGCTACTGTCTAACTCAAGTATTCTTGTATGAATTAAATGAAAAAATCATGCTGCTTATCAGGTATAGCTTTTTCATATGTGAAGATCACCTATATGAAAAAAAAAAATCTGTTTTGCTAATAGATTTAACAGCTATACATACATAAGTATACAACCTCCTGAAAGGACGAGGAGATTGTAGCAAGGTGGGTGTGTTAATCTTTTCTCCCAAGTGACAAGTGATAGGACAAGAGGAAATGGCCTCAAGTTGTGCCAGGGAAGATTTAGATTGGGTATTAGGAAAGATCCACTGAAAGGGTTGTGAAGCATTGGAACAAGGTGCCCAGGGAAGTGGTTGAGTCACCATCCTTGGAGATATTTAAAAGGTGAGTAGATGTGGCACTTAAGGACATGGTTTAGTGGTGGACTTGGCAGTGTTAGGTTTACAGTTGGATCCCTTTTGCAAGGGATCATCTTTTCCATCCTAAATGATTCTGTGATTCCATGTGTCCCAATCACAGAACTTGTATGTTAGAAATTACCTTCTTTCACAGTGGTGTCTCATGAGAGCAGTGTATTAAGATTTCTAATAAATTCATTTTAAAGAGTCACAACTTGTCATTGTGGGGGTTGATAATTGATAAATTTTCAGAATTATTATTCTTGCTTTTCTCACCATTCTCAGTGTGCTTGCACATAACTCAGATGTTCCGTGTTGAAGTGTTTTCCCTTTACTGCATTACATCTTCCTGATCTCAGTAGCGGACAGGTGTGAACCAGTTTCCCTTCTTCTTACAAGATAGTTTTGTTATATTAATTACAATGCCTAATTCAATATATTTTGTAACAAAAAAGCTACTGGGTTCAGTTTTACATGATGGCTCTATCACAGATATAAAGGAAGAGAATCTGAATTTTAAAAATATATATAACATATTTAATTGTCTTTCTGACATTGGATGGTAACATAAAATGCTTCCTCAATGCCAGTCACTGTCCCATAAGAAGTTCTTTGAATACTTTTCCTTTGAGAACATACTGACTGCCAATGCAGGTTTCCTTCAGGGACCTCTTTTTGTGATGACAGGGATTAGATGCCTGTAACTGGTTCAAGGCAAAAGATAATAAGAGCGATATTTGTTGTGGGCGCTCTCTCTACTCATGAAAAAGAGATTTATAATAGAATGTCTGGTTTTGACTCTGAAAATAGGCTCTGAGCTTGTTGGGTTTGGATGTGCTAGCAGTTTCTTCATAACTGATTTACAGAAGAATCAGGAGAATCAGGAGAGGAACTTATGAGTACTCTTAGAAAGTATTATTTTCCATGGCAGGGAACTGAACTGCATGACAGAGTATAGTATAAGATTGAAAGATATATTGCTAATGAGTTATGTTATATTAATAATGCAATAATTCATCTTTGTTTTGTTTTCCCTCTTTCACTCCAGGATAAACAGATCAGCAATGAAGAAGATCATTTGAGAAGGATGGATGAGGCCAGACTGCAGTTTAAAGACCAGCTGCGTCACTTAGAAATGGAACAGGAATCCATTCTCACCATGATAGGAAGTGAAATTGATGCTGCTTGTGAAATTTTTTCTCGGGACTCTGTGGAGAAATTCAAAGTAATTCTAAGTTTTAAGTATGCTGCAGATTTTGTTATTTTCTTAATGAATGTTTGTGGCAGAATTTGCATGCATTGTTGTCACCTGTCACTTAATTGGTATAGATAATTTATGGACAGTTGGATTATGGATATTTAGATTTAAATGGTACAGATGCACATTGCTAGGTATTAGAATGGGATACTATCAAGATGTGCCCATATGTTAATCACCAACGCTTTCTTTTGACAGTATCTTTTTTGGTGAGAAATTGTTCTCCTTTTGTTTGCTTGTCTGAAAGGACCTTACATCAGCCAGAATTTTGAGTCAAGTTTTCCTAGGCCACCTCCTTAGAGATGGGAAATCTCCAAGAAAGACCTAAAATGCTTTTAAAATTGGGAAAAAAGAAAGAAAGGTTTTTATTAAAAACTCGTTTAGATGCACCCCTTCCCCCCCCCCCCCCCCTTTTTTTTTTAAGTAGAGAAATAAATGCTGGAAGTGGAAAAAAAAAAAATTATAACTTCCTTGTGCACAGCAGGTCCTTGTATCCAGAAAACTCAACTTTTCAGGAAACTTGTAGCTTGCTGTAACTTTTTTTTTTTTCCCCCTTCCTTTACTACTTCTTCTGTAGCCCCAGTAGCTTTTTTCCTGAGCAGTCTCATTTGCTACCCATGGACAGAACCCTCTCTTCCTTCCTCTAGATGATTCTACATGACTAATCCTATTAAATTGGCATTGTACACTGCTGAGAAGAAAGAAAACACGGTTTGACAGCTTGTTGCCATGCTCACTGGCATTGTGAGTCTATCACAAGTGCTTGGCCTGCTGGCTTTTTAGCCTTAGCTGTAACCACAGAGTATGCTCAGATTACACCTTTTTGTCTTGCTATTTAAACAGAGCATGCTTTCTAATTTAAAGTCCATGGCCACTTGACTGGGCTAGGCTGCTTTTGAAAAAGAAATTTTCAGCATTGACACAAAGTCCATTATATTTTAAATATTTTTTTATTTTCTGTTTTAAGCTCGTCTCCTCACCTGTTTTGGTTGAAGGTGTGCAGAGAAGTCACTTTTTTTCAGCCTTGTAAAATGGTAGTGCCTTTTTCCCACTTACCACTGGAGTTGGGATGTTTCAGCACACAAACAGATAAGAAATCTAAGAAAATGTATTTCACAAACAAGCTTTCTCCTCTATATCCTTACAGATAAGTCTTTTTTTATTAAGTCTTTGTGATCTGCTGTAGTTGCCAGGTTCTTGATCATTAACCATGATGTCTTGGACTTGCTTCCCAACTCCTGCAGAGTTTTTGTCCTCTGGGTAAAGTTTTGCTGATTCCTGTTTTCAGAATTCTCCTTATTTATCCCCTTTGACCATTTATCGCTAGGAAAGTTCAAACAGATTCGAATCTGAAATTTTGGTTGGACAGCTAATGTGAAAACAAATGTTACACAGTTTTGTGGTGTCTGGTCTGAATTTTCTTTTTTGAAGGTAAGAGGTTTCCTTTGTTATATTGTTCCTCTGCCCAGTACTTTAGGTATTGCCAATGTTTCTAAAACGTTTCTGACAAGTTCTTTACTTCAAGAAGTTACCATTGCAACTGAGGTGAGCAAGTAGGAATTCACTGGATAAATACTTGTATTCAGAGAACTTAGACACCAGGCTTAATCTTCTCTGATTAAAAATGTACTGGAGTTTTTATAATCACCACTTACTGGTGTTCTAAGCAAAGAATTCCACATATTTTGTTCAGATTTATTTTTCTAATCAGTCTTTTGTAGTATGAAATCTTATGCTTGCAAATAACTACACCAGTTATTCTTAGACTATAAACTGAATACTGCCTTCTTTGAATGTGGTTGCACAGAATGAGGTTTGCTGCCACGAAGTCACAACTTCTGGGTGTGCATCACTTTGTGAAGTTTTGGTCAACTTGCCTACTAAAGCTTTTCTTTTCAGCTGTGTCCTTATATCATGATAGTTGTCATGTAAAACATATGTATTTACATAATTAGATGATGCTGTTTAGGCATCTTTGGTCTCAGTTTTGTTAATAAAGCCCAGATAAATATAATACCTCTTAATGAAGTATTTACAAAAATTGCTGGACCACAACTAAAAATACATAAAGACTTGCTAAATTGCAAAATATGGTAAATGAAAAACAAAACCCACGCAAAATGTTTAAATTAGAGAAAGGCACAGTGTAGTAATAATGGGATAGGACCACAGGAGATAAAAGATGAGCTGGGCATAATATAAGTAGCTTACTTGATATTGAATGGATTTCAGTTGAGAGAGCTGTGTATGAGACTTTTTTTCTTCTTGTGCATCAACTCAAAGTGGGGAAAAAAACCTCCCACATTATCACTACCTTTTTAGTACGTGCTATAGAAAACATATGTAAAAGTACCTTTAAAACAAGTTTAACATAGTTCAGTTTGAATGCAGAAAAAAAGACGTATCACGTTTTCTCATTGTATGAAGTATTAATGAAGCATTCCAGCCCAGTTTATCTTCTTTTTATCCACTTAGTGAAGATTTCAGTTTTCTTTTTGTGCCTATCAGATATTCAAAGCAAGAGATTTGTCATTTTTCTGAAAACACTAAGACCATCATAACGAAGCATAATTTAAGGATTTTGGGGGTTTGTCCTTTTTTTTTACTTTTTGATAAGACATTTATGATGCTGCACATAGTATTTCTGTAGATATACTGATAACAATTCAGTGACTAATGACAATTGGTATTACTAGTTCTGGTTTATGTGCAGCCACTATTGTTCTGCAGAATGGAAGAAAAAAGAGTTGAATGACTTTGTAGCTGGTCTTTTCTTAAGAAGTCGTCATTTTGAAGTAGAGGCTGATTGTATTATTTGGAAATAATGATATTTTCAAAAAAGGACAAACAGTTTCAAACCAAGAATATATACCTTCATGCAGACCTATGTTCTGGGGATGTTTGAAATACATTATTGTAGTGATTCTTAGGAGAAAACTCTACAGATTCATAATACAATAACTTATTTTGTTGCAACTGAAGCTGCAACTTTTAAAAAAAAAAATTGTATCAGTGGGTTTGCATAAGTGACAGAACAAGAAAAAATGGCCTCAAGTTGCACCAGGGGAGGCTTACATTGGATGTTAGGAAAAAATTTGTCACGGAAAGGGTTGTCAGGCATTAGAACAGGCTGCCCAGGGAAGTGGTGGAGTCACCACTCCTGGAGCTGTTTAAAAGGCATTTAGACGAGGCTCTTAGGGACATGGTTTAGTGCTAGAGATGCTTGGACTCAATGATCCTGAGGGTCTCGTCTAACCGAAGTAATTCTATGATTCTATACTTTTAAATGTGGCAAATTTATGGTTAAATAGTTCTATTAAACCATTTACAGATATGATTTCCAAGCTGGATTTTTAGGAAACAATATTTATTAGATGATTTTCCAGTAAGCAGGACTCTCCTTTTTGTGTCTAATTCCTTTTTTTATGCCTATTTCTTTCTCCCATACTATTCCATAGGCAATATCACTTATGCCAACGGTTCTGAATGATCCTCATCGCTGGTTAGCAGAAACAAAGGTAATAGTCAAACCTCCTGAAATTTTACTGAATAAGCTAATATCCAACATTTGTAATTATTCAGCTGAAAGTGTGTTTGAAAAGGCACTTCAAAGGGAAAAGGAAAAACAACAGCATTCCGTTGGCAATAATTCTGATATTCCCAGACTGTTATTTCAACTGGTGGAATAATTTTCTGAATTTTGCTATCAACAAGAAATAGCTGTCTCTATAGCAAAATAAATAGTAATGCATTGAAGTAACTGCAGTGATACCCTTTAGATCTGGTTCAATTATTTTCAGTCAAGAAAAACATGAGAATGTAGTCAACAGGTTAAGTTTCTCTTACAGGGTTATAACAAGGAAAGAATGATTTTAAATAAGGCTGTTATTTATTAAAACTAAAGGGTATTAGATTGGATTCTTGGACAATGAATTATTTTTCTTCCCCCTTTATCTGAAGCTTTTGAACACTGTAATGTGGGTGCACACATGCTTGAAAACTTCTTCAAAGTGATGACCGGTAACTTAACGACCCTTGCCTTTCATTTTGCAGGGTACTTCCTGCTGCCCCGATTCACACGCATAAACATATTTCTTATCCAGTGTCTTTTAAAAGGAGTAAGTTTCTCCTGATCAAAGTGGTTCATGAGAAACTGTAGAAGACATGCTTTTTTTTTCTTCATGTAAAAAACCTCAAAGCCACAGGAAAATTGACTTAAGGAAAATTGCAACTGTTTGGATGTAAGATAATTTAAGGTTATTGATGATATATGGACTATGTAAGACTTGTCGATTAAGAGCGACTGCCACTATAGATAGCAGAGATAAGATTGGAATCAAAGGAGAAATATTATGCAGGGAGTATTTTCTTCATTTTAAATAAGTGACACTGACATATTACTAAAAAGATCTTTCAAAGAGCACCTAATAATCATTTGCATACATTTATCATCTAAGTTCCTTTAGCTACTAGAGGGAAGTCTAGAATGAATGACTACCTAAAATCCTGCCCTCCCACCCCCCATTTTTTAAATTTTGTTTTAAATAGGCAGTGAAAGTATTCTCTTTTACCACTTCTAGATCTATTGTATTGACCATGACCTATCTTGTCTATGAGCTTTTTTCTTTTTCCTCTGCATAAATCTTTAATATTAACCTTTGCTGACCAGAAAGGGTCGATGTCACTTTTTTCAGAATGGATAAATGCTTTAAATTCCATCAGCATAGAACAGAGAGAGAAAGGTGTTGTGAAAGGAAGGAGTATCTCTTGGTGCTTGTGTGTACGCTAATTCAAAGTGAATTTCTATACCTGCCCTAGCAAATTTATGATCCTGTTTAAAAAACAAAAAAACCTAGAAAACAAACAACAAACCAAAAGAAACAAAAAACAAACGAAACAAAAAAGCAACAACAAAAAACCCCACAAAAAACCAAATCTGCTTATTACTTCTTCACAGCCAATTATTAGCCAAAATACATCTGTCTTTTGAGAAGGTCAACATATGTCATCTTAATATATCTGAATGTCCCCTTTTATTGTTGTTATTCAGTAATAGGTACAAATAAGTAATCTGTGACTCAAAAATAATTTGATCAGTTGATATATATGTATTCTTATTTGAATTAGAATTCTCTACTTTTTATTGTCCCTTTTTTTTAACATAGACCAAGCTTCAGTGGCTGTGTGAGGAGGTAAAGGAGAGAGAAAGTAAGGAAAAAAAGCTGCGATGCTACTTACTGCAGAGCCGAGAACAGCTCAAGCACTTTACACAGTTGAAAGAGGCTGAACATCAGTCTCTCTTTAAACAGATAAAAAAGCAAGAAAAACTTTTGGAAGAAGTTCACAGAGAAAAAAGAGGTATGTTGCTGCTTTCATTTTTGTTAATAAAAGGGAGGAAGAATTTTAAAATTTTACTAATTATAATTCCTGTGGCACATTTGGATGTATTTTATCAACTTTCTGTCCCTAGGTATCATTGTCTAAATGCATAATGGTATAATAAAAAGCATAATGTAGCTGATGTTGAGAATTCCGTAACCAAAGGAACTGGAGCCAGACGTTTTTATATGAGAAGAGGGAAGGAAAGAAATGTCATACGAGGTTAATTTTTGGCAGTAAGGCATAACATTATCTCAAGATGTGCACTGGATGTTTTGAGAATATTACCTCCCCAGGGCCTGTGCATGTGTGTATACCTGGTCGCACTTTCCCTCTAAGGTACTATCCCAGCAGAAAAGAAGGTTTCTGAATGCCTCAGGAAAATGTGGATAGCTGGGAATCTTACAGGTAGAGCTAGAAGGAATTTGATCAAAGGAAAAAGAGATGAAGCCAGTGCGTGAAAATGGTCACTGAGAAAACCGGCTAAATGACGCAGGGTCCAGAGATCAGAATTTCCATATTGAAATAGGTCTTTGGTTCCACCTCTTTCATATAAAATTTTATTGGAGGGTCTAGATAAACCTGAAAAAATGGAAGGCTTCATGATGAGGAGACTGTATTTTAACATCTGTAAGAGTCTGTTGCTAACCTGAACTGTGGAGGAGAATAAAGTACTTCCATTGAAAATTTGCAGGTAGGTAAACCTTGAGAACTAACAACGTGCTGGATGGGTTGATGTAGTGTAGGGCTGACTTGTGATTGGTTTGCATCTTTTTATGTAGTATGTTAGAATGCTATTTGCAAACCTCAAAGTGTCATGGTGCGATCTTTAATTGTATTCTATGGCCTCATTTTCTAAAAGAAGGCATCACCTCTCAGGTTTTGTTTTCTTGCATTTTCTTTAAAAACTTTATTCTGGCCTTCTTTCAGGACTCAATACTGGTAATGGTGGGCTATTTTTTTTGGTCAAACAGAATAAGTACTCTTTTTAATAATTTTATTAGTAGTCATTTTGTATTTAGATTGTAGACTCAGATTAGATGAGAGTAAACTTTTAAGTGTAGCTATAGTTTTTTGTGGCTGACTTGAATATTATTGAAAAAGTTTTGTGAAATATTGTAGCAAAAATGAAACAGTAGCAAAACCAAATAAAAACATTCTTTTAAATATTTTATAGAACAATGCAGGTTATTTGCTTTACTAGAATAGTAAGATCCTATCAAGATTTTCTTCCTCCACTTACAAAGAAGTTTGAAAGAGAACATGCTTTGATCTTTCAAGCTTGAATGTTTCTATTGTTATCCTTCATTTGTTTAATATATCTCCAAGACCCTGATATAATAGCTTTTTAGTGTTCTTTGATTGCATAATTATCCGTTAACATGATCTCCCTGAGTCCTTATTTGCCGTTTTAAATTTTAAGTGCACAGGAAATAAAGCAAACCTTATTTAGTTTTTAATTCTACTGTACCTAATTTGGTTTAGGCTTTGTGGAAAATTTAACAGCCTGTATTTAAATTTCAAGCTATAGGTGACGTTATCATGGGAAATTATTAAACGGAAGAGAGTAGTAAAAAGTAATGCTATTCACTGAGCACAAAAAATAGTATTTAATCTCATACCTTCCAGTAATAAGAGCCACTTCTTTATTCCCTATAGGTCCACTCAGTTCCATTTGTTACTTGGCATATTACTATTTCTGTAATTCTAAGTAAATTATGTTCTCTTCTGTCTACTTCTAGAGGCAGCTGCTGGTTAAAAGTAGGTGAGAAAAAGGAAATAAGTTGTGTAGTTGTTGAAGTTTGCTACATAACACAAAACAGTAAACATGCTTTAAAATTCTACCAAAGATAGGATGAGAAATAGGACTTACAAGGAGATAACAAACAGGCTGCTGACAATGCAGGCAGGGTCGGGTGTAAGGCCTGGGGTCAGGATATGTGCACATACTGAGCATCCAGAACCAGCAGGTATGAAGACAGCAGCAGAGGAAGGCGGGTAACTTTGCTGTTGGTGGATTTTCCCAAAACATCCTCCTTGCTGTCTTCACTTAAAAGTATTCATATAAGATTTTTAAAAAATATTTCTGACTTAAACAATTAATGGTAGTGATGTTTACTGTTTTACAGGGAAATAGGGAGTCATGAGTGTTTGTAGGTAACTATAAACACCTTATTGGATCTTCACACTCAACGCTTTTTAATAAGATAGTTTGAAACCTGGCCATGTGATGTGGTAGAGGGTTTTTTTGGTTGGTGTGGGTGTGTTGTGTTTTTTTTGTTTTGTTTTGTTATTTTGCCACAAAAAACAGTGTTGGAGGAGGGAAACAGTTATTTCCATTTACAAATAAAATTATTTATGTACACAGTTAAATTTGCACATGTGAAGACTATGCTTATGAGTCAATCACATTTTAATTTTATTAGATCTAATAGTCAACAGGTTTTGTGGATACAGATGAAGTTATGATTTGACCTAGAAGCAGTGTGTTTATTTAACTTTAGCTGCTGTGGTGTCACAGGCTTTCCAGCAGTAGGTTCTCTACTCTTAATAGTATTCAAGACTCTAAAATGAACATTTACCAAATGAATAATTAGAGACGGAGAAATTAAATACAACTGAGATTTACTACAGGTATTCTGAGCCCAACTTCCTGGTATTTCATTCATTTGAGATAGCTGGCAATTACCAGATAACTGATAGATGTTACAGAAGACATAGTATTGTCGTTGTCTGTGTAGCATTCAATGTGGGACTATGTAGGAAATGACTAATGCAAATGTGATGATTAAATATAAGAATTATATATAAAATGGATTTTCAATCAAATTTGGTGTAGATGGATGAAAATATTTTCTGTTCCATTTGGAATGATGCAGATTGTAGGTAGAACTTTTATCAGACTGATTCTGTGAATATCCATGGATGTGGCTGACTGTGCTCAGCAACACAAACCATTTGTCTAAAATACTGCATTAATTTAAAATTGCATAAATCAAATTATAAAAACGAAACAGAGAAATTGTATTCTTAATAATTTACTTTTTTTGTTTCTGTTCAATGGATCTGATACTATAGCTTACTTATGTTTTTTAGGGGGAAAGAATAAAAATAGAGATTTCTGGTGGACCTACCAAAAGTAGGTAGGATTAATATTTAAACTGCTTTATTGACAAATATGTTTCAGGAAGTTTTGTAAGCATAAATACATCTACTAAAACTCCTAACTACATAGTTTTTTGCTTTTTTCTTCACTGGAGCATTTGTAAATATCTACGGAGTTGTAGGCTTTTGGATCCTCCTTGTGAATTTCTGTGCAAGTGTTAACGTTCTCACAGAGTAGCAGGAGTTTCATGGTTCTCTCATGGTGCCTCGAGATTGGCTGCAGTTTTCTTCCCTTCTTGATAAGTGTACTGTCCTGGAAAGTTGAGAAGAGTAGCAATATAATGAATACCTAGGAACTCAAGAGGATGTGGATTCTAATTTCAGATTTGCAGGTTTGTGCTTTGAATATGGTTCACTACTTAACAAGTTTTTTCTTTAGCATGTAACCCAATGGAATATTTCAGTAAGTAACAACTTAGATAAAAATTTCTTGGACTTCTTCTGAAGAGATTTTGATCTCATAATCAAATTGATTTTAATAGCACTGCACTAAGTGTTCAGTGTTTTAACAAAGGGTACAAAGTCTGAGGAAATAAGAAACTGGAATTTATACCTTTTAACTAAGTTTCATTTGCATTCTGGAATCACTGAGCTTGCCAAGCTTACAGATTTGTTTCAAAATTAGTTCAAATCACAAGGATCTTATTATCATTACAGAGAAATGTTTGAAGGCAGGAAAAATACCATCTTCCTGAATTGCATCCAAGACCAGCCCCAAATTTCTTTGGATTATCCCATTTTATATGGTTCAGCCAGAGTGGATAGTCTGAAAAGCTTATCATACAAATCAGTGAAAGTCTATATTTGATACTGGAAGCACCCATTGGTCTTACAGACTTAGATTTACTTCAGTTGATGGCTGGTTTAGTCAAAGTATCTGCTCTGTCTCTTCTTCAGGAGTAGGACATCAACATTTTTGGAAAACATAGTCAAGGTGCTTGCTACAATTTTATTTTTATTTTTTGCAAGGAAAAAATTTCCATTCACACCAAACCACTTAAATATTTTACCATGTCCACTCCCTTTAAATTTTGTAATCAAACTATCTCATCTGTAAATAATAGTAATTTATTTCCTCTTTGCGTGTCTGAATTCTTAGTTACTGATCATGAATACTTTTAGCATTTATTTTTTCAGCCTACTTGGGACTTATTATCTTGACCATATGTTCATTTCAAAAATATATATTAACTAGTTGAATAACATTGACTGTTGAGCTCAGGCCCTGGCCTTATTTACCAATGTGTGTTCCTTTCTTTGT
Source organism: Streptopelia decaocto (assembly GCF_964273445.1). Lineage (NCBI taxonomy): Eukaryota > Metazoa > Chordata > Aves > Columbiformes > Columbidae > Streptopelia > Streptopelia decaocto. The sequence goes on from NC_138661.1 coordinate 22,391,273, forward strand.
CTTTCCATCTTTGTATTTGTGAGATTTCAGTAGCTTTGGCCATATTTGTTAGTGTGCCAGGATATTTATAATCTTGAATTTAGTTCTGGAGACAATTAATACTGTGTATGTATAGTGAAGAGTAGTTGATTAGAAGAAAAAGCAGCATTAAGCTGTAGCAATTTTTTGTTTGTTTGTTATTGCTTAAAACCCTTTAAAATATTCTGGATATTGTAATTTTGTAATTGAAGGTATTAACATTGTGGTTGTAGGTAACATATACTAAATACTTTAATAAATATTTACCTTTTGTACAAAAGTATGTATTTTTCTATTTCATTAAGGCTCACTTATACTCTGGGAAGGAGTACAGAGAGAAAACTTAGTTTGAATAGATCCTGAAACGTAACTATTCCAATAAAAATCTTTCTTTGAATATACTGCAATGTATAGAAGCTAGATGTGGTGTGGTATAGCACTGAGACATGGAATCTGCACAGTTCTTTTGTTTCAGCATAATATCCTGCTGCTTCAGAGGAGACAAGGATAGTCAACAAAGAAACATTGTTTTGCAAAATAACATCTGATGTATTTGGCAAGGCCGAATGCATTCTCTTGTTATAAAGCTGTGTTAGGAAGGCTGTGGTGATGTAAGAAGAGCAGGTGCATTTCTCTGATTTACGTAAAGTCACACATGATGCAAGCCATATTCTGTACCACTTTTCAGCATCTACAGTCTATAATCATGCTTATATTATTACATTTTTAGAATTACTCTGATGTAGACTATACTGCTAAGTAAGGTGTAAGAAGGCATTGATTCTAGTCCTGAGCTGGATGGGGTAGTCTTATGTTAGATGATTTTGTCACAAGCACAAACCTATGCTGGGCAAGTCTGTGGTGTTAGGCTTTATGCATTAAGTTTATCATTCATTCTGTTTTCATTCTAGTTACCTTCATTGTAATAGAGTCAGAGGCAAAAATATTTTTCTCTGCATTGTCTTATATTTGAGGGTACAAAATTGAATGAAGTTTTTAACTGTTCTAAGCTATGGTGTCATCTCTGTTAATCATACAGTTAGCTACCAGTTTTATTACTTGTGAAGGTAAATTAAGTATATTTTACAAAGATTTTGGTAAGTGATCTCTGAAGACATTATTTTAATTTTGAGGGATTATTATTTTTAGTTAGGTTCAGTGAGGATTATTTTTTTATCTAGCTGCTGTGGAAAATGTAGGTTCAAAGAGGCTGTTGCATTAAAGTATATTTGAAATGTAGATAAAAGCTGACTTTGACAAAATCTCGCCTTCCAAATTACATATATTTTTAAGTCAGTAAGTCAGATTTTTGAGTCGAGAACCACTAAAGCAGAAAGCATAAAAGTTCAAAATACAGAGACGATCCACTAAATTGAGTGCAAATGCGCTGACACCGAGCAATCTCTGTTGCTTAAACAGAGAAAAAGAGAAGTAGAATCAGTGAAAATCAAAATATTGTAAAATCTTTGTTATGAATTATTATGTTTAATAGTGGTCTACATGTACTGTTTTGAATATAACTTTAAGCTTTGTTCTGCCCTTTCAGCTTTGTTTCTTTCTTTCTCATTTGTTTTCTTTTTTTCATATATTACCTCATATTGTCCTTGTATGACAACACAGTCCTTTCTGTGGCAGCAAGGAACATTGCAAGGTATTTTAAGGTCAACTCTTGTTGAACAGTAAATGGAAACATCAAGTAGAGAAAAATTATTCTAAGCCTACTTAAAGGAAAGAATCTGAAGGGTTTCAGAGGAACTCTTCGTAATACATGTTTTTCATGGTGAGTTTCAAAATGATAAAGTCAAAATATAATTACTGTTAAAATAATTAATTTCTTCTTAATAGTGTTCTTGCCCTTTAAATAATGTTTGGGTTTTTTTTAATGTGATGGGGGAAGGAGGAGGGAGGACTTCTAAGTGATTTTAAACTTTGCCAAAATGAACCTGCTTTCAGAGTCTTAGAGGAATGGAAATAAGCCCAAATCATTTGGAAATCTTACCTTTTTTTTTTTTTTATTGGAAAACTGGAAATATCAGTCTGGAGATGCATTGCTCTAATTACTTAATATTTTATACAACTGTTTTTGTTTGCCATTATCTTTTTATGCACTCATAAAAACATGGCTACCATTGTGAAAAAGTGAAGGTAAGAGATGGGATCAAACTGTAGTTGTTTTTAAGACTTTGATTTTTTTTTTTCTCTGTCTTTCTGAATCTCATACTTTAAATGTTTATCTGAAACTTACGTACAGATTTATAGTTTAGAAAGCATGATGTGTCCTTTAAACATTAAATTGCTGAGTTTGTAGTGCACACTAACAGTTAAGAGAATAAATTTATTAGTTTTACCTACACATACTGAAAATTAAATCAGAATTAACAGAAGTACCCTGGGGGATGGGGATATAGTGTATATTAAATAAATAGAATTTATTATTTAATATTTGCCTCCTTTTGTGAATGATGACTTTTTTTCTTTAAACCAAGCTAAAGAGCTGATGTTCTAAGAACTATTGGGTTTTGTTTTGTTTTGTTTTTTATGGCTGTTAAAATGATGGCACAAGAGTGTATATAATCACAGTTTTAACATTGCTTTAACACCATGTAATAAAGAGAATCTTATAAACATCTCAACAGCTTCATCAGAACTCCTTGACTTAGCATGGAAAGCATTGTCATGCTTTCATGTTATATAGTGTTTCCATACCAAATCAGCATGACTGATTTGCAACTATTAAAAAACAGCAACAAAAAACCCCACCCAGACAACCAACACAGGCACAGCTTGTGCCTTGAATTTAGTATTTTCCTGAGAAGTACATAACAGAAACATGCTATCTATCTCTCAGTCTTTATTAGGTAGAAATAACGTTCCCAGGAAACTCTTTAATAACTGATAAGATGCCTGTTTAATTAAATAATATGCTGTGTTACAGGAAATGAAACTGAACCTAGGGCTCTGTGGTCCTCCCACCTATTGCCATAGTCAAAGTCATTTTAGTCTAAAATACAGATGAATCATGTTGGGAAGTTGAGCAGAAATGAAAAGCAACTTACTGTCTAAGGTTTTTAACATAATAAAGGTATTGAAATTGAAAAAGGTGTTCAAAATCTTGTATATTGCTATATGTTCAATGTCTTTTAAAATTAGAGCTCATGTTATGTTTTTGCTTAGGATTTATCAGGCTGTATTAGAATATTTATTTCAGTGTAGTTCATTGATATGTTAACAGTTTTTATATCCTTTCAGCTGACATGATATTTAAAACCTTTTTTTTCTGAAGGGCGCGCTAATGATATTGTGTATTTGCAGAATTGAAATTTCAGTTCTGTTTCACTACCAAAAAGTTTCTCACTTTGAGAAGAACTTCAGTCACTAATAAAAACAACTCTTAATGTTGACTGTATACAACAAAATAGTTTTAATTACAGAATAGACATTTAAAAGTGAATCTTTGAAAAAAAGGAAAACAAGCTGGGTTTTTTTATATATAAAGATTAAATTAACTAAGTGGTTAATTAATATTTGCATTGTTTTCCTTCTAGTGGTTTAAATATGAGAAATTGCTATGTTCTAACCAATGTAATAAATGGCTGAATCTGAAATTCAGCTTTTGTTTCCTGCACTTTTTGAATGAGTCTCCTTGGTTTTGGTTTTACAAAATAAAAGAACACACAAGAACTGTGCTTGATACTTTTAAATTTTAAATGCTTTACGGATTTTGTAATTAAAAACATGTTTAGGGATTTTGCCTTTTCAGTCAATCAAGGCAAGCAAATTAACTCTATAGTTCATACAGTATCAATGACTAGAACAAGCTACATATTTTTTTTCCAAATAGAAAGTCCTTGTAATAATGGGCACTTAAATTTCAGTCTTCTTTGTTGTGGGCAAAGAGAATCACAGTGTTTTTCTTGTCTGTGTATATTATGTTTTTAGCAGAAGGTCATAACGTAGTCTTGGTCATGATTTGCAGACGTTTCCCTATTTTATAGAGGACTCCAGTTGCAGGTTATTAAGCACTGTTATTAAACATTGTTGCTATAAAATAATGTTTTCTTGCTGGACAGACACAGTATCTGAATCGTAACATCCTTGCTCCTGGTTATGTAAAAAAAAAGAAAGGAGAACTAAGGATAAAGCTGGGTCTTCTGTTTCTTGGTCTTTCTTAATTCTAGAGCACCTTTCTACTCTTGAGAATTTATTTTAAAATACAAACATTCATATTGCAGTACTTTTTTTGCAGTAGTTGACCAACACCTTTTTGCAACTTTATGTACTGCCAATTTGTAAAATTGTTTAACAGACAATACTTAAATGTAAAATTTATTCGCCATATTAATTCTTGTTTCACAATTCTTACACGTTTAAGTTTGATTTTGTTGTGGGTGTGTTTGGTTTTTTTTTTTTTTTTTTAGTGTATCTGGTAAACTGAGATGCCACTAGAGAAAGAAACAAAGTACAAAACCAAGAATGTGCACTCATTGAAATATATGCATACATACATACTGCATCAATGCATGATGTACATACTTCAGCTGCCTGGGCAAAAAGTTTGTCTTTCTGATTTTAATTGCAGTTCACATCTTGACCATAAATCATTACTTTCTTGGTTAGTTTGAAGCTCTAGCGTTTTTTGGAAAAGAATGTTTGAATGTTGTCTGTATGGAAAAACATTTCCATTTGCGAAGTCAAATGACCAGACAGGATACAATTTCTTGCAAGATACTATGTCAAATGGAAAATCCTAATGGGAGCATTTTACTCAAATGCAGTGTGCTTAGAATTCATGGAGCACATTTTTAGCAAGGAAGAGTTCAAAGGACAGAATTAACTTAGCACAATCCTGAGTATGATGTAAAGACTGTAAAATTGCCCAAATATTGTTTTGTAATTTCAGGATCAGAAACTGAGTAAGTTGATGTTTTAAAAATTATAATGGAAACTTTCTGTCCCTCAGCAGTATTGTATGCTATGAAGAGCATAATGTTTTTTGTAGAGTTGTTACAGTTGTGCCTTTGAAACACATTTTCCAGCACAGTAGTTTGGCTCCCATGACCTTGGTAAGAAATGCTGTGACTTTCAAGCAGGTTGAGTTTAGAATGTTCCTCTTGTTTCAGTCTTGAGGTGAGTCAGTGGCAAGGAGGCAATATTGTGGGCAGTCAACTGTGTAGTTTGCAAATAACAGAAAAGCTGAATTTCGGTTCGTTTCTTGGGGAAGGCACTGTGGTGGCTTTTAGCTGAAGCAATGATGGTTTCCAGAGACCTTGTATAGAAGTACCTTCCCACAAAGTATTCCCTGCTCATAGAATGCTGTCAATAAAAGCAATTTTTAGCTAATGACTACTGATGAGATGTCTGAAGTAGTATCAAATAAAGGTGAAAACTTAAGGTCCAAAGACTGTACTACTTAGATTGAATATAACTCAATATAATAGAATAATTGTTCTGGGGTTTGTCCATCTATCATCTTCTTTTAGGTTGATTTTGCTTTTGACATTTTCATGAAGATGTAATCCATGCTGAAAAGTGAGATTATAAAATATAAAGAGTTTCTATCTGGCTTTACAATCTCATTCCTTATTTTTTCTGTTAAGAGATTTTAAAGAACTGGAAACAATCTAAAAGGGTAATTTTAAAATTCAAACAACTTTGAAGGAAAAAAAATCTAACTTTTTTTTTCTTACAGAGAAATTAATTAATCTTAATGCTCAGTTTACAGTAAAAAAACTAGGTAATATTTTACTTTGGAATATACAGACTCCATTATTGAATTGGTATATTAGTTGGATGCTGTCAATCAACACAGGCATTTAACTGCATGAAGAACTATTACACTGAGTAGTTTCATTAAGGTCTCTGTCCTCCCAGTTTGAGTTGTTGAACAAGACTTAAGGGCACATTAGCAGATGCATATGTAGCATCTGAGAAGAGGTATAGTGGGAATAGCAATAGTATTAGTTAAACTAAGAGCAGAAATTGGGGATATTTTGAGGTAAGTAGGAAAAAGGAAAATTTCCTTCAAAAGATAATCTCTCCGCTCTAAGGAAAGAAGCTCTTTCATAATTATCACCATTTTACAATTTATCTAGTGGGTAAATGTTAAAAAGCCTATTTGACTCAAACTGTCAGAGGCGACAATCTTTTGCCTTTCAAGTCCTTGAACACTAGCTTGGGTCGGACTAAGGAAGGAAGTGGGTTCAGTCATGATCTTACGGCTGTATGGTGGTCCAGAGTTTCCCTATCAAGTTCTTAATGAATATTACGAATTACTTTTACCAGAAGCATATTTAAATGGCAGAGAACTTAGTTTTTTAGATGCCTTGCTTCTGTCAAGGCATGAAATGTGTGATGAAACTTGGAGGAAGTTACCATTACAGAGCTTGATGTCATCCTTGTTTTCAAGGAAGAAGGGAATTCCTTTTCCAAGACTGTAGAGCTGATGCTTTTCAAGTGTGTTAAAGGGTATGTTGGGCTATGTTTCATTATGAAAGTGGCTTCTTAAGTAAGAGTAGAGTGTAAGTATTCTGCTATATCCGTGCTTATTCTTCTTAAAATGCTTATTCTTCTTTAAAGCTGGAAAATTAGGAATACTTCATTCTTGTACAATAAGGCTTACGTACACAGACTGGTTTAATGGCCATGAACTTTTGATATATCACAGTGAAACACAGGCTGCTAGGGAGCAAGCAACAAAGTAGTATTAAGGTCTCACTTTTAAGGTTGGAATGTTTCTAACTTATTGCACAAATATTTCAAATTTGAAAAGATCAAAATATTCTGTCCTTCATGAGATATGTATTTTATATACAGTGTGTATATAGCATGACATCTCCATGATGACTTCTGAGGAAGATTTCATTGTGAGGGGAATAATAACTGGAAACCTCCTAAGATTTCTTGTTAGACTGTTTTAAAAATGACTATATTTTAAAATATAATGTGTTTACTGTACACTGCAACTAGAACTCCTGTTTTGATCTCCTATGTTGCTTCTTCAAACACTTCATATTCTGATTTCTAAAACAGCTTGATTAAATAAAATGAGTTCTTTTGCAGTTTTGCTGTATTCAGTGGATTATACTTGTTGTATGGAAGGAAATTTTGATTTCCAAAGACTTATTTACAATAAAACCAATATTATTACTACTAAAATATGAAAATGTTTATCCTTACTGTGACTGAGAATCAATGGTATGATGATACAGGTCATTCAGCTATACAATTATGCTTTTCATGTACTGACCTGTTGTTATCATAATAATGGAAGTCAATGTGAAATATTTTTAGTTCACAAAGTTATGATTTCTTTTTTTCCTTAAATGGTACTCTACAGATTTAATTACAGCATTTTATTTGCTGCTACTCATCTTGTGTAGTTCATGAAATTAATTTATCTTTTTGTTCAAGAGAAATGAAATACTGCAAGTTGATGATGATTTGCTAGCTTGTAATAATCTAACTTACATGAATAGGACTGTTACAGTATTGGACAGATCCAGAAACCACTCATGGTGCATCTGGCTTTGGAAGAAATGGTGATCATAGTGTCAGTTCACTGACAGTGGTACCAACTATAATCACAGCATTTTTACAGAGCTCTATAAGAAGTGTGTAGTCATCAGACATTATTCTTTTCCCTGTTTTTGATCTGGGCCCTGTAAGAGACTATGCTGTTTTCTTGAATTAAGTTGTTTTAAAGACTTTGCACTGTCTCAGCAGAGTAAACAAGATCCAACAAAAACAGAGTTTATTCCAGAAAAGTTCTGATACTGTTGTTTATCAGCCTAAGTGCACTGATTTGCTAGTACATGAAATATACATCAAGACAGCGGCAGGACAGACATTTACAAGGTACAATAGAAGTTCTTATTCAGTGGGAAAAATGGTAATGATTGATAAAGTTAGACTTTTGGATGAAATTAACTTTGAGGATCAAATGTGTATAGGAGAAGTACGGTTGTGTGTTGAACTCTGACATCATAATATGTGTAAAGAACAGGGCTGGAAAAGATACTGTTGGAAAGTTTGATACAGTCAGAGAAACCTAGCATGGTTAATGTCAGAGATTATTTTGAAACTGAAAGTTGTCTATGGTTTGTACTTCAGTTGTCAATTCTGTAGAACGCCATACAGAAAAAAAAAAATCTGGTCCTTATATTAAACAAAAGACTTTTTGAAATAAATATGCTGGCAGCAGAAATGCAATGTTGCAGCAAGTGAAACTATACTAACCAAAGGGGAAAAACTATAGAATTCACAGAGCAGGTTTAATCCTTTGGGTAAGAGGCATAAAAGTTTCTGAAAATCAGAACCAGTTTTTCATTTTGTTTTTTTTTTCTTGTTTTCTGAAAAGTTTAGAGCCATTTTTTCACAGGGCAAAGTATTTGAGAGCCAAAATGTTTAAACTCTCAGGGTCAGGAGCTTTAATTTGCTGTCACTATGTTTTATGTTATGCAACATAAAAAGAAAACCCCAAAACCAAAAAACAAACACAAGGGAAGAGAAATCTAGGTATTTATTAAGGGTGCTAAAGGATATAAAAATCTTACCTAAATAGTACAGATTTTTAACACTGAGCATAAGTTCTGACAGGCTAGTTTTTTGTAGGGAGTTTTCAAGAGGCATGAGGAGATCAATGAACATTTTAACTGATGTCTCATACCAGTTACACACTTCAGGGGCATATCCAGATGAAGAAGAATAAACACTTACTATTTGCCTGGTACCTCTCTCTCCATTCCTGACACTGTTAAAAATCCATTCCTAATGTAGGAGATGATGCCCCAGCTATTAAAAGCACTTTCTAGATTTCTCTTTGTCAATGTACTTTATAAAGTGTGCTGCTTCAAGAGGCATTTATCATTAAATCATATGAAACATTTAATCAGCTTTTCAAACTTCAGTTTGTTTCTAGCATTTTCTTGAGACTAAACAGACACACAACTGTGATGTAAACGGGTACAAGAATTAGGTGTGTAAGATATACAATTTGTTCTCCCATTTACAGTGGTATTTTTGTGGGATTCTGACATTCATTTTGCCACTTTTTTGCTAAATATTAATTCAGTATCTCTACCTGTAGAAATTATGAAGTGTTAGGAGAACGGGATAAGGAATTCCATAATAAACATAACTCATTTGCAGCTCTTGTCAACCTCGTAATAAGATTTACAGTGTCTGTGTGTAACGAGTAAAATTTTATAATACATTTATTATACTTCTCATACTGCATATTTATTTCTCTGTGTAATTTCCATTCTGAGACTAATACCTTCGTACCTTTTAACTCAGCGAAAACAGCAGTGTAAATTTCGTTTTGTTGTGATCAGTCTCCCGGAATTAGATTGATCAGAAATAAAAAGTGTCAGTTCAAAATGGTATGTACTCCACTGCACAAGAGAAAAACAATGCTCTGGTGTTGCTATGCAGTTTATTAAATTGGGGGGAAAAAAAATCAATTTATGTTTATTTCCCTTGTGCATGAGAAGCAATGGCTAACTTAGATGTTTTATGCTACTCTCTTCCTAATATGTCTTAAAAGGTTTATTCCTCTAATCTTTGTATTAAATGTTATTGTCTGAAAAAATTACTTGAATTGTTTTACTGTAGATTTTTGGACATGGCTGTATGGAGGGAATAATAAGTTATTGCATTTAGATGTTAGAATTTTCAAAATAGGGTTTTAGCTATTAAGTGAAATGTTGCCAGTCACTCAAAGTTGAAAGGTTTACCAGCTGAGTTGGTAAGTCTCATGTGTATATCATCAGTTACCATGGGACAGTACAACAGGATTCCCTCACCAAGGAAGAGACTCACAGCCTAAGTACAGCTGAGAAAATCAGGAATAAGAGTCATTATGATGGCTTTCTTCGTCATTGCCAGCTTACGGTTCCATGCATCTTCCTCCAAAGTGTGTATGGGGAGCTTGGGCATTATATAACCACTGGTTGTATCATATAGTGGTTTCTAATCCCTGTCTAATTACAAAGAGGGAACTTCTGTAAATCTGGGGAAGTTCTTTGTTTGGCAACAAGACAAAACTGACCTCTGTGTGTGTATGCTTGGTTAAAGTAAATGTTTTCTTGGAAGCTGTCTGGTTCTTAGTGATACATGGGGTCACCTAGTAGAATTAAAAGCTTTTGTAAAGGACTGAATCCCACAGAGCTATAACTTTTTTGTGTGCTTTACTCTGCTGACAGTTTATTAAAATGCCCAAGCTGCTAAAAGATCCTTTTTTTTGAGACTGGGAGGGAAACTTAATTTCAGGACCAGTATCTTTCAGGTTTGTATATTATCTGCTGTCTTTTGCTACAGATGTTGCAAATGGATTGTTTAGCTCTAGCTTCACACAGCCCAATTAGGAAATACATGTCTAAGCTCCAAATTACTCTAGTAACAAGTGTCCTTGGCTAGAAGAGCTTTCTGTTTTGCAGCTGGCAGCCACCTTCAGTTTCCCCAGTTACTTCAATTCAAATTAATTGTTTTAAAAACTTGCTACCCTTAATCTTTGACCTTTCCTTAGCTATTAGGTCCAAGATCAGTTCTGTGTATTTTTGCATTAAGATGTGCAGCTGCCTTTCAGATGTAGTCAAAAGGAAATTTGCTGATATGCATAAATATGGCTGGGATGATAAACATCAAAAAAAGAAAAGCCTAGGATATTAAGACAGAGAACTCACTGAAGACAGCGGCATTCAATTTCCTGTTTTGTCATTTATATATGCCATACCATAATTTTTATGTAGCCGCTATGCCCATAAACATAGCAACATAATTTTCTAAAACAAGAAATGACAAATTATCTTTTCAAGCTTGCACTTCGTGAATGAAAACAAATTAAGTTTCAATTTCTTTCTGTGTACTCCTGGCATATTTTATTCATCATCAAAAAGGAAATGTTTCTCCATTCAGGAGAGAATTGTAACAATTATATGTTGTATGCAGTGACAAAACAGAATGTTCAACTGTATTTTTCTGTTTAAAATGTCAACTCTTCCGTTCTCTTTGAGAACATTTCTTACTATATTTTGTGTAATGCTGATTTTTTTTCTTTCTAGGCTATTTAATAGAATTTCTAATCAAGACTATGAGAGAAAAAGCCACTGGTCAGTTAGCTTAAGGAGAGATGTGCTACAGACATTGGTGTGATTACAGCTCACACACACAAATCCAAAATAATCACAAGTTAGTGGGTCAGACTGCAGATTCTCATTCAACAGAGCCATTTCATGTCACTGCAGACAAAAGGCTAAATTCTTGCTTCTATTTCTCTCACTCCCATCTGTGCTACTTGCTACTTCTCTTGTTTCACATCTGCTCCTTGTTGGATCCCCCTATAACCATATTTTACTCACAATTAGCCACATTGGACTGTGGTTTTTGCCACGTACTCTGTTCTCGTTGTAGTGAACTAAATGGACCTTTGTGGAGGTCCAAGTCCAGCACATTTGCCAGACAAAGTAAGTAAGAGCAGTGCACACCAGAGGCAGGGAGCAGAGACCTTCATGCCTTTTAGCTAGTGCAATCTACAGATGCAATCCATGAGGTGATCTGGCCACATCTGGTGGAACTGGAGCACTTACTGCTAGCACCATTTCAGCTAGGGTTGCACTACCTTCTATGGGACATGAAGTCCCTAAGTACCCAAACTAGCTCATTTAAAGCTAACACCTTTAAGTAAAACCTTCTCTGTTGTATAAATGTCTGCTGATTTTTCAAGCTCTTGTAAAATTTGAAGTGCTTATTCAGTAGCATTGTAGGTTAGATTTAAAAACAAACAAACAAACAAAACACAAAAAAACAAAATCAAACAACAAACCTGTTCATCTCTTCTCTAGATTTTTTTTTTTAATAATAGGAATATTTTTGCCCACATTCCAGCACTAGTTGGCAACATTACTGCTGCATGAGTAATCAACACCTACATACTTGGTAACAATTGTGTCTTGTCATAGAATCAAGTTATTATTGAAATAGTGGCATTTAAGGGCTTAGCATTGGTAATCTTCACAAAATGCTTAGTGGCAGTAATTCAGCAAGGACATGGTACCTGCACTTACTTACAATTGAGTGATTCACAGGTCAAAAGATGACTGAATGAAAAGGCAAAAACTTAACATACATTTATTCACATCCTCTGGTCTGGACCGTTATGTGGTATATGGAATCACACAATGTTTGGGATTGGAAGGGACCTCAAAAGATCATCTAGTCCAATCCCCCTGCTGGAGCAGGAACACCTAGATGAGGTTGCACAGGAATGTGTCCAGGTGGGTTTTGAATGTCTTCAGAGAAGGAGACTCCACAACCCCCCTGGGCAGCCTGTTCCAGTGTTGTTACCCTCACTGAGGAGAAGTTTCTTCTCATATTTAAGTGGAACCTCTTGTGTTCCAATTTGAACCCATTACCCCTTGTCCTACTGTTGGCTGTCACTGAGAAGAGCCTGGCTCCATCCTCATGACACTCACCCTTTATATATTTGTAAACGTTAATAAGGTCACCCCTCAGTCTTCTTTTCTCCAAGCTAAAGAGACCCAGCTCCCTCAGCCTTTCCTCATAAGGGAGATGCTCCACTCCCTTGATCGTCTTTCTTGCCCTGTGCTGGACTCTCTCCAGCAGTTCCCTGTCCTTCTTGAACTGAGGGGCCCAGAGCTGGACACAATATTCCAGGTGTGGTCTCACCAGGGCAGAGTAGAGGGGAAGGAGAAACTCTCTCGACCTACTAACCACCCCCCTTCTAGTACACCCCATGATGCCATTGGCCTTCCCGGCCACAAGGGCACAGTGCTGGCTCATGGGCATCCTGCTGTCCACCAAGACCTTCTGGTCCCTTTCCCTTATGCTGCTCTCTAATAGGTCCTTCCCTAACTTATACTGGAACCTGGGGTTGTTCCTGCCCAGATGCAAGACTCTACATTTCCCTTGTTATATTTCATTAAATTTTTCCCCGCCCAGATCATAGTTACCCTGTCACAGATGATAGAATTCTATGCAACCTGTGATTAAATCTGTTTTTAAAAGAGTGGCTACACCTACCCAAAGAGAAGCTTGAAATCATTGTGACTGATGTCTTTCAAGATAGCACCAAACCCAAATATAGGTTATGGACTTTGAAGTACCGTTGTTTGTCTTGATTGATATTTTTCATCTAGAGGAGATTCTGCTTTTCACATGCTGTCAAATTCACATTCATGTGGACTTGTAGAAGAAAAGAGTTAGTTAGACTATTTTAGAGATGAAGTCAGTATGATTTCTAACAACTATGCTTGCTAACTGGATTTACAGCATCCTCGGCTAGCACACTTTTGAAATAATGAAAATATCCTTTTTAAACCTTCACAGGGACAGATATCATGAGTGAAAGAAATCATTACGTGAAGCAAATGTGTGCTGACCCCAAAACTGTCATTTTTAAAAGGAAGTTGAAAAGGCCACAGAACCCAAAATGACCAGTGACTGCTGGTTACTGTGGCAAGTTACTGTTCTTCTATATAGTAAACCTGGTAGACCAGTGTCAAAGGGCTCTCTTTTAGCACAGTAAGTTCTAGTTGACCTTTGGTTCAATTACTCCAGCCAATGACTTACTGGTGTATTTCAGTTGCTGACTGCAGCTAACAGTAGAGAGTTGCAAAAAGCCAAAGCAGGTTGTTTCCCATTCACATCAGCATTTTCATTGTGTCTTACTGTTTACACCTTTTGAGTTCATAAGAATATCTTTTGCATGTATTTCAGTGCACTTTAAGCCTCACATCAGCTCTGTTAAGACAGGGAAATATTTTCGTTAGCCATTTTTTTTTTCCTTAAGCACAGAAAATTTCCCAGGGAGATGCTAACACACGTGGCAGAGCCAGGAATAGAACTAAAAAGTCTTATGTAAGCATTAAAAAACAACCAGCCAAACAACAAAACAAGATCAAAACACGTTCTTTTGATAAAGGCCTCTTAAAAATGCATAAGCAGCACATTGGAACCTCTCTGTATCTATTTAATCTCCTATTCAGACAGACTATTCCAATGAAAATATATTTGGACTGTAGAGGGGAGTTATAGCAACTCAGCGTAGTATCTTGTGTACTTAAATTGTATGTGAAGTATACATGTATCCATTCTTGTATTTTTGAATTCAGCGTAAGGCAGGCATTGAATAGTTCAGGTAATGGTAGGTACGGAGGGGTTATAGAACTGATGGGGACAATTTAGGACAGCTCCTTGGGGCAAATGAAAAGTTGGAAGAGGTTTTCTAAATGAAAGTTTTGTGTAAAGTATATTCTTTTGATATATAGACTATGTTATTTACTAAAGATGACAGTGGCTAATAAATTGATTTGCTTTATAAAGGCAAAGAATATGGCAAAAGATAATCCCTTTTTAAAAATGGCGTTCCATTGAGTTTGGATGTCTTTTTACAGGGATGAGCAAGCCATTGATTTTGATACAGATAAAGAGCTGTTCCATTCTTGGCGGTTGCAGTGGTTGTAACTGAATTATAATCTTTAAAGATAGTGGAATGTGCTGAATGTTAATATAGCAGTTTGCTAATGGACGAGAAACCTTTAATCTTTATTAAAAATTTGAGACTTTTTAGGTTTAGCAGAAGCTACAAATAAAATACAGTGACCATTGAGTTTGTAATGAAAACTATTAGCCATCTGAATACAATTCCAAAGAAAATAAGAACTTTTGAGATTTCTCCCTGCTCTGTTTTCATTCACTAAACCTATGAATGCACTGGGGATGAAACTAGCAGGATAGAAATATTCTTTATTTTACAGATCATGTATGTTGTATTCAGGTGAAACAGTTTCACCTCTGACTTCAGAGATTTGTTTATTTTTTTCAGATTTTGCCTTGAATGACATAAACATATCCTAAAATGCTCATGATATGTGGGCATTGTTCTACACCAGCAAAAAATAAGGTTCTAAGAAATACCTATTTCTCTAGAGTTTTTTTAGATTATAACGTATTTATGTAGAAATTCCCTTTATGTCTTACATGCAGGGCAAATACTGTTTCAATTAAAGTGTTCTGAAGCGAATTCCGGTACCGTTTTGTATCTCCATTGTTCTAGTGCTAGGGTGATTTGTGGTATCTGTCCTGATATACAAAGTTTCAGCCTCATTGAAGCATCTTTTATTATTGTTTCTGGACCTTTGTCAAGGTACTGTGAGGCCATTCAGCAGGATCATGCTAACACAGGTACAGGGCAAAATTGCATGTGTTCTGTTTCTGCTATCCATGAATATATCTGTTCTGAAACATCGTGCTTAAACTGGTTCAGTTAGAAACAAATTAATTCACCCCCCAGAACAGGGCCTTCATGTCAGACTTGTGTGAAGGGAAAAACTTGTAATTGGTATAGTATGTGATTCAAAACTTTGCTCTGTAGACATGTGCAATGTAAGTAATTTCTAGATGAGAGAAACCAGTTTATTCAGCTGCTTGGAAATCCTTCAGACTTGATGGAAACCTGCTTGGCTGCCTTGTGATTCTACAGGAATGCTGCAGTTTCTGTTCAGCAGCTTTGTGGGAAACTTATCTGAATGATGAATGAAAGCCATAGGATGCATATTTGAAGGAAGAATGATAGGAAAGACTTGAAATAAATATACTGTAATTTTGATCAAAACAAATTTAAAGATAAAATGATCTGTCTGTCTAAGCGATTTCTCAAGAGTTTGCCATACGTTTGCGTAATATAAACCCTAAATTTCTAGGGTTGTAAACTTTAGGAAATCAAAAATAGTTTTACTGAAGTATAATGGAGAGCCCTGACTGGTGCTTTGGAGAACTGTTCTTGGCTTGATGATTAAAAAAAATATGTTGGCACTTTTCTCCAAACTGCCATTCTTTTCTGATACTAACCTAGATTTCTTGTTTTAATGCCCCATAGTAGCAGTATTTTGCATGGTATATGAGGTGCTATATAGTTTCTGTGTGATCTGCAGCTGCTTCGGAAGGAGGAGAGTCTTGAATTGGATCTACTGGCAGCTTGCAGATATCTTGCATAGTTTACAGCATGTTAGCTATGTATGCACAACTGAACTGATGTGCAAGTGTCATCTTCAGTGTAACCTCAATCATATTTCAGGGTTTTTTACTATATGACACGATACTCGTGACTATAAGAACTGGTTTTGTGTAGAGTTCTGTATTTGTACGTTTCCCCTTTGCTTAGAACAAGTTGTGAATTAGCAGGTAGCAAATTTAAATTTTTAGTGGTGAACATACAAATTCAGTATAGATCCAATTTGTTGACTTTTCTCTGCACTTTAGTCTTCACAAAAAATGTGAAGCAGAATGTGGTTCATCGCTATCTTCAGTTCTTAAAACGGGAGGTTGTGTAGTGTTTAAAATCCAGTTCCTATTTAATAATGAAAGCTGTTCAGTGTTATTTCTGAAATAAGCCTGTGATTTTTTAAATTCAAATTCTTGGGACGTTGCTTGCTCCAGATTATATGAAGCCAGTGTCTTGTTTCCCAGCTTTGTTACTCCCAGCATAGAAGTAAAGGAGTTTAATTGTTTTTTTAACATTCTAGACTTAGTTATTGGCACATTAATGGATCAACTAGGATAAATAAGATAGTAGAGTTGTGTTTTACTCATTCAGATCAATAAATATCTGTTCCTACATCTATTTTCTGATATTTTTCATCAGCAGTGAAAATTACAACTGCGTGTGTGAAAAGTCTATCTGAATTACTACAAATGTGTTTTTCCTTACCTGAGAATTATAATGAAATATAAAAATCTTCATTTGCAATATTTTGCAGCATACTATGTTGTTTGAGTGTCAGGCAAACTGCAAAATATAATGGTTCTTATGGAATGTTTTAAATCATGACCTGCATACTTCTTGGAAGTTCTATCAGGTAGATCTAAGCCACTGTGGTATAACTGCAAGGACACTCAGTGTTCACTGACGCATAGCTGAATGAGATACAATCCTTAGAGGATTTGAGTTTAACCACTGCAAATAACTTGTTTTTGTAAAGCTACATGAAAGTATGATCCCTAATTTTGCAGGCAATATCCTGAAATTACCGTTGATTTTGAGCAGTATTTGATTCTTTTAAATAGCTTTAGCTTATATTTCGTTATAAGCTTCATATTGAGCTAAAAATAAAAAAAAAAAAGGGAATACGTTGATGAATATCTTTATTTCTAAGAGTAATTTCTCTTGTATTATTTGTCTTTTGGGAAGAACCATCAATGCCTGAAGGTGCATTTGTAATGCCTTTCATTAATGCTGATTCCTCTAGACAATCCATAAATTGATGCGTTCTGTGCCCCATGAGAATAATGATATATTGCTTTGAAAAAAAATAAGAACCCTGTGGTTATATTAGGCCTTGAAAGATGATCATATCAGGATTGTTGACAAATGTAGAAACTTATGCCACTGTGCCACTTCCTTTAGGAAAGAAAGTTATAATTAGAGAAACTCAGAGGCTGTTCACAGGATGAATGAAAAGAGTGCCCACTAGGACTAGTGACCATACTTGCTATGTTAAAGACACAATGCATTCTCTAACCTGAATTTATTGTAACATGATTTTCTGGCACTGAATATATAAACCATGTTTGCACAAGAACTTAAATATGGAAAGCGTTTTACAAATTATAAAACAAATTTACAAAGCTTTTCAGATCAAGTAAGTGAAGATATTTTGTCATTATAAACAGCAGCATTTAAAATAATTATATACTGTGGTTTTTATGGAACTTTTTATAAAACTTTTTAATATCTATTGCTCTAACTTTTATTTTTTTGCTTTAGCTTTGGAGAAAACATGCTATTATTTTAGATGGAGTATTAAATTGAATCATCAGGTTAAATGCAGAACTTGGTTCTTAAATATATGGTCATAAAGGATGACTCTGTAAAGCAGGCATATATTGTCAGTTAAATAACACCACTTTAATATCTACCTGCCCTTCTGTGGGCAGAGTTTTGTGAAACTCTGCAGGACAGCCAATTTAGAAAGTGGTACAATAAATGGTTTCTAGATATCCCTAATTTCAGATACAGAACTTTCAAGTTCAGAGACTGTTAGTGGAAATCATCTCAACTTCCCTAACATTTGCAAAAGGCCTTTGAAAAGAACCTTGTAATAACATCCTTTTCACTTAGACCAATCATATGTGTACAACAGAATCTCAAATATGCATTGGAATTAAAATAGAGGGTGAAGTATAAGAATATTTTTTTAGGTCAGATGGATCATGGGAAAGAATCTCTTCTTTCCCATCCCTTTCTCATAGACTTATTCGTCCCTCTTCATTTTTTTTTTGAAAGCTAGTATTACAATACTAATTTTTACCAACTCAGTTATAATACTGGAATATACCCAAGGAAAACATACAGGCAGCCACTTTCCAAACCTAAATTCTTGCACTAACTAATGTTGATGGCAGCACATTTAGCTACAGTAATTTATATGGCAGTTTGGTCACTGTACTGGAAAGCACACCAAAGAATAATCCAGAAAAACAGGAATGTGCCAAAAGAAAGTGAGGAAACGGCATTTTATTAATTTTAAGAAAGGATTTGAAAAAACTGCATAGAAGGTAGGAAGAAAGAACAGCAAATCAATCTCTCTGTTTCTGAAAGAAATAACTAAATTATTCTTATGTACATTGCTTTTAAAGGACTGTTGCCTGAAAATAAGTCTCAAATAATCTGCATAGTCAGAAATGGATAATGAACTATGAGAAGAGGTAGGAGGTTGGGGTGCTCACAAGGAGGCTTCATAATGAGAGAAAGGAGAAAGAAAATTAAAAGATCAGATAAATAAAGGAAAGAAGGCAAATTCATGTCAGTAGAATATTTTAAGTAGTTTCTATTGTAAATCATTTAAGCTAATCTTTGATAACTGAACTGTGCATTTATCAGTAAACTTAAAGAAGTATAAACAGGTACTTTCAGTTAGCTGTTCTGTACTTGGATGCTGAGGGAATTAACAGTCAGGATTCAGTCCTATGAAGCTGTCAGGATAATTTCATAATCTCAGAACTCTCCTAATTGCTGGCAAACTGGGGCATATCTTCATTCAAAGTCAGTCTCTGGGTTAGTTAAAGCAGTGCTCTTCTTTTGTAAAACTCATGAGTGATCTTCTGATAGTTAAAATAGTAATAAGTGACAGATCCCACAGAACTCAAAGAGAAATTAATTTCTAACATGAAATGTGACATATGTGCATGGATGTGCCAGTGTATATAATTGTCACACATGTGAATATAAGATATTAGTATTTATGGTATAAAGACTATAAAAGTTTTCTAATATGTTTGTTACAGTAAACTGGCTATTTCGGTTATAAAATCCGTTCCATTTTAGTGAGAGAAGGTCATTATTGTGATAACAGTCAAAATTGTCTGCAGTCGTTTCTCCAGCAGATGTTACTTGGTTATTAAAAAAGTGACCTAGAGTAACTTTTCATATACAATTGCATAGCTTTGATCTACTTTTGTTTTAATCAGTTTTCAGCTTGAATCTCTTTGATTTTTTTTCATTCAATTCCAAAAAGACAACAAAAGATTGATTTAAACATAGTAAGTTTTTTCTGTGATTTTCCCCCCACACCTCTAGTCAAACCGTCATCTTGTGGCTGCTCTTTAGTCACTTCTACAGCCCTTGCTTGGAAAGGATCATATTGCTGACACATTTCATCAATTAGTTTAATCAGCTGAAAAGGAATGTTGTGAAAGCTGTAGAACAAAAAACTCACTATTTTCCACAGGCCTTTTCCTGGCAGGCCATGAGACAGGAAGTTGAATTTATAAGTTCCATTTTTCATTTTACAGAGCTACTAGAGAAGACTCTCAGAAGAGAGGAAGAAGTGGGAGCTCTCCAGGTATACTTTCTATTTAATTAACTAGCTACGCTGTTTATCACCCTTCAAATTACTAAACTGTATTACAACATTGCTATTTTCTGAACTCCCTTGTATCTGAAATTCAGCTTTGGAAATATTAATATATGCAGCCAAATACAGACCAGATAGCTTGTAATACTCATTGCTGAGTTTCTGCCCAGCAAATAAGTTGCACGTTTGCGATTAAGGTAGTCATCATAAATGAGTCAATAAATTTAGTCCATCAGTGATAAGAATGCTGCTTTTAGCTTAAACTATATAGTGAAGTTGTTCTGTTGTGTCATACTGCTGGCTTCACTGAAACTGTATGTGAGTAGAGGCAGTGCAAATCTGCATTCAGAACTGCAAAAATGCTTTATATTATACATAATTTATTGGGTTAGCTTTTCTGGGCTGTGTTGTTTTCTCCTGTACATCTGAATAAAACGGAAAGTTTTACTGATTTTAAGTATTTTGAATCTCTGAAATATTAAATGTCCATAATCACCTTCCAGAGGAAGAAGGGACCAGTCAATACATGGTAGGACTTGATACAATATGGTAAATCCTCATTTTGTGGCATCTAGCAGTAAAGCTGCTTATGCTAAGCACTTTAAATTTGTGCTTAGAAAGTAAGATTTATCTTAGGCTCAGTTTTGGAATAGTATTTTAGCATTATGGTCAAAGAAAATGTACTACTTAAAAAAAAATTGGCTGGGAAAGCAAAATCAAGCTGGAATGTCTGAATTGTGAAGCTCAGGAGGTTATTAGGGAGGGTAGTGTATGCTTCAGAATACAGAAGGAAAAAAGACATATTTAACAACAAATTGCAACAAACAATACTGAACATAGATATAAAAAAGTTTAGATAGAACATGAAGAGTGTATCCATGAAGCACCGTTCTATAAGTGTAATTGAACTAGACCATTTATGAGGGAATTAATGAAGGTAAGGCTGTTAAGGAAAACGAAATTATGTATTGACCTGAGTTTTCACCATAAGAGTTTGTTTGAAGATAAGCCTTCTGTTCTCTTGTAATAAATACAAGGCATTTTGAGGGCTAGAGGTATCAAAGAGCTAGTGTAGAAACAGCTTGATCCAGTAAGAGGAGACAAGTTGCAAGACCCAAAAGTTACACAACACACCAATCCAGCTGTTTCCTGTTGAAACAAAAATCTTGGCCCAGCTCTCTGGCAGCTCAAGTTCAACAAGGCTGAGAGCTTGTCTGCGCAAGCAGTTTACACAGGTGCGTATCTGGTTACATCAATGTAAAAAGATCTTCTTTCATGTGAAGCAATTCTGCATCTGCTTTCATGTGGAGCTCTGTAGTTGACAAATTGTCCTAATGATACTGCTGATTGAATGAGGAGTAATTTTATACTGCAGAGAGTGGCATCTTAATAGTGTCTTGTGTGCATATATGTGCTTGCCTGTATTTCTTATGGTCTGTCAAGTTCCTGATCAAATTGCTTTATGTCCATCCCTAACTGGTGCTTCTGGTTAAGTGGGTGACTTGTACTGCTCTGACTGCTATTTTTATATTCAAATGTCTGATAGCAGTTTTTTACTTCTTCAGATGCCTATGCTTGCATTGCCCAAATACTCAGCAAAACCAGCTATTATTTTTCTAGATAGTATTATGTCTATCTTACTCAATATGTTTCAAAATGGTCCCAGTCTGGGATCCTTTGTTCTTGTAAAGTTGTATTCTAAACTGACAGTGGCTGAATATGTACAACTTTGCTAGCAAGTAGTTGTAAAAAACAACTTGTGTCATCACGGCTGAATCTCTGCAAGCTGTTGCATCTCAATATATAAAACCTAGGAAGTAAACGGAAAGTAAGACTTTAAGTATGGCACTTCCCAGAGCTGAAAGTGGCAGTCCCATTCCAGGTGACATGGAATATTTGTTTCTTCTGAGCCCAAGTTCAACAAAGCATGTATATAGTTGGTGAATGTATGAATGCTTTCATTAAAGGAGATTGCTAGAAGGTAATTGTTTGTCAATTTAAGGACCACTAGCAAATAAAATAGTGCTCTTTGCTCCCAAGGCCTACAGTCCAGTGGAAGTCTTCATAGCTACATCTTTCTACATGAATCTCTTGTCCCACATTATGTGGTCAAGATGGAAGCTGTATGTAGTATTTCCTATGTGGTTCTTTGAAAACAGGGTGTTTTGGGAGCTAGGAGGCCAATGCTTTGAGTGACATCACTGTATTCTTGGTTTCCATTTTGAACCTTTTGCATATTTTTTACTAGAGTTTCTATATTATACAAACATTTATATTTATATATGAGCTTATATAGTTATATATGACTTTATGTATATTCTAGGTTATATCTATGTTCTCATTGCATGTATGATTGCTTTCTGTTGTTAACATGTGTACTCATACTCATCGTAATGATTTTTAGCTTGTGAGGAGTCTAGATCACTTTCTACATTCTTTCTGATAGCCACTCCAAGAATATAACCTCACTTCTTTTCTTACTTCATGGAGAGAAAAAAGGCTCTGATTATAAGGTTTTTACCTTCATTTTAGTGAAAACTGTTCTGTGGTACAAAAGATTGCATTCATGGAAATAATATGCTATGCATGATAATCGCAATATTCAACTGTGCGGATGTTGTCTGGGGAAATAATTGCAAGCAATTTTCATTTGCTTTGTAATTAGTGACATGATAATATAAATTAAATATATAATATATAATAAATACATAATTTTAATTTGAAAACATAAAATATTGATAATTTATAAATTATCTGTGGTAAATTTACTAATGTATTACGTGCAAGTCTTCAGAAGATTATCTGCTAAGATTTTAAGGTTTTATTCAGTTTTTCGAATTTGGCAGCTAGATCATTTGCCTTATTTAATATATGGAGTCATATTTATTCTACCCTTGGAACCATCCTACTAATACAGTCACTCTAAGACTTTTTTTTTTCTTCAAAATAGTCCTTTTTAAATGAAGAAATTTGTGTCTGAAGTGCACAAATTTATGAGATGTGGAAATACCATCTTTTTTATGGCAATGAGTTTGGGTATTGTTGCAGTCTTTAAATAAATATGAGGTTTTGCCTCAGCAACTGCAAGTTTGTGGAGGAACAAGCATCTCAAAATAAATATTTTTGAGTTTTTCACATAATGTTTTTTGTTATAAGTTTGTTCTGATGTACCAAAATTGCCTGTATCTCAGACCTGCTTGCAATAATGAATTAAGACTTTAGTATTTAATACACGACCTTTTCTGAGCAAAAATTTTAGTGCAATTTGGTAAACTTTTGCTTATGCAACATTGTAGTTGAAATCCACAACTACTATGTATTGAGATAGGTGCTAAGCAAACATTTTTTAATAGACAGGTCGAAGTTAAGTATTCTAGAACCTCATATTATCTTAATTTTATTGATGAGAAGCTAAAATGTAGGTGAAATAAGTCTATAGGAAACCCGAGATGTGAATCTGGAGTTTTTTAACTCCCAGCTCTTAGGAATAAGATCATTGTCCATTGTGTTAAAAACAAATACACACCAAACAAAAACCCCAAACTCCCACAAACAAAAAACAAACACAAACCCAAACATTTTTGTCTATTTCTTTAACCTGCTATTTTGAAAGATTCCAGTAACTGAAAATGGTAAGAGGATTGCATTTTTTTACTCTTCATATGTTTGTTTTATTATTTTTCATCAGTTTATGCACAGGGAATTTTGAACCACTGTGTCTGCAGTTATAGGATCAGCCAATTTAGTGGCATCCACTACTGGCAAAATGTTAGCATTGTTTTTAAACAATTATATTTTGATAGTGTGCTAGATTTCCATAAAATCTGTTTATGTGTGCATTCCTGTTTTCCCTTTAGATATTTCCTTGTACATACTTTGCTGAACAGTCTTCCTTGTCTTTCAAAACCAATTAGTCCATTCCAGAGGCTATTTTTTTGTCAGCCTTACTTCATGCAGTTGTTTTTCCTACAGTACATTGTCTCACTTTCTGCCCATGATTTAGAAGTATAATCAAAGGTACAACAATTCTAACTGGCTGTGGAAAACTGACATCATTTACACCCCAAACAGCTTTAAACATTTCACTAGGGTGAACTGAGTGTTTTCTTCAAAAGATTATAGTAATCCAAGGGACACTGGTTTTACAGAAATATGTAAATATGCAATTTGTAAATACTGTTTTTACACAAATACATATGCTTCTTCAGTTAGTAAACTTAACCATTATTCCAAAGCTTTTTATGACAATAATAACTCTAGAACAGTCTCTGTAACTCATTTCCATCTAGTCTTAGAAAAATACTTTTGCAGTCTTAGAATCATATAATGTCCTGAGTTGGAAGGGATCCACAAGGATCAAGTCCAATTCCTGTCCCTGCATATGACAATCCCACAGTTCACACCATGTGTCTGAGGGTGTTGTCCAGTCTCTTGTTGAACACTGTCAGGCTTGGGGCTGTGACACCTCCCTGGGGAGCCTGTTCCAGTGCTCCACCACCCTCTGGGGGAAGAACCTTTTCCTGATGTCCAGCCTAAACTGCCCTGGCACATCTTCCTGCCATTCCCTCGGGTTCTATCACTGGCCACCAGAGAGAAGAGTTCAATGCCTACCCTTCCTCCTCCTCTTGTGAGGAAGCTCTAGACTGCAATGAGGTCTCCCCTCAGTCTTCTCCAGGCTGAACAAACCAAGTGAAATCTTGCAAATGGGAAGAACTGTTTCTGGCTCCCAAATTCTTCCATTGGTCTAAGAAATTTTTATTGTACCTGTTTCTTCCAAAATAGTGAAATCAGTTCAGATTTGTCTGTCTTTTATGCTGCAGAAATAAGTCCAGATTATTACAATCATTTTTACCTGTTAGGGAGAGATAGAACAGGAAGAAGTACAGTGATTCTTAGTCTAATCCACCCAGAAAGGAAAACAAAAAAAATTCCTCTCTCATATTTTCAAAAAGGTAATATTTGAGCAAGGTAAGAATTCCTGCAATGTCTTAATGGTCAGATACTGTAAGTATGGGCTCACCTAGACACTTTAATGTGTGTTTTCTTAGATTAGTCAAAAATATCCTACCTATTCTAGACATAGTGCCAGACTACATGATCTTGATTTTACTTTCTTAATATTTTTCTTGGAGGTACTTTTAAATGGAAACTGAAAGTTAAAATACATGCAGTAAATTTAAAATTCTTGGTTCTCTATATATTGTGCTGAATTAAAACTGACACAAGCTTGTTTTATTTGCATTTTATTTTTATCTGACATTAGACTTTGACTAATGTCATCTTGTTATTAATAAAACATTCTTCAGAGCTATTTCTGGATAACAGAATAATGATATGGAATTTACTTTTTAGTTTTCTAAGGAAATGTCTAAAAGAAAACTAAGCCAGATGCTAACGTGACATGAACTCCAAAACACAGCAGATTTATGGTCACAGATTATCAAAAAAAGAAATCGAGCTTTGCGATACATAAGAGTAAAATCAACAATATTGAAAATCTAATTGTATTATTGGAAAAAAGTACATAATGGAGTTAATATTTTCAAATTCTTTCTTACACTGTTTCTGGGGAGTTTCTTCTCTTTGGAGCAAATTGTGAGATAGTATGATAAATGAGCCAGAGCTCCAATTAAGTACAACAGTTCCTATTCAGAGATTTTTACACAATTTCATACACATGACCAGCAAAAAACCAAAATGAATGCTTTTCATCATTGTTCAACTTACGTTGCGTTTATATTCTTTACCTTCTAATGGGATCTTGTACTTTATTTTTAGGAACGTATTATGGCCTTAGAAGTGGTAAGTGTCTTAAATTCATTTCCAAACCAATCACAGTGATGTTGCTGATATTTTTCTAAATTAAGAAAAATATTATTTTTATGTACTTAAAAGAAGAAGTGGAGGTTCTGAGTTCTTAACTGTCACTTCACTTTTAAGATGTGATAATTTTATACTGCATCTTTCTTACTACATTTTTACTACTGTATTTAAGTACCAGTTGTATGAAATACAGTGTAATGTTGTAGTTTTTATGTACAGTGCAGTCCTCGTCCCCTCCCTGGGAAGGGAAATGTCCTAGATTTGAGCTGTATAAAGGGTGTTATTTTTCTACTGATAACACTTCTTATGGTGAAAGTCCATGTGAAAGATCTAGTAATTCCAGTGACTGCTGTGGATGCGTTTTAGATGTTTATGGTGGGAGATGCAGACAGAATCAGTTCATCTGCCCACATCATCATTGCAAATAAAAACATGAAGGAATGCCATTTTAATTGATTAAATAATATCATTTAATGAGATACTAAGTTGGAAGGACAAAAGTCTTCCTTCATGCATGTACATGCCATGAATGCAACTGGATTATCCAGATGCATCAAGCTATTATAGTAAGCCTGTCAGGTGTAATAGCTTTGTTGAGTCTTGGCTTGCCCTAGTATTTCTGAACTGTGCTTCTTTCCCTTGCACAGGAATGTCTAATAAGACGTCACACAATAGTATGTGTCAGGCTTGTAGTTTCTTTTCATCGGAAATGCAGAAAATTCCATCTAAAAAACCAGCAATGAGACAATATCAAGGCTACAAATATAAACTTTTAAAATGTGCTTGTGCAAATTATTATTTTATCCTTCCTGATTGTCTGTGCCTCTCTGAAAACACCTTCAGATTTCAAAAATATATTTAAATGATACTCGATATTTTAATAAAAGTCCCTTTGTAAATCAGAGTACAGTGTTGGAACTCCTGCCTCGTAGGAGCAGGGACCTAATGCTCAGGTTCTGTGTCCTGGCACTTCACATAGTGCTCTGTGAATGTAAAGTGTTGCCAGGACATTAGCTCTGTTCAGGAGCATCTCTTACTCATGGTTTGCTTACGTGACAACCAGTTGGGCACGTAACCACTTGCCATCTGTTTCTGATGAACCATGAGTTAAACTGCTTCCAAATGCCCTGTCCTTTCTGTGCCCAGAAGCCATTTTGACACAGGCAGAGGGTAACTGCTTGCAAAATGCACAACATCATGCAAATTCAATCCATGTTTTGTGACAATATTTGTTTCTATTTTTTCTGAGGCCTTTCTACTTTTAAACTCCTCTGCTTTAAGAAGGAAGATTTGTAAGTTATTGTTCCGATAGAAGAGGATTATTATCAGTAAAATATAATTTTATTTCTCAATGCAAGTTGGGAGGTGACACCTGAATGCAAATTTGTGATGCTGAGTCCTAGAGCCTGAAATCAATCACTGCTTTCATTATTGCTGACATTGGAAGATGTGTAATGTTAAGCCCTGAGATTGCAGGCAAGAGAACTATGGTCATCACGAAGGCTGTCAAATGCTCTGAAGGCACTCAGTTTTATTTTGCCATGAAGTTCCTCTATGATGTCAGGCAAATCACTTAAACCAAATTTTTCACAGACCGTTAATTACTTTGTGTTCCTCATTTTCTGGATATCTGACTTTGTGACTTTTCAGGCCTGATTTTTAGAAATACAAAGTTTTACTAATAGGTAAATTCTATGGGAGTTCCAGCTAAATATATCTCTAGGTGTACTCGAAAGTCAGATGTTAGATAGCTGATTGTGTGAATACTTTAAAATAAGAAGTGGTTTTGACCTTTGTATCTCCATTTCAGTTCTGAGGATGATAGCATTCTTTCTCTCTCTCTCTTTCTCCCCCTCCCCTTCAGTGATCTTAAAAAGAAAATACACACAGAGGAATACTTATGTGATATGAATGTGTCAGGATGAGCTATGAGAGAGAAGCCCTTACTCTTTGTCTACAATCTACTCATTTCTGCCTCCTGCACTTGCCAGTAAAATTGTTGTGGTAACCATATGATGAACTTGGCAACTTAAGCAAAAAAATAATTGTGGAAGAAATGTGACAGGAACCAAGCAGGTTCTTTTCAGAGTTCAGGGTGAATAAACCTTCCAGGCCTACCTTACTAGAACTCAGTGAATTTGTGAGTTGCAGCTCCTTCTCCTCTCAGCAGTCTGCTTGAGCTGGAAGCTCCATCTCCTACCCATTACTCACTCTGTCTGCTTGACCCAACAGTTTCTTGAATCTTCTTTTTCCTTATCCAACTAATGTGGTTCCCAAGGAAAATGCTGTATTACCAGGGCGTGACACCTGATCTGGTCACTCCCATAAGGGACCCGAGAACAAACAGTACCCATCACAAGAATCTTTTGGATTTTTTGGCTCTTTTTCTTCAATCAGATCTGTCCTACAGTATAGCTCAATAGATAGGTACACCAGTTCTTGCTCCAGCAGGGTACAGAGGGCAGGAGCAGAAGCTGGAAGGTTAGAAAGAAGAACAGGGGTACTTTGACTCAGTAGTAGATAGAAATGGAGCTGAAGAACCAGGGTCTACTCTGAAATAATCCTTCAACTCATGAGAAGTGCCAGGGGAGTAACAAGTACGGGCAAAGTGGAGGTTTTGAGTACCGAGAGATTTTGTTTGATTTTTTGTTTGTTTGTTTAGTATTATTTAATAAAGTGAATTTAATTATTACATAGCTGTTAACAAGTAATTTTTCTGAATACTTTAGGAATTAATTATGTAGTCTGATGTTTTACTAGAATGAATATGATTTCTCTTTAAGGTGTTTTAGTTTATTCTTGAGTGTAGCTTGGTTCTTACATACAAAGGGTGTACAAGAGTCAGTATTGTATTCTCAGATGTAGCTACAATGGGAAGTGTATCTAATTCTCATAAAGAGGTCAGGGTGTATTTTGTAGGTACATGCCATGTTTGTGATTTCAGTGGATTTCTGTAAACTACATCACGTTCTTTGGGAGCATAAGATGCAAGTCACATTTCTCTGCCTTAGTACTATTAGTCTGACTTAGAAGACTGGGAAGTCTAATTTGAAATCAACCACGGCCTGAAGTTATTCCAGAGAACGTATGCATTCTATATCCTTTGATCAATAAGGCAGCTTATTGCTTTCAGTAGAGAACCCAGCAGTGAGGTTACCACTTGCTTAGAATGCTTGAATCAGACTTTTCTGGACATGATTCAGCTTTTTGTTACGATGTTATAAATCTAGGTTAACTCCAGTAATGCTGTAAGTATTCTGTAAAATTGTTACTTAATATGAATTTCCTTTTCAGTATGAACACTTACGTATTTTGCTGTAACTCATATTTTATGTTCATGACAGTAACGTTTTTGAATACCAGTAAAACAAATTTCTGTCCACACACGCTCAGCAATGTAAAAGCTATTAGATTCTTCTACTGTAGTAGCAGGCTCAAATTTGCATTAGTTTTTCTGATTTATCACCCATTTTAAAAGAAGAATTGGAAGGGTGACAATGCCCAATGCATTTCACAGAGAGATTGTGTAATGGTCTGACGCTATCCATTTCAGGGTTCTGTTTCTCAACATGCCTTCCATCAATAAGCAAACTTTGCTGTTAGCTCTTGTAACCATTTCATGTTTGTTGTACTTTGTAAGCATGAATGTTTAGGAAACCTTGAATCTGAGTGTTAATACTTCCTTCTCCCCTTAGTTTGCTTCTGTAGTGTCTGGCAAAAACTACCATTACATCAAAGGCCTTCTGGTCCCCCCAGCTGTTCTTTGATCATATAAAAATGACTGGGAGAGGAGCAACAGTCCGAGATCCTCTGTCCTGCCTCGCCTTTTCCTTTCCTTTCATGGCTGAGCCAGTGTATCACATCCCTTTGCTAGGTGTGGAGAACTTTCCCAAAGTTCCCCAAGCCTTTCCTCTGCTCACTCCCACCAAGTAACTTCTGTCATCCGGCCCAGTGCCCCTGCTCAAGCAGGGTCACCCAGAACCAGTTCCCCAGGACCGTGTCTGTGTGGCGTTTGGATATTTACAAGGATGGAGACTCCTCCCTGAGCAACCTGTGCCAGCCACCCTCATAGTGAAAAAGTGTTTCTTATGTTCAGACAGAACCTCCTGTGTTTCAATTGGTGCCCGTTGCCTCTTGTCCTGGCACTGGGCACCACTGAAAGGAGCCTGGCTCCCTCTTCTTTACCCCCTCCCTTCAGGTATTTTTACCCATTGATGAGATCTTCCCGAGCTTTTTCTTCTCCAAGCTAAACAGTCCCAGCTCTCTCAGCCTTTTCTCATGGGAGAGATGCTCCAGGCTTGTAAGGAATGTTGGTTACCCTCTGCTGAACTGTCTGCAGTATCTCTCTCTCATACTGGGGAACCCAGAACTGTACCTGGCACTACACGTGCATCTCACCAGGGCTGACTAGAGGGAATGATCACTGCCCTTTATCTGCTGGCAACACTCCTCCTCATGCAACCCTTACATTCTCTAACTAGAAAGCTCCTTTCAATATTGTGAAGATGTCTTCCACATATTGAATGTTTTTGCCAGATTTTAATAAACCAAAATCTCTTTTCCATTAGAGAAGGTAAAAATCTCAGTATAAATCTATTTTTTTTAATCTTAAGTTCTTAGTTTAACTTCCATTTTTTTGAACATATTATGTGTGTATGTAAATATAATTTTAAAGAGAGATCCTATGTGCTTCATCCGTAGGATTCACTTTAGAAATGTTGGCCTTTCATCTGTAGAATGTGTATCTATGAGTTCTTTCACAGAATATACTATGCTTGTAACTTGATAAGTAAAACATAGATAGGCATAGCATGCATTTTTGTTTGGTTTATATATCAGAAAACAAGATAAATTTTGACCATAGACTATTAACTAAAATGTTTCTAGTATGCTGCTAGATCCTTCACTTTAGATTAAAATGTTTTACATTTGATCAAGGTATAACCTTATGAACACAAACATATTGATGCTGCCATAGATTTTTTTTTCCTTTTGTTGTGCATCTTTTGATTAAAATCGGGAAATCAATACACCAAATTCCTAATTATTTTTTCTACTCTGACACTGATTTGTTGTGTATCCCTGGTTAAATCACTTCTTTTTGTATTTCAACTTTTCTCAGCTGTAAAACTGAATGAAATTTCTTCTTTCCCATGAAGGCTGTGTTACTTAAAGTTTTGTGGTGTTTTCTGGAAGGCTTGGTGAAATACTGTTAGCATACAAAACATTATCATAAATTACATGTGACAATTTTTAGCATGCAAAGCTCCAGAAAGTTGAAGATAGCATTTATGAGTGTGTGCCCTCTAACACTGCTTTACTTTACACACTCTGCCTCTTGTGTTATGTTTCTTTTAATTTCCAGTATCTGGATGTCTGATGAAAATCTTAAATTATAAAGAATAGATTCTCAAAAATTAGTCCTGTGGATCCCCAGTAGTACTTGGAGCACTGGTTGATGATTCACAGAGAGCCGGCTTGCCAAAGAACTGCACTGCCTCCTCCACATTTCCAGCTGTTGGTATGCATCAAACAAGCAAAAATTCATAAAATACTTTCCTAACATTTTTCCATATAAAAACTTCCTGTAGTTACCACAGAGATGTTGTATACTCATGGATGAGAAAAGAAATGGTCCATGTCTTTGCAAACAGGAAAGGAAGCATCCATGAAGCCTTCTTAATTAAAATGTGGTCCACCCACTCCACACAAAAACATCTGGAGTCTAAATCAAAAGTTCAGTTAGTTTGACATTTGCAATGCTTTGTTAACAAAGGTCTTTTGTTTTTCATTAGTATAAATATACTTTTTGTTGAAAAAAAAGTGTTACTAGTTAAATGTTGATGAAACAATGTAGTATAGAAAAAAATAACAACTGAACTTGCATATTGTGTAACTTGATACATTTATGTGTTGCCTATCTTTGTAAAGGTAAATTGATTTCTTGATGTGCTGAAATCATCAAACAGTGGTATAATTGGAGTAATGGTATACATGGAATATAAAGATACAAAATACATTTTTTGTTTGCTCTTAAAGTTCCCTCT
The DNA here is from genome assembly GCF_964273445.1 of Streptopelia decaocto. Lineage (NCBI taxonomy): Eukaryota > Metazoa > Chordata > Aves > Columbiformes > Columbidae > Streptopelia > Streptopelia decaocto. The sequence continues at coordinate 22,423,032 of NC_138661.1, forward strand.
AAACATACGATGTACTGCATCGCAGGATGTCACAGGTATCGTGAAGTTTGCCTGGCATATGAGAGTCAGAGAACCTCAGGCCTCTTAAGTATAGTGACACCCTGATTAAAAGAAGTGTATGATGGATCAGTCTAGTGCTGGAGAGAGAAGCTGACAATGCATAGTGTTACAGATGTTAACAGAGAAAGCAAAGGATACCTTTGTATGTGCTGGGTGCCTCATATTCTTGCTGTTTCAGTATTCAACATGCTAAGGCCATTTGAAAATAAGTCATTGTAGGTCACCTTTAACATTATATCTTTCATCTGAATTGTGAGTAACTGCCTGCTCACATCCATTGCAGTCAGTTAAAATTACAGTCGCATTTAATTTTTTTATGAGGATTCTTTGGGGATTAGCTAACTGGTACTTAAGTCAGCTCTAATTTTCAAAAATATCTGTGCAATACAGATAGCCATTTGTTTTTACCTACCTCAGAACAGAAAGGACCACTGTACCTGAAAGTCAATGAAGTTTGGATTCTGGTTTATGTTTGTGTTTTCAATATATCAACTATAAAGGCAAACTTTAGGAGGACTGTATACAAACCTGCTTTGATTTATTTGCATTTAGCATTGCAGCTTTGAGACTGAAAATAAAATGTGTATCTGATTTTGATTTAGATCTGTCCCTTGAGACAGCATGAAATGCTCTATCACCAAGAATACATCAATATAAGAGGATTAACTGTTCACATGCAGTTTAAACATCAAAGTGTTTGTATGAAGTCATGGAAAATGAGTAATTTGTTGTGTCATTCTCTGTGAAAACATAGAACGCCCCTTTTCAAAGTAAATAATCTTTATTTTAAAAACAGCAAGATTAATAGCACTCTATTGAAGAGACTGTTTTTAAGTAAAATGTCATTAATACTGCTTCAATTAGTACAATTGGTCTTTCTTCCTCTTATCAGTACCATCAGTACACTGTATCAGGACCTTCTGTTCCCTTTTAAACAATGAGCAGACAGATGTGATTGCTCTCTTTAGGATTATTCGTATGCATTATGGCATACAGCTTTCTGATTTCTGGGAAAAAAGTTAACAGTACTTAATTGCCCTCTGTGTCAGGTGCGTCTAACATCCTTCACTGCATTTTATCTGTGCAGTTAAATCAATCTCTTTTAATAGAATAGAGTGTAGTCATTAATGATACAAATATGGCATTTGATCCATGTTTAGGAGGTTGCTGTGCATTTCATTAAATTACCAGACCACTTCTGTGGACCAACTAAAAGCTCTTCCATCACCCTCCCCTCCCATTCTTCAACATGTTTTGTTGCCTCCTTCTTTATTGAATTACCCCTAACAAACTTGGCTTTGTTCTTTTCCTGTTTTTATTTGCACATCACTACCATTCTTTTCATTGTTTTTATGAAAAAAGCACACATTTCCGTCCCTGAAAAATGTTAGCGTGTGAGTTATCCTATTCAAATCACTTCACCAACTGCTCAGAAGACTGTGAGAATTTTAGACTATAAAAGTAACTGTTCTGGTTAAGACCAGAGGTCAGTCTAGCCCAGCTATAGACATTGCCAACAATGGCCAAAATAAAATGCTTAGGGAAGAGCGTATGAACAGAACTGACATATATTTTGTTTCCCACTCATTCATTCTGATTCCAGCCATTCAAAGCTCAGAGACTTCCAGACCCAGATGTAGTTTCTGTGAATTTGGAACCCTTCCATGGTCTTTCTTATTCATGAACTTGCTCAGTTTTCTGCTTAAACCCGTATAAACTTTTCTATCTTTATGTGACTTCTGATTTTATGCAAATTGGTCATTTCTCCCCTCAGGCATCTGTCTTTCTGGCTGAAAAGTCGTAGTTTTTTGAGTCATTGTGTTTAATCTTTTCTCACATGGAAACAGTGCTCCGTGGCTTTGGTCATTCTTGTTGCTCTTCTCTGACCTTTCCCTATTTTGGTGCTGAAATAGAGGTCTGCAGCTGCACTCAGTAGTCAAGAGGCAAACACACTGTAAATTCATACTTGGGAATAATTATCAGAGGATCGTAGAATGTCCTGAGTTGGAAGGGATCCACAAGGATCATTGAGTGCAACTCCTGTCCCTGCATATGACAATCCCACAGTTCACACCATGTGTCTGAGGGCATTGTCCAGTCTCTTGTTGAACACTGTCAGGCTTGGGGCTGTGACACCTCCCTGGGGAGCCTGTTCCAGTGCTCCACCACCCCCTGGGGGAAGAACCTTTTCCTAATGTCCAGCCTAACTCTCCCTGGCACATCTTCCTGCCATTCCCTCGGGTTCTGTCATTGGTCACCAGAGAGAAGATTTGGGTGCCTGCCCCTCCTCCCCTTGTGAGGAAGCTCTAGACTCTTCTTCAGGCTGAACAAACCCAGTGACTTTAGCTGCTCCTCTTATGGCTTCCGCTCCAAATCCTTCAACTTCATAGCCCTCTCCTGGACACTCTCCAGTAACTTAATATCTTTATTATCCTGTGGCTCCCAGATCTGCACACAGTGCTCCAGGTGAGGCCGCACCAGTGCAGAGCAGAGCGGGACAATCACCTCCCTCACCCGGCTGGCCATGCTGTGCTGGATGCGCCCAGGACACGGTTGCCCTCTTGACTGCCAGGACACACTGTTGGCTCATGTTCAACTTGTTGTTGACCAGAACCTCCAGATCCTTCTCCTCAGAGCTGCTTCCCAGTATCTTGTCCCCCAGCCTGTATGTACAGCCAGGGTTGCCGTGTTCCAGGTGCAAAATCCGACACTTGCCCTTGTTGGACTTTATGCAGTTGGTGATTGCCCAGTTCTCCATGTTCTCTGGATTTTTTTTTTCTCTTTTTTTTTTTTTTTTTTCCTCTTCTGTTTATATTCAGTACTGATTTTGCTTTTCTGATGGATAGTGAGCACTGAGTTAGCAAGTTCTTGGAAATATGTGTCATTACCCCATGGTCTACTTCCTGAGCAGCAGCTGTTAGCCTGGAGCCCCTAATTTTGTGTGTGAAGTTAGGTTTAAATTTTAGGAATCTAAAAAAATAAGCTTTCAGAAATCTAAGTAGCCTATATCATCTTTTATCAACATGGTTATTGATGAAACCAAAAAAACAAGGACTGAGTATGCACGTAACTCAAAGGCTCATCTTCTGCTTTCAAGATTACATTTCTTAATGTCACTAATGAGGACTAGCTGAGACATTTGTTTGTTTCCCCAAAAACGATGTGAATTAGAGGGGATATATTTAGGAGACACTTTGGGAGAACAGATCATGAGCATCTTCCTTGACGCCATTTACAGACAATGTTGAAATGAGGTCTTGGCATTGCAGTTTAGAGAAAGAATTGAAAAATGAGATGGCGTCAGGCATGGGCTTACACTTAGGGCCTGAGTTCCTTTTATGCAGAGAACAGATCACAGGTTTTGTTTGTTAAAATAGGGGGGAAAAAAGCAAAACTTTTTGTAGTTGGAAAAAAAAATGCTGTAAATTGAATATACTTTATAGCATGCTGAGGAGCCACTACATGAAATGTGTCCTGTGACCCAGGTAACTTTATTTCAACTCTGTGACATCTCAAAGGTATATTTTTCTGCAGTTCATAACTAAAATATTTTAGCAAAATGTGTCAGGTAATATATAACATAAGCTTAAAATATTTATGATTTCATTTTCTACTCGACCAAGAAGAGTGAGGGATATTCCAATTTTGGGGTTATTTCCTGTGAGGAAGGATTTTATTTCTCAAAGCGTAGGGAAGTTGTTAGTGTTCAAAGTAAAAAACGTTGTGGACATGTGTCCATCAGATCTGTGTGACACTACGATGACTGCTGAACGTTAGGATTCAGTATTTTGTTTCACATATAGTTAACTTTGGATTGCTTAGGGTCTGATATCTCTCATATATTTCCCAGACTTAGAAACACACATGCAGACCAGTAACAGGGGCTACTCTGGCAAGAAGCAGCAAACATTACATCTCATCATAAATTAATGGAGTGGAAAATTAATGCTTTGTTGAACATAAGGCCACTATAAATGAAGCATGAAATATGAATGAAGGCTGCTTTACTGTAGTAAAAGTGAAATGCTTGATTCTTATAAGAGGGAAATATTAGAGATTGATAGATACCTCTAGGCAATTTTACTTTCAAGTAGAGATGTATAGTGGCATTTGAAAAAAAAAAAGTATTTTATAGCTATAAAAACATTTCTACACTATAATCTGTGAAAAGCATTTTAAATGCACTATGTAGACTACCTGCCTGTTTGAATCCTGAAAATATGAAGAATCGATTTTACATATTAATTTTAATATATGAATGCAGGTTCTGTAATTATTTTCTGGTAAAGAACTAGATATATGACAGGAGAAGTATTTTTTTCTTTCTCCTTGTAAAATCTTCTTTGGTGAATTTTGCAAGTAATAAAAAAGACCTGATTGCAAATTACGTTACACATTATAATACAAGATGTCTTATGAAGATAATATAATAAATTTTAGATTTGGTCCAAACATTACTATCTAAGTGTGAAATCTGCTTACCTTCCTTTCTCATGCAGCAGGTAAGAAAGAAGAAATTACCGTTTCCTTGTTAGAAGAAATAACCTTTATTAATTCTGCCTTTGAGTTCTGCAAAACTGATTTGCCATACTTTATTCAGTGGAAGCCAGTGCAACTATTCACCTTTCTTCTTTCCAGGCTTTTTCCAGCATTTGCCATGGTCGGCTGTCAACAATGCAATTAAGGACTTTTTTTGTACCTGGGTGTCCTCAGTGCTGCCCATTTCAGGAAGTAGTTTACCCATATTTCAGGCATAACTTCATATATTTAGTCTTGTATAATTCCTGTACATTTTTTTGAAATCTAACAAAATTAATGTGTTAGTATAAAAGCAAAGTACTCATTTTGGGTTCATACCTAAATTAACCTTACCTTATTTTCCCTGTTCTCACTAAATGACTGAAGAATCTTTGTTTTACTCCGTTTCATCTTCAAGAGTTCTTCCTCTGCTTCTTGAAATCTAACATATCGTTCTGCGCTGGTCAATCCTTTTATCCCATTTTGTAGGCTTCCTACTCTTTCTATGGTTCTTGAAGCTGCAATTCATCCAACCTCTTGTAAAATTCTTTCCTCTTACCTATGATAATGGAGTTGTTATTATTCTAGCACCTTTGACTGGAATGTATTCTTGTTCTCTTCTGTGCTGTATGAAGAGTAGAAACTATCCTGAAAAATGGGACAGATTTGGGAATTCCCAAATATTTTTCTCCTACCTCATCTTGCATCCTTCTGCAGAATGCAATGGTGTTGTAAAAGAGACTGTTTTTAGTGAAGCATACAGTCTAAGGGTAAAATTTTATTCCTAGAAGGTGGGAGATATTGTTTGAACCTCATTAGTCTCAGAAGTAAAAAGAACCCAAATATCTGCAAAACTGATTTAACCAGGTGGTGGTTTTATAAAAATAGCCCCTAGTATCATCAGCATATTAACTGCCAGTACATCTTTTTCCTAATTACAGAAAATTGAAGAAATACTCTTAAATGCATAGTATTTTTGCATACATATAATTACAGAAGAGTCTCGTGCCCACTACTTTATTTAGTTTATTTGGACTGAACGTTGGTCACAAGTTCAGTCCTGTGAGATGCAAATGAATCCCTTTGTTTTATGAAACTTGACCTTCATTTGTTATGGAAAGCATATTTCTTAAAGTATTAAAAACTGTGTGTTTGGAGCTGTTAGGAAAAAAGCAGACAATAGGACATTGTTGCTTCTAAATTGATGTTGTGTCTGCACTGAGGTTACTCTGTTCAGTCCTGGTTCTCCACTCTTCAGTCCCCCTCTCTACCTTAAACACAGAACTAGAGAGGCTGCACAAGGCATAATAACAATCAAAGGCATGAAAATTCTTCCATATGAGGAAGAACCAGGTACACTCTTCAGCCTGAAAAAGAAATGAATGGGAAAGATTGGAAGAGGTCTGTAAAATGAGAAGCTGCAGAGAGAAGACGAATAGAGGGTGATTGTAGACTCTCTCCTATGGTGTAAGAATGAGAGAGCGTGTACTTAACCTAGCAAGTGGTTGGTTCAAAGCAAAATATGATGGCTTCACATGTATTATGTTATTGTAATTTGCAATATTGCTTATAAATTTCAGCCGCAATGGCTTGTTTAGTTCATTGTGCAGGTAACTTTTTGTCTATATAATTAATAGCAGCATGTAGAAAAAAAGATTTGTGGATGCTAGACAGTCATGGTAGCAGTATAAATAGTAATTTTAATAATACTGCTCTTAATGTATGATCATATGTAAATATGTAATATTTCTATGTGCCTTTATATATATATACAATATATGTTTCTTATAATGCTATTTAATTTATTAGTGAATTATTAATATACCTATTACAGTATATAACATCCATTCTATTTGTAATGTGATTATTAACAGAATATTAATAAAACAATATTGTTACCTAAGCTGCCTGCTCCTCACGAGTGTTCATTTCATTGCTATTCCTCCTTTTTCAGTTTTTTAGTAATTTTTTATGTGATTGATTTTTAACTAAGGAAGTATTCTTATGAGCTACATTCTTAAAGAAACACGTTCTTCTCTAGGGGATTAACTTACCTGGATATACACTTTTTTGTAACAATGAAGCCCGTAGACAGTTCCTTCAGAATTAATAATTGGTTGGGTATTTTTGTTGTGTGCTAATACTACTTGTGTTTTGTGGTTTATTTACCCAGCGTAGAATGCTATTACAGTTTTGACTCATTGGGTTGCTTTTGAAGGTTGTCAGGGAGCGTTACATGGTATGAAACACAGTTTTTGGAGTAGACTGCACTTGTACTGAGAGGTTCCCACTGATTTTTCTTATCCTGGTGTGACTGAAGGTTTTAGTCTCTTCAGGTTTTAAGTCTGGGATTTAAATGGGATGTTTTTCATGTTGGTCAGATTGAGACTTTCCAAGACTGGTAACAGAGCTTTTGTAGTTAAGGGCAAGTTAATTAACTTTGCACAGACTTTACAGCATAACGATATTTGACATCAGGATTGTTGAATTTTATTGATTGCCAAGGCAGTAGTATGGTTAATGAAGCCTATTACTGGCAGGTTGCATACCACATTAATGGAACCTTATCCGAAGAAGTGTGATTTATAGAATTGTGGAGGCAATACCAACTGTTGTTCAGAAAGTACGAACAGTACTGTTTCTGCTTGCTCTTCAGCAAATAATAGGAGGGCAGCCTTTGTGAAGCTCCAGAGATTCTGGCTTATGGGGCAACACTACTTGTTATGCATGACCAACTAACTTCACCTGTGCACAAAACCCACAACGTGATACTCATTTTCTTCAATTCTTTGCGTCATGCTATAAACCGGATTTTTTTCTTTCTCCCTGGTGTGCAGGTGAGATCTTGTTGTTGAGTCCAATTCTAAATCTCTCTAGAGTGGTAATTCATCTTTCAGCAATACATACCATATGTCTAAACCAAAAATACAAAATTTGATTGTTCTATATTTAGCTAAGTGCTAACTGCATGTATTTGTACTCGGAGAAAAAACCAAACCAAAACACAACACAACAGATTTCTGTTTTGTATTTAACTGCAAAGATGTAAACATTGTGAGTATCGACTTGTACTTTTGTTAAATGTACTTTACTCCCTGAAGTGCAATAAAAGAAATTTTCATTCTGAAGGATACATAAACTCCAAATTTGTAAATAAGTATTGTTCTGCTCAATAAACTGGCAACTATCCATGGAGATTCAAGTTAAGGAAACTGCTCTGTGCTTTATTTTGCCCTTTTTCCTTAACAGCCTGTTTAGTGTTGACCTGTTTAATTTACAGACACATATATACCTATGATCTTGTTTCCATATATCCATATATGTAATAGATTTTTAATGTTTGAGATGGCTGGAAGAATTGATTAATTTTTGTGTTTTATCTTCTGTTCTTTAGAGTACTCGAGTAGCTTTAGACCATCTGGAGTCTGTTCCTGAGAAACTGAGCCTGTTAGAAGATTTTAAGGATATTGGAGTGAGAAAGAATTTATTTGACTCTTTCAGTAGTTCTAAAATATTTTGGTTAATTAATGTATGGATAAATTGGTTAATAAGATATTTAAAATCATATATGTACATATTATGTAGAGAAAAACATACTGAAATTTTTTTTCATGTTTATACAGATTTTTTTTAATTTATTGATTTATCCCTAATAAGTAGCACTGCTGAGGTGCTACATAATGTAAGAAAACATTGATAACTGGGCGTAATAGATCAAGTCCTGTTTACTGCTTCAGAATATTTGTATTGAGTGGCAAATTCTGTTATTGCTTGTTAAAAATGAAAATTTTGTAATGAAATAAATTATGCAGTTATTTCAATATTTAAAGTAATGAGTGGAAATGGGTGACCTTTACATATTGTTGTTGTTGTTGTTTTGACATAATGCAAATAATTGCCACTTATTTTCCCAGTATCACTGTAAAATCAAGATGTGTTTGTTTGAACATAATGGGACATATTGACAGTAGTGATGGAGTACTGTCAAGAGTGATAAGCGTCAAATTAGATCTTAAGTGGCTATGTGGCTGAACCACATGGTAAATTGGTATTAAATCACAGATCAACAAATGCATAATGTTGTGCATTTTATTTGCTATGTAGAATTACTCATACTGAGATAGTCATAAAAAATGCTTGTTTGGAACATTTTGTATTTTAAGTGTTCTTGCACGAGGTCATGTGTTAAAAATTGTACACTATTTTATTGCTATCGTCCACAGAGGTAGGAACACAAATGCTGATTGAAATGTTTGGGGGTTTTTAAGGAAAATATTGCTGAAATGTGTAGTCTTAATTTCACATTCCAGGTATCCCCAGAAGAGCTTTTTACTTTCAGAGAGGTTGACATTTGCCTTCTGTTTCCAATGGTTTCACACTGCTAAAGAAAAAATTCTGTTCTCAGGCAAAGCAGAAGCTTGAATGTGGGGATTCTTCAGTCTCCTTCACACTTGCACTCTCTTGCTTAACATTACTACAAAATGACATTGTAATTTTCTGGTTTGCTGTAGTTATCACTTAGCCAGCATTCCTGAGATTGGAACCCAAATCGTTTGGTTTAATTTGAGCTCTGGCCTTCTCCCTGATGAAGTTAAGTTTTTTAAAGACTGTTTTCTTAAGATAAGTCTCTGCCAACAACCGTGTATTGTTTAATTTATAATTTTTCCATTTATTATTCAAGAGAGCTAATCTTTATACCTTACCTGTGAGAATGATGCCAGTTCGGAGTTTCATTAATTCTTCTATTTGAAAATAATACACTTATTTTTTTTTGTACAATAGCATATTTTACTCTGAAGTGGTAGGCATGAATGAAGTAATTTCAAGGCCATCCATTGCTTTCCACTGCTAGTCCTTCCCTCAATGTTTTCATAAGAAGAGAGAAAGAAAGAAGAAGTAAATCTTTGGTAACACCTCAAAAGTTGTGTGGTAGTTGTACAAGAAGTCATTCACCAATTAAGGATGAGGCTGTTCACATTTTAACCTATTTTCATCTTAATGCACTTCAACCTCTGAAAGTTAGTAATCAATTCACTCTTACTGTATTGAAAATCCTTCCTGATACACGTGTTTATAGTATCCAGCCAACATTTATTAACAGCTTTTCACATTTCAAAATAATTTAGATCTTTCAATGCATTTCTAGGAGTCCCATTGCCGAAGGGAGATGATTGAGGAAAGGTATGCAAAGTATAAAGAAATAGTGAGTTCTCTAAAGCAACAACTGGAAGATTCAAAACAGAGAGCCCCAAAATTCAAGGTATGTGTGTGTATTCCACTTCTGTTTCTCTATTATTTTTAATCAACAGTGTAAGCTTATTTGATGTATATTAACTCCCAGTACAAACACAGACTAGAATCACACAGGAATGTTTCTGTTTTAGGTAGCTGCCATGACAGATATAAAACTTGATGACAGAAATGTTGTCTTCATTGTAAAATGCCATGGATATTTTCAAAAAAATCTTTAAAATGTTGCAGAAAAATGTCTTACTGTACCTTGCTACTCTCAAGCGCTTACCTGCTTTGTCAAATTGCTGTCTGCAGCAATTTTTTGACTGATTTGTTCAATTTTCCTTTGTCCTTTCATGGAAAAGATAAATATAGAACCTGTTTCCTCCATTAAGGGATGATTAATTTGTAGATCATGTATAGTGATTTTTCAGTAGTTGATCTTTATGTCTTTACAAAAGATACACTTCATACATAAACGAGATCCAGGCACACAGAGGGGAAGTAATTTGCTAGAGGTCTCTCAGGGCTAAGCATGATTTCCTGACTCCCTGCAATACAAATCCAGGGCTCTTGTTTAGAAACATTTGCCTGTAATGATTTCACCTTTCCAGCTGTTAACACACTTTCTTTCTCTTCATATTGGCTTGTTCATTGTCATATCACTTCTCAGTGCGTGACAGAATGGTAGCAGCTTCCTTTAGCAGAACCACAATTTCTTATGGATGCTGTTGAAATAAGTGATCAGCACTGAAGAGGCATGCTAGTGTTTCTGGTGCTTAGCACAATCAAATCAAGATTCACTTGCAATGAATCTTACCCAGTGTGTCTAAGCAGTCAAGCTCAAAATCTAGGATCACTCACTATATATCAAAATACTTGAAGCTGTTTGTGTTCCCCACCTCCTCCATAGCAGTCTTCCTTCTGTAAAATGAGGACATACTTACCAGTAAGTCTTTTAAAAAATGGAAAAGGTAAAATAAATACAGATTATTTTATCTTAGTAAGTTGCTGTTATAAGAAGAAGGTATTAAGCTACTTGAAAAAGCCATGTTGCTCTTCTGTAAGAAAGAATTGAAAGGAAGAAACAGGTCTGTTGATAATGATAATCTTCAATTTCTTTAATTTCTGTTGCCTTCACATAAGAGTTACTAATTCAGTAGCCATTGAAATTTGGAAAACATTGAAAAGCTAAGTGGAATGCAATCAGCTGACAGTAGAGTATAATATTGTACTCAGCTGACTGAGCTTACTGAGCTTGCATGATTTGAACTGTCTATTCAGAATCCAGTATAAAGCTGATTCTAGCTCTATTTTCCTCTTTCTTTAGACAACAGGGAACATTTAATGGCTTCCATTTAGTCAGGCCTAATTGGGTTTTTGCATGACATACTGTACTGTCTGCTGTCACGGCTGTTACGAATAGAACAGAATGTTCAAAACCAAGTAACAGGCAGTTGCTAATCTGATTTCAGTGATCAGGCTAGCTTAGTCTAAAAAAACCCTTTTTAATGCTCGCCTTTCTTACCCTCCCTTGGAACTAACTCAAATGATCTGTTTTGTTTTTCTTTTATTTTACTGTTTCTCAATCGGGAATCTCTAAAATTGATTGGTTGAAAGAGTGAAGAGCGTAGGCTTGAGGATATCAAAGTTAATTCTTTCTAATAGTTTTGTCTCATGTTCTGAACACAATGTAATAGTACTGCAATACAAAGTAGACAGGTATTTGGTAGATGATAAGAAAATGCATGTTTAAAAAAAACGGGAGTTCTTGTATAATTTTTACATTGACAATTTGAGATAAAACGACTTGTTTGTTTAATCTTTCTCTTCTGTTATGATCTGCTTTCTCGCCTTTCTTGTACTATACTTCTTTAAACATTATCTAATCCTGTGCCCTAGTCTCTTTTCATTTTAAGAAGCAAAAATGAAACCAAAGTCAAATGTTACTCTAAAAGCAGTTATCTTCCTTCCTTGCTTCCTTCCTCCCTTTCTCCCTTCCTTCCTTGCTTCCTTCCTCCCTCCCTCCCTTCCTCCCTTCCTCCCTCCCTCCCTCCCTCCCTCCCTTCCTCCCTTCCTCCCTTTTCATTTGTCCCTACTCAATCTTTTCAATATTCTGTAGTCTTGTCAGACGACTGTAAAATATGTGTTGCTTAGAAGCCCAGGAAAATCAAAATTGCTCTTTGTATGTGCTAAAATGTAAGATTTCCAGAAATAAAGGAGGCCAGTGGCTGGCAGAATACCATCAAGTACAACAACAGTGATTTTTCTGTTAAGAAAGGGCTAAGTAATAGTGGATAAAGAAGAAACTGGGGAAAAAGAAAGTAAATATAATGTATAAAAATAAAATAAATAATAGAGAATACAAACTGAAGCAAAAACAAAGGAGAAAGTTAGAAAACAAAAGGCAAATGTGATAGGTAAATGCAAATATTTTAGGACAGTTTCCCTGCCACGAACAACTGACCATCTAGTCAAGCACAGCATACATGAGGAAAGGTATTTTATGTAAGTTAAAATTTCTGTGAAGAGAAAGCCATTGTGTATTGTAGATGCTGGTAGAAGCACCTTACTTGTTTGAAAGATCTCTTCTAAGATAAAATTTCTGGAAGCAGATTGAAAAGACAAAACCTTTTTTTATTCTTTAAAAGTTGCTATTGTGCTATGTACCCTTAAGGTATTAAGCCTCTCATCAGCACATAAGGGGATTAATATGTATAATTCCCATTAGTCTTAATAGGAGTAAATCCGTCTTCAGTGGCAGGACAAAAGCTCATTCTGTCTCTAAATTAATATTGAATTTTATTTTGTTTTCTTTTAGTTTTCAAATCTTAGTATCAGCATGAATTATAAATCACAAGATGTTTTAACAAAATTCCCTGAGGCTCTTTATGATAAGAGTTCAGTAGCAAAACTGAGTATTTTCATGAACTGATGCATTTGTGCATTATCTCTTCTCATTTCAAGAAACTGAGTAATTTGGATACCAAGCCAAGCTTCTTATCTTATTTTGGAAGGTATTGCCACTGGGGACTACTTGCAGCAGTGCTAATACAGATTTACAGAGATTTTTGTTTAAATGACCTTTTTGAAAATGATTTTTTTTAAAGCTTATAGACCAAATGACTTTACTCACCAAAAAGCTATACTCTATGCGTCTCACAGTAAATAGTAGCATTGTACTTCAGGCTTTATTTAATCATTTAACAGAAAATATGGAAAAGCAACTGAAGGTATTTTGATATGAGAAATCAAAGAAGTTTGAGTTTCCTCAGTGGCAGGGAAAATTGATTTAATTTTTATTACTACTTACTTGTGGAACTTCAGTGAATTAATGTGGACCATTCACTGACGAGGAATTAATCATCCACTGATGTCTGTCCTGCTGCTATGCTTCTCCCTGAACCGTGGATATGATATAAACAGGAAAACAGAGCATTTTGCAACTTTTTGTGGTGACAAAAACTTGCAGTGCTCCCAGTGCTTTTCTCAAGGCAAAGCAGTTTTTTCCAAAGATTTTGTAGTGATGAAGTGGGCATGAAATTCATAAGCAAATTAATTTGAACCTGACTGCAATACTGAGAATTCTGGGAATTCAAATCAGTATTTTCCAGCATGTGTGAAATCACAGCATATACCTGTATGTTCGCTAGTGTATGTTTTTTGTTAAAGTTTACATCTTCTTGATATTAACAGAGAAAAATTATTTCTATGTGGCTGCCATAGGACATGAAAATGGATGCTGAAATTTCTGATATAGAAGTGGCTGCTCCCTCTTCCAGTTGGCGAACTCAAAACAGCTTTTTGTCCAGCTCACTGCTCTCAGATTCAGGTTGTAAGTATTGTTTCACATAAAAAAAAAATCCACAAGTAATGTATTCTCCTCTTATAAAGCTGTCTTACTTGAGAGAGTGAGATATTCTACTTTTCATCAAAAAATGCTAGAGCCATCTTAAGAGTCCTCCTGTGTTTTATAATAGCTTTAGATGCCCCTTTTTTTCTTTCTTCCTTAACTGGGAAATACAATATATTCTCTTTGTCATCCAAACATATGCCAAAAAAAAAGAAGGTTGCACTTGGATTCTGAATCTCTGCATGAAGAATCATACCTGTCTAAGCTGTATATCTTTTCAAGGGCCAAAGAGACACCCTCAGCTTTCATTTGTACCAATTAGTCTCATGCTTTTGTGCCAGTGGAAGCTGAAGTCACTAATTTTGCTTCTGCTTCAATAGTTTTTAACTATTCTTTCTGTCTTCTAGTGCATATACAGCTTGTTGTCATGAAAAGTTATGGGATCTCTGATACAGCTAGTAACTGCTCAGTAGGAGAGGACATATTAGATCTTTATCTGGTACAAGAACACCTTTGCAGGAGTGTCAGAATACTTTTCTTCAGAATGGCATCCCCTTCCATTTCTTTTCAATACAGCCAGTTTGTGTGCAGGGAACCTATTCACTAAGTTGCATTCTATGTAATGGAAAGTCCAATTTCAGGCTTCATTGTACTTTCAGACCTTTGCATCTTAGAATGAGTACTGCAGTGCATTACTGCTCATCTCCAGTAAGTCCTGACTTGATCTGATGAGGTTAAAGATGATTGGTTTCTTTTCCTTTCAGAATCTGCAATTTGTGATTAGTATCTTTTTGCAGAGCATACTGAAAAACCAATAGTGGGAACAAAGCATAAGAGTAAATGCCTCCATCTCATCTGTACTTTGGGAACAGTTTGCTCTGACTCAGATGTTTTTTCCATGTTCCCTGGCCTCATTTCCATCAAAGCCTTGCAAGGCAAAGTACAGCCCAGCCTGGTTGGGGTACAGAAAAGAAATAACCCATACCTTGCAGGCATGTTGGACTAGTTGTATTCCAGCAATTTCTTCCAACCTCAGCAACTCTGTGATCCCACTGCAAAAACTCACTGAAATTTAAATGTGCAGCATAAATGTTCCTAAAATATTACAATATCTTTATATTGCTTAACCTGAATGGAACTTGCTAGGACTTTAGTTACTTTAGTACTTTTAATCAATTTTAGACAGTTGTCAGAGAAATAGGATCCATTTGATCATACCATCTGTCTTTACTTTTTCCTATAATAACTTATGAACTATACAGCAAATTTCAGTTAAAACTGTCAGAATTGAGTTCCCAAAGACAAGTAAGTTATTACAGATTTCATGAAAATCAGTAGTTGCTTTAGAAGAAAGGCCCAATTAGTTACCACAACAGAAGAAAAGTTCCACCATGTGCTCAAATACATCTTCTATTTGATCTGCTGGCTATATAGGCAGTACCTTGTCTATTGGCCAGCTCATATGCAGAACTTAAAAACAGCTACAGCTTTCTCTATTCCACTTAGGGGAGGAAGATGTTGCAAAATGTATGGAGAAACTGCAGGTATTGCAAGTAGAGTACACTTAGGTGGGAACGTGGTGTGGGAAGTGGCACTGTTGGGTAAGTGCAATAGGTAAGAGTAGAGATGCAGGATGCAAGTTAATGATGAAGCAGGTTTGCTCAAGGAACACATTATTGACTACGAGGTAAAGTAAATAAATTTGATTCTTTAGTCTTTTATTCTTCCTTAAACTTCTTGGCATAGCAAAGACATTTTGCAAAGAGTATGCCCCTGCAAACACTCTTTAAGGGTTATAGGACAAAATAAAACAAGTGAAAGGAATAGAGAAGAATACATCTGTGAACATTACATATATAACACAAGTAAAAACAGGCCAAGAAATTGAGTAGGCTGTGGTTTAATCTTGGAATTTTATGTGGTACAGATGCAATTTCAATATCTGCTTTCAGTTTCTGTTTTTGAGGTCTTCACATATTAGAGCAAATTTCAGTCACCTTCTTCCCATATTTTTCTAATGTGTGGCTAAATGAGGCAATTAAGGAATGGTGATGTTAGAAAAGTAGATTTATTTTTTTTTTAAAGGCTGATTAGTATATGGAATAAAGGAAATAAGGGAAAGAGCAAAGAGCATTGAATTTGATGGAATAAGTACCAGTGACTTAAAAATGCTTAAAGTGATCAACCTTGCAAATAAGTGACATAATGTTGGTGGTTTGCGGTTTTGAAACTGGAGCATGGTTGTATTGCTATTTGGATAAAACATGGATTATCTTTCACAGGGGCCTTCCTGACACAGGAAACTATTATTATTGGGAACAGGAAGGTTGCTTTGGGAAAAACACTGAAGTGTATGTAGTCATGTCGTTATTATTATTTTGCTTAAATATTATTATCTTTCAAGATTTAAAAGTAATCACAATTAACCACATCATTTTTTATAGCATTAGTGGGACTTAATGTTAGGGTAGGAGCCTGGTAGTAGGATTAAACCTTTGTCTTTTCTATTTCAGTAGTTTCCTCTCAATAGTGGTGGTAAATATGAATCATTCTCTCATACTCCTTATGAAAAGATGTTCATATCAAACTATATCCTCTTAAGGTTGCAGTCCTTGGTAGGCATTCTTTGCAAAGACATAAACTAAATGAGCCCTTGAAAGGGATGTTTTCTAATATTTCTGTTGTGAGGGCGGAAAGAGGAGAACAACAGGTCCAGTACAGTTGCAGGGGATGACCTCAATACCAATCTGATGAACCAGTTCTGGATAATTATTCTCTGATTCAACAGTTTTTACCAGCACTAGGCTTTCTGGAGTTTAAAAAGTGGTGAATGAAAGACAATAGTGATTCAATATTGATAAATATAAAATATTTGGAGTCTTCAGCATTTGATGAAGGCTGCTTTTGAAACCATGTTGAGGCATGACTGAGGAACCATTTCTTTTTCCTTGCTTAAAACTTTTAGGAAGGTATTTTCCACATTTTAAATTAAGCTGATTTTCATATTTAATATTTTCCAAATCCTAGAATTGTGCTGAGACTGTTGTTAGTTTTATTCTTTTGCACAGATGGTAAAGAGCTATTTAAAAAAATATTTTTTTAAAAGGCAAAAAGTAAGAAAACAGTGAATGCTTTTCACCTTCTCCTATTTGTTTTTAAGTGAAAGGAACTGGATACAAAAATATTCAGAGTTTTAGTTTCTTACTTGTATTCTATAAAATTCTGTTAAAACAGAGAAGTAAGCATAGAGCATTTTTTCTATCCCTGTGTTTATTTCACTCTGATAGAATGAAGATGGTGTTCTTAATTTCTCACTTTGCTGATTCTTTTCTCCTAAGAGTTAATGCTATTATATGCTCTTTATGCTTAATAAGTACGAGAGTAAGTCAGGTGCCCATTGAAGACACCTGATATCATTTTCAATGTCTTAGAGTATGCTTCTAGCTGTCATTTTGGAATGCAGAGGTTTCCCATAGGTCCCAACATCTTTCGCAGCCCATTGTGGATGTCTCTGATACCTTATGGCACTAAAGTATTTGAATTACTTCACAGACTTTGGCTAGTGCCTGTATGTTTTACCTTTACGCTGAATCTGATCTCCACCTGTCAAATGTGTCTTTTGAAGTTGTTGCAATAGTTCTTGAGGACAGTAACAATTCTGCAGTGGTATTAACATTAAGGAGCTTTTCTTGTAATTGCCAGTGAGTGGCAAATGATAAAATTGGCTACCTCAGTCATATTAGTCTCATAAACACTATGAACTTTTAATTCCAGTAATTATATTAATTACTTATAATTTAAGACTTTGACAGCAAAGCATAATTTGAGTTCTTTTGCTCCCAAACCTCCTGTAGCTTTTGATAAATCTACCTAAAAATGTCATCACCTATTTTCTGTGACTAATTTGTCTCCTTCCTGCTTCAGAAACAGAAGAGTGAACTTTTTATTTACCTTTTGGAACAGTTTCCAAGCCTTTGTGATTTCATGTTTCCGCACTCCATCTCTCTTAAATTCAGGAAACCTTACAAATTATAGAGTCAGTAAGTAGTACTAGAAGATTCCTTCCCAATTTGGTTCTCTTATGAGTTGTAGCGAGCACCAGGGAGGAGAGCAGACATATTTGATAGAATTTAATTTACCTGTGTGTGGGATCCTGGGATTTAAGTTTAAAATTGATTAAAGAAAGAGGGGTAAAAAGTATAAAAAAATAAATAGGGAAACAGCAATCTGCTTCCATATATATTTAGTAAAAAGTTGCCAATGCAGCAGGCAGTTAAAAGGAAAAGTAATTAACATGAACATTCAGTTTTATGTCTAATCTTCACGTTTCTGGTATAATTTCTACAGTTATAACAGCTTTTCCATTACAAACTACTTTAAAGATCCTGTGGGAATGAGCTTTTGTTTCTATACCCATTTTCTTAGAAAGGAAGAGGTTTAACTGAGAAAATAATTTATACAAGGAAGCATTCATTAGACATGGTTTGCAGTCTGTATTATTATCAGACCAAAACGGCTGGTTTAAGAAGTCACCACTAGTTGTTATCTAAAGAATAATCTCCAGAAATTGTTTTCATGGCCATTTTATTTTTCTTGGATTTTATATTATAAAGGTCCCTAGAGTTACACAAGTTTTGCATTAGCTTTGTGAATTGAGTCCTGCCTTTCCCTTTGTACAGTTCATCACTGCAAGGTTTTAATCTGGATGTTTTCCCAGAAGCCACATGGCTTTCAGGCTTTCTGTTGTTGTTGAGAATTTATGTCCCAGGGCTTCATAAGCTGTGACTTGATGGAAAAGACAATAGCCACCATTTTTCCCAACTTCTGTAGCTGGGACCGCAGTCTTCTGTGACCCTTTTGCTTTGGTGCTCCACAACTCTCATGTGTCAACATGATATATAGTAGGAATGATATAATGCTTAGATAAAACCAGATTGTCCTGAATGCTGTTTTTATTGTCATAACAGTTAACTCCTTCAGTGTATGCTGATGTCTGTCTTTATCCCTCTATGCATACTTTTTCATAAGTTCTTAAGACAATTTATATTGACATTTATAAATAAGTAAGTTAATTAAAAGTAAGAAGACATTGTAACATCCTAATCCTGTGGGACACCATTCTATAAAAAAACCTTCCAAGGCTGCTCAAGGATAAGAACTTGTCAGGATTGGAAACTTGACATCATCGTTTTGAAAAATGCAAATTTATTTAGTTTAGCAATGAATTTTCATTTTGTTTTTTCACCTTACTTTCAATACTGGCCACAGGACATACTGATGAAAGAGCATGAAGTGGCATTGTTTTGGACTAATACTGAAAACTTTATGCTGAAAAATCATAACTCACTGTTTTACTAATATCCTGAACACAGTGATTCAATTCTCCTTCAGAAGATGAAAACATATCCCTCCTTGTAATCGAACTGTGAACACTTGCTCTCTATTAAATAACCTTTGGTTACATGCTGCTGCAGTTTTACTGGACTATTAAGGTACATACACAGTATGGCGTCCTATGAACACCTGTTCAGTGTTGCTTGTTGACTTTAGTCTGTGCTATTGGTAAAGATATTCCTTCAGGAATTTTCTGAGTAGTTTGTTTTGTCTTAAACAAAAATACTGGGAAATTAAATGGAAATGTCAATGGAATTATCTGTTTTTTTTAATGCAGTATACTCTTCGTCTGTATAAGAAAGATCTTGGCCATGCCTGTATTGTACAGAATTAAAATCTGTTTTTCTAGAAAAATAAGTCCGTTTCTCTATCCATAACATTATGAATATTGAATATTTATTAATACCATATTACTTACTGTGTAAATTGTGTTGTATAATCAAATATATATTTCATATAAACATTGATCGTAATTCAGCAAAATGTATGTGTTTCTCTGAAAGCATTTAATTACTTTTTTGTCTGATTTCTTTGTAGCGCTTATGAAAAGAATGGTTCCTTTTGATACAAGTGCCACCAAGGAAGATTCCATTAATGTTGCTGGCAGTGACATGAAGCTGCAAACAGAAAGACGGAAGCAGTAGCACATTTTACAAAAACACACCAGCTTTCTCTGTGGTAAATTCCATTCTGCTCTTCTTTGGTTTTGAACAGTAGTGATTCCATCTGCTATAAGAGTGATGCACCCTTAGTGACTCAGCTCTTACCAAACACTTAAATGAAAGAGCACCAAAAGTGACTCTAATGAACACTTGTGATAAGTTATGGAACTTGTACATCAAAGGTTTTCTGGGATTATGCTATTCTATTGCATTTGTTTCTGCAGTCCTCCTAATCTAAATTTGTTGTATTCTGGAAATATTATGAAATTAAAGACCTGTGATATTAATCTTTGCTATGAGCTTATTCACCTCTGCACAGAAATTGTTCTGACGTTTGTTTTTTTTATAACATTATTGATAATGAAAAAATATTCAGAAATGCCCTTTGTCCTAATATTTATTGTGAGATCCATTGTACAGTGCTGTGCAGACACATTTATGATTTTAGGTTCTTCAATTTGCAACACTCATTTAAGAAAGAAGTGATAAATATTAAAACCAAATTTCCTCAAAATTAGTGGGAATTTGTATCGTGATTTCAGGTTCAGCATATATCTGTTATCAGCTGTTTAGAATTATTCTTCTGACCAGAACAGTTTTATCAGATGACCTCTGGTAAGGCACTAAACAGCACCTGAATCTCACCCATCTGCATTAAGCATGTTGACGAGCATTGCTATGTGGCTGTGAAAAGTTCAATAGGAGGGTTTAATGATCATTTCTTTATTCTGTTTTCTTCTCTTTTAGAAGAGACATCATATAGATTTTTAAATTATATGGAAATACAGTATTGCACAGTTGCATTTGTTTGGATATCTCTATTCTAAACAAAGTGGATACAATTCTGTGTCACTGTGCTCTCAAACAGCACATCACAGCAGAATTTTCTGATGTCAAAAGAAATGAAAGTGTTTCTGGTAGTCTTCATTTTACTCCCCTCTCTAGTGCTTCTGATGTCATCACTACAAATGTGCCTGAAAGATTATGCCAAATCTATCAGCATACTGCAGCAACATGAACACCATTGAAACAATTTTGTTTTGTAGGCTTCTTACATATTTAGGAAACCTGATTCTTCTCCAAAACACTGTGTTGTCTTAGCACTGTAGGTGTCTGAGACATAATTTGCAGGTCACTATGTGCCACCTGAAAACAGGACCTTTCTTTTTTTTTTTTAATTTTAATTAATATTCTGAAGACGTGTTCTGCAGCCCCAGGGGCTTCTCTGGACAGTGCACTTACTTGACAATGCTGTTGTATTCAGTCTGTTTCAAACAGAACTTCCTGCTGAGAACATAAAAATCGGACAAGGAAATGAGAAAAAAAAGAATTAATTTTCCTTTCATTTTCTATACACTTAAATTACTTAATTTTTTAAAAAAAACTCTAATTTGGTTAAAAAAGTTTTTGTTACCTGTTGTTTGTGTAGAGTGCTGTGCATTGTAGTGCTGGCATTGGCTTTTTGCAGACTTCTGGCACATCCGCTCGTTCAGAAGGTCAAGAAAGCAAAACACGCACATCCGTCTTCTTCTGATCTCAAAAGCAATGACAGGGTCAAGACAAAACCAGAAACAAATAAACTTCTACTGTGGAAAAGGCAGGCCAAATAGAAGCCTGTTTGTGTCATAGTCTGTAAAAAATGTGGATTTCATGAAGCAGTGTTTAGCTCAAGCCACAGTTACCATAAAGTAAACTCACTTAAAGTGTATTAAACATTTGTAATTTTTTTTTTTTAATTACATCAGAGCGCAGCTGGAAACACAGTGTTTAAAATATTTTAGCTGGTTTGGTGAAACATTAACAAATTGCAAAATAAAATGTCATCAGCTTGCAGGCTTTATGGTACCTACAAGTTATGGCTAAAATATAGAAAGGTCATTTTTAATTATAAAACAATAACTTGTGCTCTCAAAACACCTCATGTTGTAATGAGGTCTGATGCATGAATTGCTGATGGATAAATGTATGCCCAGCCCACTTTACTGAAGCTGAAACAATTTTTAAGATAAAGCGCCTGTTGGGAATTGAATGAGGCTTTAAGAGTCTCAACTGAGAAGTGATGCACAGAAAAATGTCTTCTCTTTTTCCTAAGGAATTTGTAAAACTTTGCATATTGATTGGTCTTTATACATATTTCCCTCACTTGTAACTAAGAAATTTGAAGTATGTTTCCTTAAAATACTATCACTGGTGCTTTATAGTGTTAGAAAAATAAGGATAAGCAGTTTGAATTCCCTCATTATTACATTAAGTATTAAGCACAATGAAGGACAGAAATGACTGTTAGGTGCATAATTTTCACTTTAAGACTAAGTATGCTCAGTGCTTAGTATATTTGCCTTTGGCCATGTGGCTGGTTTTTCAGCAGAGTTTATATCCTTTTTAAAAATTTTCTAAAGGGCTGGGGAAACAGAAGGGAAGAAGTCAAACCACTATTAAAAAAAAAAGAGGAATTTTCAATGAGTAGGCCTGTGGACTCCAAAGCCAGGAAATTCTTTTTTAAATTTACCCTCTTGGCAAGGCAGTCCAGATAACATGTAATATTTGTCTCTCTTCCACCTTTGATAGAGGTTCGTATTACAAAGGCTAAAGTTCCGTTCATGACATTATGTGAAACTGTCCCTTTGTGGTTTAAGAAATAATATTTTTTCCATACTGGCCTGAAATAATATTCCTCTGACCAGTTTCAGTTTTTAAAGTAGAAAAACAGATAATTTTTTCATCAAACATTTTGTATATTTCAGATTGTTAAAATTGCTGTCCCTTCTGGTAATCAGGTTATTTTTATCCTTTAACCCTTTAATGACCTGTTTGTCCATTCCTGCCCAAAGCAGTAGTTTTCAAAATCAAAAATGTGGTATCACACTTAAAAATGGTGATTTGTTTCTTTGTTCTGTTCAGCATTTGGTAAATCAGGCAACTTTGTATGTATGTGCTAAGTACACAAAGATTAAAAAAGCTAGTATAAGGCAGCCATTTTTTTTTTTAATACTGTCCTGAAATATAATGGTTCAATATTGTGGTTTCAGAAATGCACTGATCTTTTATTTCAGCATCAAATAATTGTCACTTGGATAACCTTTCTATTTTATACCCATTGGTTACTTAATGTTTTATACAGTCTTTAGAGTACTTATTTTTAATTTTGAGATGGTATTTACTAAATATTCAAATAATTTATTTTTATTATGTAATTATGCAATCCTAAGAAGAAACATCAAATTAAAAATGAAACTTAGTCCAGGATAAAAAAATAAAATTTCACAGTGTAAAATAAAACAATATTCCTACATTTACTTATTAAATTTTTGATGGAAGCCAGTCTTCATTGATGGTAAAAGTGCTCCTTGGATATCCAGACCACAGCCACATTCTTACTAGCTAACCTACCAAAGAAAATAAATATATTGAAATTCCTCAGAACAAAGAAAATACTATTCTAAAATCCACTTTTAAGCTGAGGAATCTGCCTATCAGTTCATCTCTGGCTTACAAGGCATAGTCTCTGCACTGTGTAACACTGAATGGATTTTTCATGAATGAAAATGCCACTGTTACTCTGAAAGTAAACGATTAGGAATTTTTGTGACACACATACCATTTTTATGGCTAAAAATGAGTGGTATGAAACCTGAATACATTCTCATGTATACAACAGGCAGAAGAATTTATTCATAAGCTTATCTGGGAGTGCTTGTTACAGGAGAATTTTACCATGGCTCTGTAAAACTCTTCATGTTCGAAGTGTGTTAGTAATATATTTATCTCTCTCCAAACCCTGTCTTCACCTCACAGATGTAATTGATACTGAAGCTCATGTGAGCTGCAGGCCAATATCTGGGGATGCAGCCTTGTCAAAAATGGATGTGCAGGAGGACATCACACAAATTCTTGTGGTTTTGATCTAATTGTAGAATTTGGAAGCAGAGGTAAAGGAAAACTAGTAGTAGAAGGAATGGAAAGCAGCTCATGATTAAATTAAAATGTCAGGACACTTTTATTCTTGGTGCCCTAATTTAAAGACTACTTTAGAGCTAGTATTTACATCAAAATAAATGTGATCCTTAAATAAGATTCCATCTTGGATAAATTATTTTTTTACATACTAAAATACTTTCTACTCTAGCACAGCTCATCTCAACCTTTTGTTGTAAACATGTTTGGCTGTTGTATGAACTGTTTTGCTTTTCTATGTAAAGAATTAAATTAGAATTTAAATCTGAAGAAGAAGTTAGTGCTGTATATAGAAGTACAGCAGAACAGAATCTGATAACATCAGTCTTTCAAAAATCTGTAAACTAATACTTTTGGGAATGTTGACAACAAAAATGAAAGAGATTGCTGTGGTTAAAATACAACAATGTCCAGCGTTTGTCATTTGTGCTGACAACAATAGCTCTTATGTTTCTATAGCTAAAGTTGCATATCTGCCATTTCTCGGGCTGTGTGAATGGGATTTTGTTTTCTTTGCCTTAAGAGTGGCAAAAATGTCATGGGTCTTGAGAAAATACATGTTTGTTTTTAATTTCTAGTTATTTAAGTACCTACTTGGTACTATTTAGAACTAAATATCTTTTGAACCTGATTGCTAACATGTTTTCATTGAAGTAGTACATTTAAATACAGGAACTGCATAAAGACATCTCTTTTAGGGTAATCCTGCTATCTTTATTTAGGAACATGGCTTCGTAATAGGTATTTTTCTTGAACAGGTACAGCCTCAGTTGTCTGTTATTTTTATCTGTTTTCAGACCAGAATTGTTCTGATCTTAGAGTGCTTTTCTTATCTGCCATCCACAGTGCACTAATATGTTAGAAGACATATCATCATCTCTTCACTTACCCCTTATCGATGATTTTGGTAGTTGATATGCCCAGGGAATTATATTAATTATTAATTATGAAAACAGTTGTTTCTTAGAATCTTGTTTACTGAAATAAAACCTACTTCATAACTTCATAAACTAACACCAGGTCACATGCTGCCTAATTTTAAAGATTATCCCACAGGCATAAGTAAATGTGTCTTACTACATTTGTCTAGATTTTCTAAATGCTACCATTCATTCTACTTAGTTTGTAGTGCAAAATAGTAAAGGATAGACATTGCTGCAGTAACCCAGAAATATTATTGATTCTAGACAGAAAAAGAGGCTACAACTAATTCAGATCTGCCTAAGTGCTTAGTCTAGAACTTAAAAAAACTTCTTTTGCAAAGTATATTTCTTCAGTGTATCAATATCAAATTTCCCTCAGTAAAAACACTTGCTGATGTCTAACATATTTCTGATACTGAAATTTGCTCAAAATAATCACACAGTATCATTCTGCAAATGTGGATTTCTGTGTCACTCACATCGTTAAACAAGCATTGAACTGGGGAGCTGGCCTCATTTGTTTTCTCCATTAGGCTTTTAGAATCATAGAATCATTTCATTTGGAAGAGACCCTCAAGATCATCGGGTCCAACCATAACCTAACTCTAGCACTAACCCATGTCCCTAAGAACCTCATCTAAATGCCTTTTAAACACCGTCAGGGACGATGACTCCACCACTTCCCTGGGCAGCCTGTTCCAATGCTTCACAACCCTCTCTGTGAAAAATTTTTCTTAATATCGAATCTGAACCTTCCTTGAGGCAACTTGAGGCCATTTCCTCTTGTCCTATCACATGCTACTTGGGAAAAGAGACCAATACCCTCCATGCTACAACCTCCTTTCAGGTAGTTGTAGGCAGCCATAAGGTCTCCCCTCAGCCTCCTTTTCTCCAGGCTAAACAGCACCTGCTCCCTCAACAGCTCCTCGTAAGACTTGTGCTCCAAACCCCCTCACAGAAACCACCAGTCACCCAGTTTTGCACTTAGTGTGGAAAACAATGGAGATAAACTGTGTTTTACTGCTGGCTAAAAGAACAGTTTGCTTCTCTGACATAAGCTATTTTGTGTATGGAGCTCAATGTGTGCACCATTTTTAATGAAGCTTCACTGCTGGTTGCAGCACTGACATGTTTTCATCCAAACAGCTGCAACCATGAAGACATCATGTAGCTGGCAGACTTTTTGTTATATGTTTTGACTGACTTTGTCAGTCCGTCAGAAACCATGGAGTTGTTTCATTTTCACTGGAGAGGCCTCCAGTGCAGTCATAAAGCTGGAAAAGCCACAAATCTTAGTGTGAACTACATCAGCAGTGAGGCTCACTAGCCATGGAGTGTCAATCTGTTAGCATGTGTTCCATCGATTGATTTGAGGCCTGTAAATTAACAAAAGACTAATCAACAACTTTTTAAAAAGTGGGATATATTATTCTTATTTGGTAGACAAAAAAATCTTTGTGAAAATAGAAAAGTCATGTATCAAAGTCAAGCAATGCTTTATTTTTCCAGAATGTAAGTAATTTCTTAAACTTCACTAAGTTATAGCTTTTATCAATCTCACTTCATTATCACCTCTTATTGTGAGAGTCTTGCTTGCCTTGATTTAGACTTAATTATGTTCTATATTTTGGAAAATTCTGTTATGTGCACTGTGCTCTGAGTATTAGACTCAAAATAATTTCATATGCAATAGCTGATGTGCTAGGTATGGAGTGTTGACTGGTACAATGTTTCTTAACAAATATATCAGATATTCAAATTTCAGCCTTGGTATTACATTATCAGAAGGAAGTGACAAATAGATAAATATTTAGAGTGCAGGTAAGAGTGTCCATTCAGTGTATTACTGTGATATTGAAGGTGAATCACCTGAGGCTGAAATATCTATATTTGCTTATTAGCAAATGCTGATTTTTTTTTTTTTTCCTTGGAGAGTGTGAGAAAAAAAAATTTTAGTCACTTCAGTTCTGGAACATGTTTTGTCATTTTCTGCTGCCAATTTCTCTTTAATTTGACGATATAGCACTCGTCCCTGAAGTCAACTGGTCAGAGCAGCAGATCTTGAAGTACAAGGGGGTTTCAGAAGGTTTCTCCTCTCAGGAGATTCACGGGGAACCGCGTGAGAGCAGCGTGACCCAGCAGCTCTTGTGAAAGTGGTGTGGGCATTGCCAGGGTAACGGTGATCACACCCCCTCCCCAGCCTTGAAAAAGCCTCAGGAAGGGCAGCGACACGTCCCACTATGCGCTGGGAAGTGAGACCAACGTGTGAGGCTGTGAGTACCACCCACACTGTGCTGCAGCAGCAGGTGTGGTAGCTCATGCAGCAGGGTGCAGAGGCTGTCCCTTCTTGCTCAGTAGACCATCTCACCTATTGGCAGTCTCCCAGACTGCAGCTGACCATGGTCTCCTACAGACAGAGAGCTTGCCCCAAAAAGACTGTGTTGACCCAGATGGAAGACCTGCCCCAATGTGTGGCTGTTCAGGTGTCTGGCTGCAAGGAGTGTCAAAGGCTGCTGCTGCTGAGGGAGGGAGGCAGCATTCCACCTGCGTGAGGTGTGAGCAGGTGGGAGATCTGCTCAGCATGGTGGTGGAACTTAAGGAGGAGGTTGAGAGACTGAGGACCATCAGGGAGTATGACAAGGAGGTTGACTGGTGGATTAACTCCCTGGTGTTCCGGCCAGAAAGGCGCAAGGGACATAGACCCCAAAAGGTGATGGACCCCCCGCCCTGTCAGGCAGAAGGAGAGACCTGAGACAGCCCCTGCCCTGTCGCTGTTGGGCAGAGGTAGGAGACCAAAAAGACGAGGAGGGTTGGAAGCAAGTCCCAGTCTGGCATTGCAGGCAACCCCCCTCCCTACCTGCTTTGCTTCCCCAGGTGGCCCTGCAAAATAGGTTTGAGGCCCTGGATCTTGAAGGAGAGGTAAGTGAGGATGTGATGCAAGGCCTGTCTATGAGGTCACAAAGGAAGAGGCAGTTGACACCACACCTCAAGACTGCCTCTGATAAGAAAGAAAAGTAATTGTAGTAGGTGATTCCCTTCTGAGAGGAACAGAGGGCCCAATATGCAGAGTTGATCCTCATCATAGGGAAGTGTGGAGTCTACCTAGAGCCCAGATCAGGGATATCAGCAGGGCACTCCCCAACCTGGTGCACTCGACAGACTACTACCCACTGCCGATCTTCCAGACAGGTGGGGAGGAAGCTGCATCCCGTAGTCTGAGGGCAATGAAGAAAGACTTCAGGGCTTCGGGACAGTTGGTGAAAGAGTCTGGGACACAAGTTATTTTCTCTTCCCTCTTTCCATTTTTGTGTGATGATGTGGCATGGAATAGAAGGATCCAGTCCATAAATGCTTGGCTACGAGACTGGTGCTACAGGCAGGGCTTTGGGTTCTTTGATAATGGCTGGTTCTATAAGACTCCAGTCCGGACAGTAATACGTGGGAAAGGTTTATCTCACAGGGGCAAAAGGATGCTGGGACAGGAATTAGCAGGGCTCATTTGGAGAGCTTTAAACTAGATTCGAAGGGGTATGGGATTGTAATTGGGCTTGTACCAGTGGGGCAACACTCTTTTTTTGATGAAGACCGGGAGGTGACCGGGAGGTCTCCCACCCCCTAGGGTGAAATCGGTGTGCTCAGCTTGCTCTCTGAAATGCCTGCACACCCAAGCATGCAGCATGGGGTATAAGCAGGAGGAGTTAGAAACCTGTGTTTGGTCAGGAGATTATGATCTGATGGTAGTTATGGAGACATGGTGGGACAGCTCACATGGCTGGAATGTGGTCATGGATGGCTATGTCCTTCTCAGGAAAGTCAGGCCAGCCAGGCGAGGTGGTGGCATTGCTCTTTACGTGAGAGAGCAACTACAGTGTATTAAGTACTGTCCAGGGGTGGATGAGGAGTGAGTTGAGAGTCTGTGGGTGAGAATTAAAGGGCAGGCTGGCCTGGGTGATAGTGTTGTGGGTGTCTATTACAGGCCACCAGATCTGAGTGAGGAAGTTGATGAGGCCTTCTACAGGCAGCTGAGAGTGGCCTCACAGTCACAGGTACTGGTCGTCATGGGGCATTTTAACTTCCCTGATGTTTGCTGGGAGGACTACTCAGCCAGCCAGCCACAGTCTAGGAGGTTCCTCCAGCGCATTGATGATAACTTCCTGAGGCAAATGGTGGATGAGCCAACTAGGAGAGAAACGCTGCTGGATCTCATTCACTAACAAGGAGGATCTGGTTGAAGCAGTAAAGGTTGAGGGCTGCCTTGGTTGCAGCAACCATGAGATGGTGGAGTTCAGGATCTCATATGGCAGGAACGGAATAGCAAGCAGAATTACGACCCTGGACTTCAGTAGGGCAAACTTGGGCCTTTTCAAGCAATGGCTAGGAGAAATCCCATGGGCGAGGCTGCTTGAAGGTAAAGGGGCCCAAGATAGTTGGTTAGCATTCAAGGGCTGCTTCTACCAGGCTCAAGTTCAGAGCATCCCAACAGGTAGGAAGGGAGCCAGGAGACCTGCTTGGTTAAACAGGGAACTGCTGGGCAAACTCAAGTGGAAGAGGAGAGTTTACAGATCATGGAAGGAGGGGCTGGCTGCTTGGAAAGAATATAAGGCTGTTGTCAGAGGATGTGGGGAGGTAACTAGGAAAGCTAAGCCCTCCTTGGAATTAAACTTTGTGAGAGGGGTCAAGGACAACAGAAAGAGTTTCTTCAAATACATGGCAGATAAAACTAACACCAGAGGCAGTGTAGGCCCACTGATGAATGAGGTGGGTGCCCTGGTGACAGAAGATACAGAATTACTTAATGCCTTCTTTGTGTCTGTCTGCTCTGCCAGAGGCTGTCCTGAGAAGCCCTGGACGCATGGGGCCAGAGGAGGGCAGGACAATAGAGGAGTTTGCCTTGGTGGATGAGGACTGGGTTAAGGACCAATTAAGTAATCTGGACATTCATAAATCCATGGGTCTGGATGGGATGCACCTGTGGATGCTGAGGGAGCTGGCTGAGGTCATTGCTGGACTGCTGTCCATCATCTTTGCTAAGTCTTAGGGAATGGGAGAGGTGCCTGAGGACTGGAGGAAAGCAAATGTCACTCCAGTCTTCAAAAAGGGCAAGAAGGAGGACCTGGGTAACTATAGACCAGTCAGCCTCACCTCCATCCCTGGAAAGGTGATGGAACAACTTATCCTTGGTGCCATCTCAAGGCGTATCAAGCAGAAGAGGGTCATTAGGGGCAGTCAACATGGCTTCACCAAGGGGAAGTTGTGCTTGACCAATGTCATAGCCTTTTATGAGGTCATAACCAGGTGGATAGATGATGGTAAAGCAGTGGATGTGGTCTATCTTGATTTCAGTAAAGCATTTGACACAGTTTCTCACAGCATCCTTGCAGCTAAACTGAGGAAGTGTGGTCTGGACGATTGGGTAGTAAGGTAGACTGTGAACTGGCTGAAGGGAAGAAGCCAGAGAGTTGTGGTCAATGGGGCGGAGTCTAGTTGGAGGCCTGTATCTAGTGGAGTCCCTCAAGGGTCGATACTGGGACCAGTACTATTGAATATATTAATCAGTGACTTGGATGAGGGAATAGAGTGTACTGTCAGCAAGTTTGCTGATGACACCAAACTGGGAGGAGTGGCTGACACACCAGAAGGCTGTGCTGCCATCCAGGGAATGAAATATAACAAGGGCAAGTGTAGAGTCTTGCACCTGAGCAAGCACAACTCCAGGTACCAGTATAAGTTGGGGAACAACCTGTTAGAGATCAGTATAGGGGAAATGGACCTGGGGGTCCTGGTGGACAGCAGGATGACCATGACCCAGCACTGTGCCCTTGTGGCCAGGAAGGCCAATGGCATCCTGGGGTGTATTAGAAAGGGGGTGGTTAGTAGGTCGAGAGGGGTTCTCCTCCCCCTCTACTCTGCCCTGGTGAGACCACACCTGGAATATTGTGTCCAGTTCTGGGCCCCTCAATTCAAGAAGGACAGGGAACTGCTTGAGAGAGTCCAGCACAGAGCCACAAAGATGATAAAGGGAGTGGAGCATCTCCCTTATGAGGAAAGGCTGAGGGAGCTGGGTCTCTTTAGTTTGGAGAAGATTGAGGGGTGACCTCATTATGTAAAGGGTGAGTGTCATGAGGATGGAACCAGGCTCTTCACGGTGACAACCAATGATAAGACAAGGATCGATGAGTGCAAACTTGAACACAGGAGGTTCCACTTAAATATGAGAAGAAACTTCTTCTCAGTGAGGGTAACAGAACACTGGAACAGGCTGCCCACGGAGGTTGTGAAGTCTCCTACTCTGGAGACATTCAAAACCCACCTGGACACATTCCTGTGTGACCTGATCTTGGTGTTCCTGCTCTGGTGGGGTGATTGGACTGGCTGATCTTTTGAGGTCCCTTCCAATCCCTAACATTCTGTGATAATAGAAAAGCAGCTAATCCCATACCTCCTTAGAAGCACTACTAATTAAGTTGGTTGATGCATGAGTCATTTTCCTCCAGATCTTTTGTTTTCATTTAATTTGAATAAAATAGTGGTTTTTACATTTAGTAGTCTTAAACTGCAACATAATGAGTTTTATGTTCTAGCATTTACATTGGGAAATTCTAAAACTAATAATTTCCCAGGCATCTTATACATGTATTACATCACATTTCTCAGTCAGCTATTGGCACTGCAGTATACTGTAAAATGACCTTAAAGAATCTGCAGAATTTCATGGGATAACAGGTATGCAGGATGTCTCTATACTGGGGTGAAGTCATAAAGGTTGGTTTATTTCCTCTAAACCTTGTGGTACCTGCTAATGCAATGGGAATAGGCACAGTGGAATGAAATTCCTCAACATGCAATTATTTCCTGACCTAAAGTCCCTGCAAGACCTTTAGTAGTTAAGCAAGTAGTCCAAGTCCTGATTTAATAGAAAAGGCTCCCTGTCACGTTCTCATATAAGTTCAACTCTCAGCAGGGTATTAGGGACATCTATGTGAAAAAATTTGTATCTGTCTTTTCTTTATTAAATTTTCATCTTATTTATACTTTCTCCCAAGTTTGATTCTGTGTGTACGTGTAAACATGCTGCGACCTTCCATTCCTGTCAAATGCACCAGAGGCAGAATGTTGATGCTGACATTGCTGTAGTAACCAGAACTATTCCAGTTTCCTTCAAACTTGATTTCTGTAATGTAAGGATGTGTTTAAACTTTTAATAGCTATGCAGACTTCCTGTAGCATTCTGTTCACATAATTACATATCTTTCTTATAGACGTAGACACGCATAAACGTGTTTATACACTGTAAAACTTGACTGGTCAAAAAAAAGTACTCCTTTGTGCTTGGAAATCCTGACTACACTAAAACTAGCAGAGGCCTTGCCTCTAATACCAGTGGAGTTACAATTTCATGCTGAGGTTGAGAAAAGGGGAAAGAAATCTTTTCTCAGTGTACTTTTTCATTGCAGTTTGGATGTCTGCAAGTCTATAATATGTGTTGGTCTGGGGAGTAGGAAATACTTACTGAAAAATCCAGGATCTTACAAGAATAATTGCGTAACAAATGGTAAATATTTTGAATATTTTGGCACTCATTTTTGTATTAGAAATTTTTTTCAAAACCTGAGAAATGGGATTTTACTTCATTTAGGCTTTTGTGTATTTACTTTTAGTTTTCAAGAAAACTAAAATTTAGCTATATAATGAAAGCTACTGTACTTGTAGATGGCATCAATGCAGACTTATGAAATTTGCAAAGTTCTGAAATGTTACAGTTCTTTGTTCCACTCTTGTGTGTTACTTCAGCTTTTTCAAAATAATGAAACCTTCTCAAAGGAGAAAGAGTTCATTGTTAAGGTGTATCAATTGTATTTCACAATCAGCACTAAATGTTTTGTTTCACATCAGTTTTCAAGAAAATCTAGTAAATAATTGACTACCGATTTTATTCTCTTGGTGCTGCATTGAACTTGGAATGCCTGTGCTTGATTTATACCAAAATGAAGCCAGAGTCAAATCTCATGTATAAAGCATAACTACCAATCAGAATACTAAGTGCTGAGACTGTGTCAAGTTATTACCGTATGGAGTGTATGAAAGCTGTTGTGCTATAAGTATGTTGCTGCAAGCTGATAGCTTGACAGAGTCTACAAGTATTTTTATGTATGAATTTGGTCACGGCTCTACCTGGAAAGTTCATATGTTAATTTAATGTCAACATTTGTACCTACTTTCTGTGATCAGAATATAAAATGTTAGCCAATGAGGCAGTAACAAAAGTATTGAACTTCATTACTTTTTATTCAGTTGGGACTTACTCCAAGCTATTCCTGAAAGCAAACTCACAAGGATTTACTGCAACTCAGGAGATAGTTAGTACCTTTGCAGGATCAAAGTTGCTAGCTGTACTCGTAATTTAAAGTGTAACATGAAATGTTGTCATTTTTGTAAGCTAACAAAATAAATTATTTTTCCAAGCAGTGCCTAGCATCTGTATTCATTTGCTTAACACTGCCAAACTTTTGTGTGGACCTGTTTTTTATAATTGATCTTTTTTGTTTTGTGTGAAATATAAATGTGCCATGTGGATTTCTGTTGTCAGGTTTTGCTTTTTAACTTGCCACTGAGTACAACAACATGCTCTCGGATTTTTTTTGTTTTCTTCTGTGAAATTTGTTTGAAAACTAAGAGGGTCATTTCAAGCCAGTAGTTTTCCTCAGAAGTGTGTTTAAAACACTTATTTAGGTAAAAGATTTGTTTACCATTATGGACCAAAAAAGAAATCTGGCAACATATTATAGTGTTAAAACAGGGGTGGGCCAGTACATTGGCCATGAATCACTTGAGTGTTTCCAGAGTTACCCCTGAATGGGACAAGGCTGTTATGCCCACAGCCTCACAGAGTGTGACCAAGATTGATTTGTACAGAACACATGCTTTCATCTAAATGAACTTGCCTTTGTAGTCAACAGGGTACCTGCAATCTATGGCATCATTCATCTCTCCCCAAAATAAATAGCCAGGGTTTGATCAAATGAATTGTGGCCAGCTGCTCTAACTATATTGACTAGATCTCCATTAACAAAAAGGTAAAATGGACAGCTATTAGGTTGTTGCAAAAGTGATTGTGGTTTTGGACCAGAAATTTTAAATAATTATAACTAATCTCAAACACCTCCTTGTTCATCAAAATAGGAACCATTACAATCAACACATTTTTGCCAACAAAAAATAAGTATGTTTATTGCTGTAGCATAAAAATCCATGCTTCAGGATTCAACGAGCTCTTGGAAAGGATTTTCTGCATCCTGCTGGTTGTGGAAGCGTTTTCCTTGAAAAAAGTTGTTGAGGTGCTTGAAGAAGTGGTAGTCAGTTGTCAAGAGGTTAGGTGAATACGGCAGATGAGGCAAAACTTCGTAGCCCAATTCGTTCAACTTTTGAAGCATTGGTTATGCAATGTGTCGTCAGGTGTTGGTGTTGTGAAGAACTGGGCCCTTTCTGTTGGCCAATGCCAACTGCAGGTGTTGCAGTTTTCAGTGCATCTCCTCGATTTGCTGAGCATACTTGTCAGATGTAATGGTTTCACGAGGATTCAGAAAACTGTAGTGGATCAGACCAGCAGCAGACCACCGAACAGTGACAATGACCATTTTTGGTGCAAGTTTGACTTTCGGAAGTGCTTTGGAGGTTCTTTTAGGTCCAACCACTGAGCTGGTCATCGCCAGTTGTTGTATACAATCCACTTTTTTGTCGCATGTCACAATCCGATCAAGAAGTTGTTTGTTGTTGCATAGAAGATGAGACTTCGAAACAAGGATTCTTTTGATTTTCGGTTGGTACCCGCTTACCAAGCTTTTTCACCTTTCCAATTGTACATTTGTCAGCAGTTCCTGGGCCAAATGCATTGTTGATGTTGCAAGTTGTCTCCACTGCTTTACAACCCATTTTGAACTTGAATAAGAAAATTGCTCGAATTTGCTTTATATATAACATCATTTCCATAATCTAAAATAAATATAAAATAAACAGCAAGTAATACGTCAGTAGGAAAAAAAAGTAAAGTGAGAAAACAGCATTAAAATGATGTATAACATAACCACATTTTTTTAGGAATGTATTTCAATATCAAATGGCAAATTTCAACAGTGCAAAAACTGCAATTCTTTTTGCACCAGTACCTTAGGCGCATATGTGTGGCAGTTGCACACACCCTGATAAGGTCCAAGGCTTTCAACACAGCAGCTGCTGGCATTTTCACACCCTTTGTGCCCCACTGTGACCGTCCTCATGTACGCACCTTGGCTGGGTGTCGACCATTGCATCTCCCCCATCCTGGGGCATGGTGACGTCAGGCACATACATTTCCACAGTTGTGGGAGCGGTAGCGGTGAGACCCTCGGTCAACAGACAGGGTCCTCAGCCAATGACGCACCCCCGAACCCAGAAAGCATCTGTAGTATGCCCATAAATAACCACAGCCCAGATGCGACCAGGCTGTAAAATGGGGCCCCTCTGAAGATACCCTTTGAGTGGTCTTCTTGGAGTAGTGAAACTATGATCAGAGCCCTCCTCTTAAAAATGGACATCGTTTAAGGAGACTTCCTGGGATTGAGTGCCTTCACCTTCTCTTTGGTGAGTGGTTATTTCTTCTAGACGTATCCTGGAGTGAGCCGTTTACCCCCTCTGGGTAAGTGATTATTTCTTCTGGGGACCATTGAGGAGAGAAGTTTATTTTGAGTGTGTGCATGCTTTGGATAATCTTCTCGTGTTGTCACATAGTAATAATATCCCCCACTGGTATATTGAACCTGCAGTTTATTAAATGTTGTCAGGATGCTGACTGATTTTTTTTTTTATTACACACCCCACTATCTCCCCACCCCCTGACTTTTCTGTTGTTTATTTTCAGTCTCTCAATTCGGTTTTGGTTTTGAGTTTTGATTCCAAATTAAGGTGGGTTTAAGCCTGTTATTTGCCTGGAGCCATTTTGTGGTGCCTCCATGACAATATGTCTACATTATAGTCACTTAAGTCAGATAGGGTTCACCATGCTGACCCACAGGGTAGAGTCTCTCCATGTGTGCTTTGTCTGGATTCCAGGGTAAGTTGTTTGTGACCTTAAATAAAAGACACCACTAGAGTCAGTGGAATGGGATGCAGTTAAACAGGCAAAGAGATTGAGACATGGCAATATTTAATAGAACAAAAATAATTGTTGCTGGAAAGTTCCACAGACCTAAATTTCTATGGAAGCATGTAATGAAAAAGCAAAGCCTTGCATTTTATTTTAAAACATAAAGTAAACCCAAAAATAAAATGTGTTGCATTTGTATAAAGAAGTTTTCTCATTCTGGTTTCTCATGGCCAAACTGAAGTTTCTTTATAATCTGAGAAAACACTAATTGAAAGCCTGTAATTATTTTACTAATTCAGTTCTCCTCAATTACATATTCCCTTTCATTTTGGAGCTGAGAGATTTTGCATGTCTGTTATGTAGTTTTGTGATCTGCAGTTGTTTTATGCCAAACATCTTTTTCCCTTCTCAGGCCATTTTTTCTCTCTCCTCAGTGTGTTTGTTCTAATTTTGTGTGTAAAACTGAGGTCAGCAAGGTTAAAAAACAAGCTAATACTTGGCAGTGTCTTGTAGCTATGTCGATGGAAATCATGAATGTACAAGTTTTCATACGCAAAAGCAGTACGTCAATAGGAGTAGTTATTAATGCCACAGAAACGGAGTCAG
This sequence comes from Streptopelia decaocto, assembly GCF_964273445.1. Classification (NCBI taxonomy): domain Eukaryota; kingdom Metazoa; phylum Chordata; class Aves; order Columbiformes; family Columbidae; genus Streptopelia; species Streptopelia decaocto. The sequence continues at coordinate 22,459,353 of NC_138661.1, forward strand.
GGACAAATTTTACCATGAATGTTTTATATTTTATTAGAGTAGACAGATGCTATTTTATAGAAATACATTTTGAATACATTCTTGCATTAAAAAAAAAAAAAGTTTGAAAGGAATGTTTAGTAGCTGACATTAATTATTCATTAACTAATGATATCTTTTCTTCAGATGTAAAGAAGTGATCTTTGGCTCCAGCTGCTGCTAGCCCGGGACTAATCCCATTTCATGGGATTTTAGGGCTGGGTTGGCCTGAAATGTATTAAGTTGGAATAGCTGTCAGCTGAGACTATTAAAAAAAAAAAAAATCAAACAACAAAAAAAGGATTTTGATCATCACATCTCTTCATAGATTTCTCAACGCTTTTTGCCAGCTTCCATGATTTAACCTGGGAGCTCTGGCCAAATTCCAGTTGAATTTGTTACATACACTTTTTCTACCCTTTGGCATTTCACCCAGTTTGAAATTCTTTCATCATATCAATGTTGCATTTTTTGCACTGCTGTTTCCTGTGGGAGGAAGGATAGATTAGTCCAAAAGTGATCACGGCAGGGAAATGCAAGAGGCAATCTGAGTGGTATGAAAGAGCTGTCCTTCACTCTATATATGTAACGTGGGTATGTAACTTTTCTTGTGTCCTACAGAAATAAATAAATAATTGCAATCAAAATATATAAAACGTATAATCTGTATATCTGTAATTGTATCTGTTGGTCCACATTTTTAATTACATTGCTTATATATAAATTACATGGTCTTACAGTAGTAACAACGTGGAGAAGGAGTTTGCCAACTTCAGCTCCAGCAGCTCCTTCAGCTCCAGCAGCTCCTTGGCCTTCCTGACACCATCCCTACACAACTGGCCAGTCTCCCTGTACTCTTCCCAGGATACCTGTCCCTGCTTCCCTGCCTGTTTTCTTCTTGCCCTTTAGTTTGACCAGCAGGTCTTGACTCATCCAAGCTGGTCTCTTGCTTTCCTTTCCTGATTTCTTACACCTAGGGACCAGGACCTCTTGTACTCTATGGAAAGTGTCCTTAAAGATCTGCCAGCTCTGTTCTGCTCCCTTGTCCCTGAGGGCAGTTTCCCAAAGGATCCTATTGACTATCTCCTTGAACAGCTGATGGTTTGCTTTCCTAAAATTCAGGGTCCTGACTTCACTCTTCACCTGTCCCATATCTCTCAGGACTGTGAACTCCACCAGTGGATGATCACAGCAGCCCAGGCTGCCCTCAGTCTTGATGTTACTGATTAGTAACCAACTGGTCCAGTATTGCATCCCCTCTGGTAGAGCTGTCTATGGCTTAAGAAGTTGTCCTTGATGCACTCCAGGAGTCTCCTGGATTGCCTACAGCTCCCTGTCCTACTTGTAGGAAAAGAGTGTGTTGCCTCCTGTAGCTGGAGTAAGAAGGCTTCATCAATAGCCTCCCCCTGATTAGGCAGCCTGTAGTAGACACCAACTACAAAGTTCTCCTTGTTGTCTTGGTCTCTAATTCTTACCCATATGCTTTCAGCCGTCTTGTAGCTATTCTTCAAGGGAAGCTTTTCACAATAAATAGTCTTAGGAATCCACAATGGAAAAAAAAAAAGCCAGGAATATCCTATTATATGAGGTTTGCATTACTAAACCACTTAGTTAGGAATGGGGATCCCATTGTATTAAATACCACAAAAAGAAAACTTACTACAGATTCCTTTAAAAGCTTTTAATATTAGAAATGTATATGCAAATTTTGTATTAGTTTGTTTAAACTTACCTTTTCTAAAGAATGGGTTATAGAATTCTCCCAGGAGTCAGTAGGTATGGAAGAAAGGTATTTCGAACCTACTGAAAATTTTGGATGGTGATCACTATTAATTGGGGCAGTCTTGTACTGGTTCCTGTAGCCTAGTGTACTATCCCGAAGTAATGAGGCATGTCTTTATTGCTTTTGAAGGAGGTACAGCTGCTAGTGGAGACTGCAGCTTGAGATGCATCCCCTGACAATACAACTGTCATGATGGCAGACAAATACCCTACAGGCTCCTCTAGAAGTGTAAACAAGTTTATTCTCGTTTCCTCTTGGATACCTTAAGAATCTGTGATCCTTGGGTAGAATTAAAAAAGCAGCAAATACTGTCTGGAACTGGCTGCTTGAAAACCACTGCTGGAAGCACCAGTGGCTCTGCAGAAGACAGTATGAGTATGAGGATAAGTCAATCAACATCTCTGACGCACTTGGCTATGCAACCCGTTACAGCTCAAACAAGATTTTTCCATGAGCAACGAAGGTACATTGATATAAAGAGTGAGCAAATAGGTTTCATGAGAATTTTAGTGGTAGTCTCAGGAAAATGCATCTGTTGTGTCCTCAGACACTCCACCTGACCCTAGGTCAGTACTGTGGACTGGGCAAGTGTAGAGTCTTGCATCTGGGCAGAAAAAAAACAGGTTCCAGTATAAGTTGGGGAACGACCTGTTAGCAGTGTAGGGGAAAGCGACCTGGGGGTCCTGGTGGACAGCAGGATGACGATGAGCCAGCACTGTGTCCCTGTAGCCAAGAAAGCCCATGGCATCCTGGGGTGTATTAGAAGGGGGGTGGTTAGTAGGTCCAGGGAGGTTCTCCTCCCCCTCTACTCTGCCCTGGTGAGACCACACCTGGAATATTGTGTCCAGTTCTGGGCCCCTCAGTTCAAGAAGGACAGGGAACTGCTGGAGAGAGTCCAGCACAGGGCAATAAAGATGATTAAGGGAGTGGAGCATGAAGGAGCTGGGTCTCTTGAGCTTGGAGGAGACTGAGGGGTGACCTCATTAATGTTTATAAATATGTAAAGGGTGAGTGTCACGAGGATGGAGCCAGGCTCTTCTCAGTGACAACCAATGATAGGACAAGGGGCAATGGGTATAAACTGGAAAACAGGAGGTTCTACTTAAATATGAGAAGAAACTTCTTCTCAGTGAGGGTAGCAGAACACTGGAACAGGCTGCCCAGGGAGGTTGTGGAGTCTCCTTCTCTGGAGACATTCAAAACCCACCTGGACACACTCCTGTGTTACCTCATCTAGGTGTTCCTGCTCTGGCAGGGGGATTGGACTAGATGATCTGTGACCTCACTTTATGCTTATTCTATAATCCAGTACCCCACAGAACTATAAAATGGTGTTGCTTCCTGGCCTGGCCCTGTGCACCTCCCAATGCCTCAAATTCAGATAGGAACTAAACCAGGGGACACGTTTTGGTCTATGAAAGATTCCTGAGAACTGTGAAATAAGAACAATAGGCAATGTTGAAAATTAAAATTTACTTTTTTTTTCTCAGAATCTGAAAATTCTGTAACAGTCTGTTTACAGCAATGTGCAAGCCAGTTAATAGTCAATTTTGTGATAACTTCCAAAAAGGCAATGATATATATAACAGTGAATGCAGCATAGACTGCTGCAACCAACAACAGTGATAGAGATGAGCGCTGCTTGTGATTTCATTACAGTCCCTTGGAACAAACTATACTCTGACTTTACCAAGAGATGTTTACAAAAATTCTCCCCAGTCTACCCTGTCTAGAAAAGCAATGTTATTTCATTTAGTTTATTGTAAGCTCAGTTTTGTGGTAGAAATGGAATAAACTCAACCTTTAGGACACCAACCAAATACAGACATAACAAAGTTTATGAGCATAAATCAAGTTAGGAGAATAGGTTTGTGGATTTTATGGCCAGGTTTTTGGTCATTTTTTCAGAGTTCCTGAGAGTTCGTCTCTTGGCATCTCAACTGTTCATCTTATCCTCAGGGCACATGCAGCTTTCCATTTCCCAAATTCTTTTGTCTTGTAATCCCCATGCAGTGGGTCACATTTGCTTTGTTTGAGTTTGTATGTCACATTTCTTTAAAAAAAGAGGCTGATGGGATCAGGAAACTTTGGAGAAAAGCAGGAAGATGACTTCTCCCCAAGGAGCAACTGAATGTGCTTAGGCAGAGAAGTTTTCAGTACGTGGGGTGGGGCACTCAGGGAGGGATAGCTCAGCAAGAGGCAAAACTAGCACACTGCAGAGAAGAGGGAACAGACTCACAGCCAAGCCTGAAAGGTGATGGACTTAAGCATTCCTGTGGACTTAAGGAGGGACTGTGCATCATTTGCTACATCTCAGAAAAACACCATTTTGCTGGTCTGACACCAAGCCTGGAAGAAAGGACTCATTTGTGGGCAGGAGGAAATTTGTTTAGAGTTGCTTTTAATCTTAATCTGTTTTACTTAAATATTTTAAGAGCTCTGTTTTTTTAAGAAAGGATAATTATTCTAACCTGCATTCTGACAATGCTTCTTTCTTCCTTCTTAAAATCTTTGTAGCCTTGAAGGGGGAATTTTATCTGGGTTGAGTGTTTACAAAGCTCCACCTTCCATACTTCCTTGACTCAAGGCCCCATGGTGCCGTGTCTTCAACTTCACTCTTATTCAGAGTTCTGTCTCTTCAGAGCAGGCCAAATCCTGGAGCTGTACTGCTCGTTACCCTTTACCTCAAGGTCTCAGTACACAAGCCTCCTCCTCAGCAGGATTATTTACATGCACCTGCCAACTTCATTCATTTGCTTATTCCTGTTTGTTCTCTGCCAACCATTCTAATCTGTCTCCTAATTCTCCTTCCTGCCTCCATTTCTCAGCTCCAGCCTCTGTCCTTGGAGGAGCCAGCTACTCCTCTTCCACCAGAAGGCAATTAACTAGTCACAAGTTGATTAGAGGTTTTCTTTTTTTCTTCTTGATATCACATAATTACTTAACATGCATATAAGCCTTCTGGTAAGGAAGCTTCTTGATAATCCGAGGAAAGTTATATATTCCAGCTCCTTTGGGGTCTTTCTGTTTAGATTCACAAATGAAAAATTTCTTGCTCAGTTCCAGGTATTCCATGTGTTTCATCAGTGCAGGCTTGAACTATCTTGATGCTATGGCTACAGTGGGCACTGGCTGGCAGTAACCCCTGATTTAGCCAACTTTAATTGCACATTTATTGGCAGGAACTCAGCTCAGAGCAAACTGCCAAAGGTTCAAATGCTCTGTTATAAAGTACCTGAATGCAAAGTAAGGTACAGTTTTGGAGACAAAAACCCCAAGAACAGTGGTACCACTTCAAATAAAAGTTTCATCTAATCTAGAATCCTTTCTCCCGATACCAAGGAATAATACTGAGAACTTTGCAAATACAACCTGTGTTTAAGAGTATTTTCCTAGAATTCAACATTTTTTGTTCAGTTTCTGAACCTGTGAACCTTGTATTTAATCATAGAAACATAAAATCATAGAATCATTTTGGTTGGAAAAGATCAAGTCCAACCATTTACCTAACACTGGCACTAAACTACTTCCCTGAGAACCTCATCTATGCATCTTTCAAGCACCTCCAGTGATGGCGATTCAACTGTTTCCCTGGGCAGCCTGTTGCACTGCCTGACAACTCTTTCTGTGAAGAAATTTTTCCTGATATCCAATCTAAACCTCCCCAACACAACTTGAGGCCATTTTGTCTCATCCTATCACTTGCTACTTGGGAGAAGGGACCAACACCCTCCATGCTACAGGCTCCTTTCAGGTAGTTGAAGGCAGCGATAAGGTCTCCCCTCAGCCTCCTTTTCTCTAGGCTAAACAGCCCCTGTTCCCTCAGCTGCTCCTCATCAGACTTGTGCTTCAGGCCCCTCACCAGCTTCGTTGCCCTTCTCTGAACACTCTTTAGCACTTCAATTTCTTTCCCATAGTGAGAGGCCCAAAACTGAACGGAGGATTCAAGATGGGGCCCCACCAGTGCCAAGTACAGGGAGACGATAACTTCTGTAGTCCTGCTGGCCACAATGTTGCTGATACAAGCCAGGATGCTGTTGGCCTTCTTGGCCACCTGGGCACACTGCTGGCTCATATTCAGCTGGCTGTTGATCAACACCCTCAGGTCCTTTCCAGCCACTCTTCCGCTGAGCCTGTAGTGCTGCCTGGGGTTGTTGTGACCCAAGTGCAGGACCCAACACTTGGCCTTGTGAACCTCATACAATTTCCCTCAGCCCATTGATCCAGCTGGTCCAGTTCCCTCTGCAGAGCCTTCCTACCCTCAAGCAGATCCACTCACACCCAACTTGCTGTTGTCTGCAAACTTACTGTGGGTGCACTCGATCCCCTCGTCCAGATCAGTGATAAAGAGATTAAACAGAATTGACCCCAATACTGAGCCCGGGGGAACACCACTTATGACCAGCCGCCAAAATAATAATAGCCTCAGGGTTTCTTTTTGCTTCCATGAATTTGTGCTGACACTTTTGAACTGGTAGTAACTTCTAGCATACATAAGATCCTTCAGCAAAGAGTTCTGCTACTCAACCATGTGGTGTGGGTGTAGTCACCCTTTTGAATGTGCCTCTCACAAGCTTCTAGTTCAAGTGACCTGATTTTTACTATAGTAAAAGATAATGTATCCTGAAGACCTTTCTTTTATCATAAAATCTGCTTTTCTAAAATTAATGTAGAAAAGAAAAGACTCAAGTTGTTTCTCAGCTGCTCAGTCTCTTCTCGGGCTGCCTGATATTTTACAAGTGCTTCAGCAGCAAGGAAACCATGTGAATGGGAATTTTTTGTCAAGGAAGAAAGATTCATTTGAGTTGTTAGTTACTGGAGGGAGGTTAGACCCTTCTGGATTTATACTGTGACACTTGGACAACAATGTGTGAACCAGACATCTCATGACCTCTGATGGAGGATCTGTCCCTTAGATGCATCTTAGTCTCAATAAAACATGTTGTTTTTCTGAGGAACCAAGGCTTTTCTGCTAAACAGATAAGATCACTTAATAAAATAGACTAGCTCATTTCCATGGTTGAAGGGAATGAATGGACAGAAGACATATGGGGCCTAGCAAAACTGTTTTTTTCAAGGTGAAGTATCTGAATGAAGTTGAGGAGGAATGATGTTCTCCGTTTCCTCAAGTAGCCTAGACTAATCAGGTACATTACTGCAACTGTGTCTTTTTATCAAACAATAGAAGATTGCTGTTTCATATTGGATTGTTTTATACTGGAACTCAAAGCCTAAGTAATCTTTGCTGGATTTCAACACTCTGCTCTAATGTGGAAGGAATTACCCTTCGTGAGACAATACAGTGTACAGGCAAACCTACAATACAGACACAGTTTTGTTTAACCATACACAAAATTTCATCTGCAGAATAGCAGCCACCACTGCACACAACTGGGCTCTTAAATCAACTCTGATCTCTGCCTGTCTGGAAGTGTTTTCATCCTTGTCTGATCCTGAAGAACCCAAGTTTTTTCAAAGTTAGCAATTCTGGGGGAAGTCCATTGTTTTGTGGAATATTGGAGTGCTTTTCCTTAACAATTCCTGTGACCACCAGAGTCTTGGCCTGCTGCTAGTGGTGTCTATGCTACAGGCAGTAGAGAGGGGTTGCAAGGAAGGGCTATTATTCACTGAAGTCAGTGCTGACAGCAGTATTCTCCATGGTGCCAGAAGGACTGATGTGGGTGACTCAAGAGGGGTTGTTCTTCCATCTGTTTCAATACTGAAACAATGTCCCAGCAGGATGCTGGAAGCTATACAGGGGCTGAGATGTAAAAGCCTGCTTTTCAATGCTCCATTACTCTGTTTAGTGTTTGCTTGTCTTCTCTATTGTGTGTTTGATGAAATTTTAATTATTATTTATTATATTTTTAATGCTTTATGCCAAATACTGTGGACACGAAGAAGATGGTTGATAAATAAAACAATCAGCATTATGCGCGAGAATAATTTTGTACAAATTGGGCCCTTGCATAGTGAGTAACCTCAGTGAGCTGGTACCTCTGCAAGATGTTTTACTGTTCTCACTGTTTCTGTAGTGTTTCCTGCTATCTGCCAAACCCGTAATTAAATCTGCCATCTTGTTTCTCATGGTAGGTAAGGCATGATATCTACTTTTAACTTTCGTCTTAATTTCCTGGTATGTAAAGTGCCTTCATCAAAGTAAAGCGGCAAGCTTGTGGTTAAACCAGGAAGACTCCTAGTCCCAAGTCTCCTTGCTCTAACTGTAGGACTCTGCAATAATCTACTTACGTTATTTATTTATGTGCAAAGTTCTTTATCTGCACTAAAAATGACATTATACAGTCTAACAAGTTGCCTTTGTTAGCAGGCTAAACAGAAGGAAAGAGTGTAGTGGTACTTTTTAATCAGAAATTGTAAGATATATTTCTAATGTCCAGTTTTGATTTTTTTTTAAGAGAACCAGCAAGAGGCTTGAATTACCTCTGTAGATTTTGCACTACTCATTTTGAGTCTGTCTAAGTAAGTGATTGGGGGGCACAGTCATGCCAAGCACAGAAGAGAACAAGATATCGGTTAGGGGAACTGGGAGTAAATCAACACAGGAAGACCTTGAAAGAAAATGCACAAGTCACAGAAAGAAAAAAATTACTTCAGAAGACAGGAGTCTGTGACTGGTCACAGCTGTCAGGAAACACCAGTCCTGGTCCCAATCTTCTTCACTATTTAAGGGAAAAAAAAAAAAAAAAAAAAAAAGAGGAAATCTGAAGAATTTAATTTTAATTACATAAAATAACACGCTGGGGAAGTTAAGCATGCCAGGGCCTACCCTGTATCTAATGTTTCACATAATTTGCCTGCTGCCTTGGCTGGGAGCTCCTATACATGCCTGTCATGGGAACTGTAATTTTCCAAGGCTTTTGGATTATTCTAGTTTTGTGGCATAACACTCTATTCCTGCTACTTTAAACTTGATTAATGAGTTGGAAGTTGGGTTGATTTAGTACCTCAGGTACTAGCATGAAATTAATGGTTGTAATAACTTTTTGATATCCTATTGTCTCATCATTATCATTGAGGAATGGCAGAGAAACCCAGTAGTTTAAATTTAAATATAACTTTATTTCATTAAGCTCTGGAAACTCAGATGCAAATGAAGGGGATGGAAATTGGGTCCCAATAACATCTCCAGGCAGTGTTAGAGCAGGTACATTAGCTGCAAAGACATGCAAAATCATTGCAAAGTTTTGTTTGCCTGCTGGCTAGGAAAATGTTCTCTCCTCCTCTTAAAAACAGCAACAACAAAAAACCAACCAAACAGAAAAAACTAATGGGAATGACCAAAGTCTGCCCAAGTAAGTGTGAATACCTACCTTTCTTACGCTCCTTGAGGCTGCCTGGTGTGGCTGTAGTTGGGTGTCCTGCTACCCTGGAGGGAGCTCAGGGCGTAATCTGCTGTGCAGCCTGGGAAGTGGAAGGGGACCTGGGAAGGCAGCCATGTCCCCTCTGCCATACCAAAGCGCCACAGAGCCCTCCTATGTTTGCTGTGCCCACAGCTCAAAGGGAAAGTTTTGTTTCATCTATTCTGGCAACTGAACAATTGCCCTTGTAAGACCCTGAAACTGAGCAGTGGTTGTGACACATGAGTTGCACAGTGCAAGAAAAAACATGGAATCAATGGCACAAAAATCCCCAAACAGGAATGAAACTAGAGTCCTATGGAGCACTAAAATCCTGTCCTTTTCTTAGGGACAGGAGACAAAATCAACAGTCAGGGAAGAAAACCTGCTCTGAGAGCATCAGAAAGGCACTGTTTGGGTAGATTACCAAGAAGCTCATCTGCTGCCTCTTGCTGTCCATGCCTACACTTACCCTATGACAAGGAATGCAAGGACAAGAAGGTACCAAGCTACCTCCTCTGGAAATCGAACATGCTTTTCTAAGCCTTTCCACTTTTGACGTTACCTGCTGGTAGAAGGAAAAAGCAACAGATTGTAAAGTTCATTGTGGTTCAAACTGATGAACTGGGTATATATATATTAATGCATCAGACTCTATTTTGAATTTTTAAGCCTTTAGAATCTCAGGTTATGACAGCAAAATATTAATATGTTCTAAACCCTGGGTTTGTCATACAGGTTTAGTACAGCTACTGAATGGAAATCACACTAACTAAACTAACCCAAATATTCCCAGGGGTTTATGTGGGACACTGTCTCAGCTGCAGATGTTTCAAACTTTGGGTGTTGATTTCCTTTAATGCTAGTCTCCAAAGGTCTGCAGTTCAAAGGGGGAAAAAAAAAAGCTTAGTTTGAGCTTAAATAACACTATGTACTGTTTATTTTATTAGTGATGGTGATTCAGGCGCTTGTATCATTCTTTGTATCAGACTTTGACACTTGGATGTCGCTGCACTGGCTGCTAGTTGCAAAAGGCTGTTGCTTCAGTCATTGCTTGAAACACTGGAACAAAGCCTGGGCCTCTTGGACATTTTAAGTAGCTGGTTTATTTGTCTTTCCAAAGCAATTTATCTAAATAGGCCAACACAATCAAATTACGTGGGATTCTAAATACATTCCACTGCCCAGTCTAACATCTTAATTAGAACTTTAAAAAAATAATTATTACCTTTTGGCTCCCAAAATTTCACAAACCTTTCTTAAAAATTGGCCAGTGAATATCGCTAACAGCCACACAAAGCTATTTGTATTTTAAATTTGATCAGACTTTCCATTGGCATATATCCTGCAAAAAAGCTGCAAGGAAGAATACAATTTATGCTGCTTCAAAAACACAAAAGCAGAGAATCACTGTTTGTTCCAGTTATGATCTTTATCTTGCATTAAACTTTTCTTATCTGCCTTTGAAGGTAGTGCTTTATTAATAGTGCGTTATAAAAACATTTCTTTTCCAATATAGTGTAACCTAATATATTTACACAATATTGTGAGTAATTTAAAATACCAGGATGATTGCATTGCCTTTTCCACAATTTGTTTCTTCAAGGCAGTGTAAGTGGAGCTCTTGCTGCTAAGTGTCACATTGACTTTTTCTGTATTCATATATTAATTGCCTGGTGTACCTCAAAGTGGACCGTCATCTGTGAATGAATGAGAATAAATATTCCATGCTACTCAGGAACAGAAGGCTTTGGAACGTGTGAAAGAAACAGCATCAGAGCTAAGGGATGAGGATATAACAAGATGTTAACTAGCGTTACTACCTCCCTTGCTTTTCTGTGGGTTGTTAAAGTGAAACCAGTTTTTGATAACTTAAAAAACCTCTCAGATGCACAAGCAGCTGATTTGCACCAATCTTTAAAGATAAAAACTCCAGGATTCCAGTGGACTTGCCAGAGTTGCAAATATCTCTTTTAGTGTTTTGTTTCAAACGTGCTTGTTTGAGGGTGTAGATAGTCAGCTTGAAAGATGGACATTTTCTTTCAAGTTATGTATATCTGACCGATATCAAAACTCTGTTGATGAAGGTAAAGTGAGTAAATATGCTGGAGAATAAAATTTGTTAAATATTAGATCAGCTAGCATTTTTGGTGCATAAGAACAAGTCTTAATTCACTGAAAATTAAATTAGAAGTTTCACTCCAGCTGCCCCTTAATGACACCAGCACCAGGAACTGGGCCTTCAGACAGCTTCAAACCGCATTAATGACAGCTTTCATTCTAGGTGGCCAAATTGAACCTAGTCTGACATAAAATCCCTTTGAAAAGCAGACAGCTGAGATGTAGGAGTCTCAGAACGAACTGCTTTGATCTACAGATCCTTTTGTATCACTTGTGACTTTGGGAATTTTCAGCTCCTCTGTCTGTGAGCAGTTCTTCATTTAAAGTAGCTGGCAATGTTTACCTTCTTCTTGAATGTCACTTTCACCTTCACAGAGACTTGGTGCTGTTTGATTAGAAACTACCTGAATGAAAATAATAAACACTAGAAATTTGGCGCTATATGTGTAGAAACCATGATACAAATCAGTTCCTATTCCTTCTCTGCTTGTTGCAATTCTGTAGTCATACTTCTTTTACTGCCTCAAAGATTCATATTCAGTTTCTATTATCACACCTAGAGTTATGCCCAGCATTTTCCATCAAAGTTTCAGATTATTTCACACCATAAGATGTTATGATTTGGATCGTACAAGTTAAATAATACACAGAAAAGTTCAGTGCAATATATTTCTGGGATATCTGCCTTGTAGTTTAGCTGTCCCTAAAAAAAAAACATTAAGAGCTAGCTTCTTAAGGATAGCTGTCACTGGTTTTGACTCGAATGTGTTCTCTTCCTGCCTTATTCAATACAGTCTCATCTGCTTTTCTGTTTCTGTATGGCAACAGTAGAGGGCTGCTGCCAAAACCAAGGAAATCTGCCATCCTCAAGTCATTGCTGGGAAAGTATGAGCGAAAACTGACAGTGGGAAAGAGGGATGGATTGATGGATCACTGGAAGTCCAGCCAACAGGATAAAATTATCAAACACTGAGAAATGCATATAGGAACATGTATGAAACAGAACAAAGAATGAGGAGAGTCAGAGAGTTGTGAGCAACACAACTGTTGGAGAGACAGCAGCAAATGAGTGGTTCAGGAGATTGTGAAAGCAGAATTCATCAAATGCAGAGTGAGAAAATGATGCTAAATGAGAGAAGACAGAGAATGTGGGAGGATAGAGTTGCCACTGCAGAAATTTAGCTTGATCACCTAAGAACAATGGCTGCTCTGCACTGTCTCATATTTGTGCAATAGATCTGGTATCTGTGCTTTTGCTAAGGAAATAGTAGCCAGTTGGCAGCTCTAGGAGAGGAATTTAGAGATGGAAAAAATGATATCAAAGTGAGAACTCCTTGCTAATGCCAAGAACAAATATGTGAGACAACAGGTAGGAAAAATGTCACATTATCAGTGATGGAAGAAATGAGTAAGAGTATTAGAGCTAAGAAAAATACCAGTTGAAGAAGGTGCAGAGAAAAGAGAAAGAAGAGATTTAAGATACAATATATGATATAAGAAAACATTATCTCAGGGAAAGACCAAACACAACATGCTGAAAACACTGAGATGATTTTTATTAGGAAACTGAAAAAGAAGAATTAGATTCTTATTTGCCTTCCTAAGAGGGTGAAGGACAAATGAGTTGAGATGTAAATAAACACTTCAAACATAATTTTGTTTATTAGTAAGCAGGAGAGAATGTAAATTTATTACTAATAGGTTAAAACAGTTTGCAAACTGTTTATGGAAAGCTTTGAGAGAAACAACAAAACTTGTCCCCAGAAATGAAAACTTCACTGTTGTGCATATTTAAATACCTCCTCTCATGCTCCTGAAACAAACCAGCCTTCTTCAGATATACTCAAAAAAAAAAAAAAGACAGTGCTTCGCTAGCCTGCATGACTTTCAATTTATCCAAGATACAGGATATACAGCCTGCCAAGATTTGACTTCCACAGCAGGACTGCCTCTCAAGCCAGCTAACTTAAAGCTTGTCTGAGTTTTCTTTGAGAATAGGTTAGTTATTGAGTTGCTGGTAAAATAAGTGCAACTTTTATCAACTGAATTTATCGTCTGAAATGTCACACATTAAAGAAAAATGCGACTGGGTCAAAAACTTCACTGACAATAGAAGTGTACCAATTTCCACAGCTGAGAATCTTAAATAGAAGAAAACAAATTCATTCCAAGCATTAAAGATATTTTTTTTTTTTTAACATTTTCCTCTGGAATGCCAAATGTCTCTGGAAGTTTCTCAGCTTAATCTAACCAATCAGTGGATGCGTGCACAGGTACTAAATAAACACTATACTGGAGAGATCTGTACATTATGTTCAGACACCAGTAAACACAAAAAGTTGCCAAGCTGAACAAATGTTAGTTTTCCAGTTGAGTGAACAAAACCTGATGTACTTAATTCAAACTGATTAAGCAGTGCTTGAGCTTGTACTTTTATGTAACTTCTTTATTAAGGTTTTTCTCTTGGCAAACATTTTAAATACCTGCTAGTTTGTTTCTGACTTGCTGGAAGATAATTGACATTTGAAAAGAAGGGGGAAAAGTCTAACAAATCTAGGTAGGAAGCAGAACTTCCAGTCATCAGCAAAATTAGTTAGAAATGAGACATCACCTAAATCAACTCTCTGCAATCAAAAGGAAGGCAAGACATCAAACTATCAAAGTTCAGTTTCTGGATGCTGTATATAGACCACAGGTAAAATCTTGTCCCAGTCAAGTATAATGCAAAATTACCATCAATTTCAGGAAGGAAATAATAACTAGGATTCCCTTTTCTTGTGCCTTTGAGGAGCCTTTCAGTCTCCAGTCTTTTGATTCCTCTAAGTCAGCAAGAATGGAATCCTGATGGTGTTCATGTGCACAATCTAGTGCACAGAGTTCCATCTTTGATCATGCAGACAGGATTTTGGAAGTCCTGCAACAGTAACATGTAATTCAGTATTTCATGCTATAACCTAGAAGGTATAGTCAAATTACAAGACTTTCAGCTCTTTTCAAATTTTGGCCATCTTAAAAATTCACAATGTTTGAACTGAAAATCTTCAATTCTGACATACCATAGTTCCAATTATTGCAAGTTGCTTCATAATATTAATATATGCATTGAGTTTATGTTTTTATAAAATAAAGCCCTGTAAAAAAATTCACAGCTCTAAGGAGCTAATATCTACGGTGGAATGGGTATTTCATTAGGATGCATGACTCAGTTTGCAGAATTGGTATAGATGACTTCAGATGCTTTCATGTAAAAGCAGCAAAACTTCAATTTGTGATTTATAACTTGAGGTATGCTGAATATGGCTATCAATTCTGTTTTACATTTGTACTATAGGATAAATGGCAGGTTTTGATTGCATTAGGAAGTGGTTGGTTTTGAAGAGGAACCTGAATGTCATTGAAAAAATGGCTACATATGGTTTAAATCAGAAACAGCCATCTGAAGGGAGAAGTAATACGCAAATCAGCCAGCCAGCTAAACAACAGAATGCAATTCTTGCTAAGTCTTTGGCAAAGAAGTGCCCTCCCAGTGCCCTAAAGCATTTGGGAAATGAGTATGACATTCAAAGCTTGACAGATGGTGAGAGCATCCTGCCTGTACTCAGACCATGCCAGCTGAGGATACCTGGTCTTTAATAATCAGAGTTGCACTTGAATGCAAAAAGCTTTTCAATCACCTTAAAGCTGGGACAATCTAGATGAGTACAATGTCTGGTAAATCTAGTTTTGCTGTTTTTTATGAGAAACAGAACAATGGTTTTGGTATTAGAGAACACTGGATGCTTCGGACTGGAAATTGAAAGCCTCTCTCTGTGAACCTGGATTCTTTTTGGACCCACACTGTTCCTTGAATGATCTTGGGTTAGAAACTGTGTTAGTGAGATTATTAACTCTTTCCCAGACAAATTTTTAATAGAGAGTTCTGCCAGTCCTGTTCCTTGTAGAGAACAAACCAGAGCTCCCTGATGTGGGCAATTTTCAAGTGGCATTCCAAGAAGTTGGAATGCCACTCCACAGAACACAGTCAAATAGAGTAAACCAATACATGTCTGCACTGAACAGCCAAGCAGCTTCTAGACAGCTGGCTTTTGTACAAGGTGGGTAGTTTAGGGGACATATATTAGCCCTAGGGCTTGATCTGTAACAGGCAGAGCACCCAAACACTCTTATTTCGGCTTAGCTCCACCTTCTCTTAGAAATTGGAGGAAAAATTAAGTTAATATTTTTCTAAAATATGTCTCTCAAAGTGAGATTTCATTTTGTAGGAATGTTATCTGAATTATGCAGAGAACTCATATGGCTTTCCACTTACTCTATGAATAAAATACATTGTATCTACAAATGCTTGCTAAGACGCGAAAAGATTAGAAAGTTGCGGAATTGAGGTGAATGGGGTCATGACTGCCAGCTGTGGGATGGGCAAAGTAGAATGAATTTGGGATAGTGAAAGCAAGGTAAGAGAACATGCCCATCTGACATTCTCTCTTTTGAAAGTAGCGAGAGCTGGGAAGCCCTGAGTCTTTGAGAGGTGTATTTGATATACTCTTTTGTCATTCCATGTGTCATCTGAGGGGGAGGAATCCTGGGACTTCTGAATATGTCTGTCCCTTAACATGTGATTCGGGAATAGGAGTTTTTAATTTATTGCCTTTGGAATATCTGAGATATTCTCTTTGTCTTTGTGAGCTGAGATTTGGTGAAGAGAATGGAACTTAACTCCAAACTTAAGATCTAAAATGATAAAATATAGAGTTAAAGTATGGCAACTGGGAAACTGTCTCAAGGAATTTTTACTGATAGAGGCTGGAGACTGGTCTAGATGGACCAGGGAACAGCAGCAGGACATGGCCAGATAGTCTAAGCTGAATCTGTCAGACAAAGCTCTTGTACTCCATACTGATGATTCAGGGCTTAGCCCACTGTACTTATGTCATGGGATTGCCAGTCATCCACCCCATTAACCATTTTTTGATCTTATGCAAAGATAATAGGTCTAGTGTCAGAACTCAGTGTGATATCCATTCTACATACATGGAGAGTGGCGAAGTCTGCAGTTGGCCCTTGCAAACACAGTCAATTATTAATGTTGAGGCAGCAGCTGACACTTTTACTTCTTTCAAAGAGATGCACTGTCATTTGCAGTTCATAAGAATGATGTCACTTCATGTTTATAGAAAAAAATTAAAAGTTTTACTTTGTAGGTATAGATATAGAAAAGAGAGACTTTCAATATTTCTTTAACCTTGAACAATGTCTTCATTCACAAGAATTCAAAATCCATTCTAACTTCACTGCTGATATCTAATCAAACATGATTTAGTTTGTAATGTTTGTGAATAATTTGCCCAATACATAGTTAATGAAAATTGGGGAAAAAACACTTTTTCTTGACATCTTCAATGAATTAGCTTTTTTTGCCAGGGAAAGAGAGAACTTCACAGAACTGTCATGAGTTGGGATTTTTAACTGGGATTCAAGAAAGCTGTTCAACAACTTGTAGTTGAGAAAAAAAGATTAAAACTCTGTAGTGTTATATTTTCTGTTCCCAAGCCACCTTTGCTATGGATTGCTGTTGAAATCAGACCTTCTTCTGAAGATTAGCAAGGTAAAACTGATTATGAAAAAATTCTAAGTTAAGAACCAAGCATCCCTTTCCCATTATATTTTTTTTAATTGGTTAAAATATGCAAATAAGGTATATTTCACTTCTAGTATATGTACTTTTTTTTCTTAATTGCATTTTCTGTCTTTATCAGAAGTCCACCAAAAGTTCATGGAACTGTTACAGCTTCTAACTAGCTCTGGTTAAGGGCACATTTCCTCTGTTCCTGTGTACTTTTCAGCGCAAATTTGGAAACTAGACATGTCTTCAGGGCCAATGGCCATGTCACAGCAAGTTATACTCAAAGACCCCAAGTTTGTATCAACAGAAGTAATAACAAATTTGAAATTTTGCTGACTCCCCCACAACAAAGACTATAGGCTGAACAGGACAATGAATGAAAAATCATAGGTGTTGTTTCACATCTCATGCAGGACTTCTCTTAAGTACTTTAGGTAGTATTACAACACTACCATCTACTTTAAGATAGGAAAAAAAAATAATACTTCAGTAACTTTGTAACAGCGAAACTTCAGAGATTTTAGGAGACTAACATCAGTGTGACAGAATCTGGATGCATTTGTTTGTGTTCTACAGAAGAAACTGGTATTGCAGCTTTTGGTCTCCAGCTATATTATTTTTAAGCTACAAGAGTCTGGAAACCAGTCTTTCCTCTTAACTTTCTTTGTGTGGGAAGCTTTAAATCAAATTACAGTTTGGTTTCTGTAACTTGTAGGCCAACCTCCATTACCTTATATACTACCTAAGCCCACAGCTGAAACAATAGTTGAAATGAAATTCTGAAGCTATAAATAGCTTTTACTGTGTAGCTGCTAGAATACATCTTGCTTATGAGCATTGTGTTTAATTTGCATTGTTTTACACCCTGTAATGGAAAGGAGTCCATAAGACCCTGGAATCTGGACCACAGTGTCTGCTTCCATTGTTGCAGAATTCAGTCCTGCAGATGCAGATGCGGTTGTCATCTTTGCTTTACTATTAGCCAGTGCTCCATAACGACATTTAAGAGCTGCAGGGACAGTTTTGAGCTGTGACTGCAGATTGTTATTTGGCTGGTAAAAATCACTTGGGAGGTGTTAGGGCCATTGTCTGAAGTTTATATTTGAATGCCTTCCATCTAAAAGGCAAGATGCCAATTTCCTTTGGGTTCTTTTTTTCTGGGTTTCTTTTGGCTCCCCTGACAGAGAGCTGTCTCCTGATGCTGACAAAAATCTTCAGCGTGTCCCTGTTTTGAAGTTTTCACTCTCATTTAAAACATGATGTAGGGTCTCCAGTGACACATGAGTTTCATAAATACAATTATGCATTTTTTGGGGAGAGATCTGATTGTACTCACCGTTGAACTCCTGTTGAGGGAAGAGCATATGCTAAATATCTCAGATCTAGCACATGCCTTTAATATCACTTACCTAAGGTGCTATTGATGTTTATCCAGACCTTGAGAAGACTGATCAGAGTCCATTCTTGAATATTACTATTCATTTCTTCCTGAATATTCACAGGGAGCAATAGTGCACAGCTGCCCCAGTGGGAGTAATTGACTGTTTAAATATGAAGTTCACAAAAATGTTTTGTCTGGCTGCTTCTCTGTCTTCCCATCTTCTGTACACTATGTGCCTTCCTAAGCTATAACCTTTGTACTGAAGTACTGTCCCCCTGTTGTGTTGTGAATACAGTGAGTCCTGGTACTGGCAGAGACCTCAGGAGTGTATTGCAGTCCATATGCTAAATACTAATATAATAATATATTAATAGCTATTAATTATTTTTTCTTAATATTTAGCCAAAGAAAAAAGAAGTTAGTGTGTTTTTAAACGTTAGGAGAAAAAGTATAGTTAATTTGTACATATTTGGAACTTTTAGGTCTTTTAAAAAGGAAACAGCTTTACTTGCTAATGCAGTCACATTGATTGCTAAAGTAATCTCAGCTTTCTTGCTTTCACCTTCACATTACAGATATTGCTGGGTTCAGTATGAATCTGTCAGCTTAACTACTCTGTGTTCTAGGAGTGCCCAGCCTAATAAAACATTAATGGCTGACATTTCTAATGGCATCCAACAATTTCAAACTGTGTTCTACCAAAGGTTACTTTACTAGCCAATCCATCCTTCATTGCTTTTCCCCACCAAGGACTTAAAGATATTAATCAATTACAGAAATGCTAATGTAAGAACATGTGAACAGCTATTCATTGTCTGACCAGTGACAGTGATCCATGTAGCTTATCAGCCTGCCTGTGGTACTGTCCAGTAGAAGATTCTTAGAGGGCATGTATCGAGTGAACTCTGTTCAGTTTCCCTCAAGCTGTGGCTTAGAAGCTCCATCTAGAGCTCTTTTAGCCATGATAATAGATCTGCTTTACACTAGTCTATTTCCTGAACCCTTTTTGTTTATTTAGTGCTCACATCATGTAGCAATAAATTTCCCATTTTAATAATGTGTTGAGTTAAAAATTCTTCCCTGTGTTTGCCTTAAACCTGCTCCTGGATCACTCATTTTGCTTCCCCAGCCTGGAATGCTATGAAGAGCAGCAAAACAGGATCTGAAGGATCCTACCCAGATCCAGTTACTAGGACAGAACGTCAGGGCTGAGAATGGCCATGACTACCAGACTTCATTTTTATTGCAACAATACTTGCAAGTGTCAGGGCCCCTTTGTGCTAACAGACTTCTGAGAGTATGATGCAAAGAACTGATAGTCTGAACAAAAGAAGCAGCTGAAGTGGAGTAAAGAAAAATAGGCAGTCTCATCCTTTCTGTCTCTCTGGAAAGAGATAGAAAGTCACAATTACTGCCACTGCTGCCCAGACAGCAAGCTGGGAAATGTCCTTGTTCACTATGTCCTCCCACTTCTACTTACAATCTTTTTCAGCTACTTTTTGCCATTTTTGCTTGCAGAGGCATTGGCAATTAGACTGTAGTAAGTACAGCAGCAACTCTAGGAGGCAGTGAGAAGTAGAGCACAGGGGAAAAAGGTGAGCAGGACAATGGAGGCAGGGAAGCAGACAGTGATGAATGAAAGAAAAGTCATGCCAAGTCAGAACAAAAAATCATCTAAGCCACTGCTTTAACTCCAGCAGGACTCATATCAGGAAAAGAAGCAGAGTTATGTACTGGAGTCATAGCTGAATGGTCGGTGGAGCAGTGATTCCCTCACATGGTCTTGTTGCAGCAGGGTCTTTGAGGCAGGGATGTTAAGTCAGTTGCTGCTCCCTGCTCAGGGCTACAATAGTGAAGAACATAGGCACCAAGCTTTATTGCTACCCATGGGAACAAGCAGCTACAATGGACAGGAGAAGGTGAAAAGACATTCCAGATCAAGTACTCTATTAAGATTTATAACTACAACTACCTGATGCCCACAGCTGTTCTGTTGATATCCCTTTGTACAAAACTGCTGCCAACAAGGGTTCATTCAAGCATTGAGTACTAATATGCAAAACTAAGTATGAAGCAGAGGTAAAATTTGAGGAAAGATGCAGGACTGTAAGAATAAGCAGTTCTTCCAGAATCTGCAGTTCTAAACCTGTAGCATGGCTGCATCAATTAATGTCTCAAAACCAAACCAGAAATAGTGGCCTGTAGAAGGCAGCAAGGATAAGTACAGGCAAGTGCATACTGATATTTCCCCAGAATACTCTCCCAGAAGCCAGGAATCTACACATGCCTTTAAGACTTTAATGGCTTTTACTGCTGTGAGTTTGTTCATTCCCTTTTTGAATCTGTAAGACCTTTAGCATCCACTGTTTTCTATGGCCAGGAGTTCCATCACTTAAACATCACAGTGGTCAAGAAATATTTCCTTCTATTATTTTGAATGTAGTCATGATCATCTTGCTTGCTATTCTCTAGTTATTATATTGAAAGAAACACTGAAAAATCTTTTACATTCCACTGTTTACCTTTTAAACCACTAATATATTTCGGATTAAATGGTCTCTGTTCCGGATTGAAGAATTTTAGATAGTTAGTTTTTCTGGTTTGTGCTCCCTACCTCTGGCAATACTACTTGTCTTTTTTGATATCTTTTCCAATTCTACCTTATTTCTTTTGGGAAAGGAGGATCAGACCCACTTGTAATTTTCATGATACCAAAGTGTCAGGGAGCTACACAGTGGAATTTTCCTGTCCTCATGATTCCTGATATTCACCAGTCTTTTTTGAACTGTTACAAAGTATTTGGATTATGTTTTCATCAAACTGTTTACTAAAACCTCAAGATTTTCATCTTTCCTGGTAACAGTCAGACCAGAGTGACAGTTTATATGTAAAGTTCAGGTTGAATTTTCCGGTGTGCATTCACCTGAGCTGAATTTCATCTGCCATTTCTTTGCCAAGTTTCTCATTATCAAGAGGCTTTTCTAAATTGTCTCTCTTCTTTATGGCCATGAATAGTCTAGTGTCATCACCATTCTTTGTCAGCTAAATATTCTCTCCTCTTTAATTTATGAATACACTGAGGACCTCAGGTTCTAGCACATAACCGTACGGGACTCCATTCCATTTTAAGTCTTAGGCTCTGTTTCAGATCTTCTAAACCATTCTTTATCTGTCCAAGGACATTGCCATGTTGTTTAGTTTATTTAAGAGTCTTTGGGTGAGAAAAATTACTGAATGCCTTTTGGAAAAAAATTAGACCATATCAAAGGAATACTCTTTGTCCACATTCTTAATTGCTTCTTCAGAGAAATTAAACAAATTTGTGAGGCACAATTTTTCTTTCAAAACAAAATCAACAAGCAAATAATGTTGACTCTTTCTATTCATATTTATCCATATGTCCATTAATTTTATTATGTAGAATAACTTCCACTAACTTGCCCAGATCATTATGTTGCTCATTGGTTAGGTCTTTCTTGGGTCTCTCTGGAACTTCTGAAAAAAGATTGGCATCATTGGCCATCTTCTAGTACCAAGACAACTTTAGACAAGAAGTGTACTGCAGTTAGTGCTTCCTTATTTCATCTTGAGTTCCCTTAGAACTTTGAGATGAACAGCAGCTGCTGATGCCTTATTATTAGTTTCTTATGTCTTTTGCAAGTTTCTTCCCATGCTTAATGCGTTTTTTTTTTTTTTTCCTGTCTCCAGTTTGGATTGCCTTACTGTGCCTTACTGTGATTTTTTTTCACTTAACATGCCAGCACTTGAGTTTTCTGAAGGGTGCTTTCTCTCTTTAGAAGCTGACTGTATCCTGCTTTTTAGTCATGTTGGATTTCTTCTGATCCTTCTTAAGTCTTTCTTTATGTGTGGTACTAGTTTTTCTAAGAATCCAATAAGTGGTGGCCATTCCAAACTGTGGGAGGAAGCTGCTGATAGGGAGGGTGGCTGTAGAACAGAACAAAGTAAAAAGAAAGAAGAGGTGCAGAGGAACTTGATGTGGCTCTATTGGAGAGCAAGAAAATATTACTTATACTTCACCAATGCAGTTTGGATGGACTAAGGATCATGATATTTTGCTAAAAGGCACATAGGCTGTTTGCTGTAGAGCAGAAGATTGAACTCAGATCTTCAGAGTTCAGGACTGTCACACAGTCAAAGCACCAGATGCATCTCTCTTACTCTTATAATATAAGTGCTGTTGCTAGGATGATCTTAGTCCCATTAGCAAGTCAGCATTTTCACTAGCACAGTGGCTTAAATAGTATTGCAAATGAACCACAAAGGAAGGAAAATAAAATCAGAGAGATTGGTGTCAACAGCTTTCAAGGAGCCTTCTCAAACAGTTGACTGGTTGCTTCAAGAGGCAGTTCTGGGAAAAGAGGATTAAATATGGGAAATGTGAGAGATGCAACTGGGATGCATATGGCTTCTCTTGAGAAAGAAAATAGTAAAATGTGTGGAAGTATATGGGGAAGAAACAGTACTTTATTCTGCTAGCTTCGTATTTTAAAGAAGAAAGACCCATGTCTATATTTTTCTTTATTTTGACTATTTCATTTTGCCAGATGCAAGTAGTAGACAAACATACACAGAATGAAGAGAAGAAAATACCAATATACTCACCTAATGAATGACCTTTTTTTTTTTTCTTTTAATAGAACTGAAGAATGTTACTTCTGTATGTTAAATTATGGTGAATTATAAAAAGTCAGACAATTAAAAATGTTTATCTGGAGATGTATGTGTACAGACTTGGTTTTTAAACATGGTAATAGTCTCTACTGATTAAAAAGAGAGGCACAGAACTGCATCATTTGCTGCTTCTCTTAGCTCAGGCACTGATTTGTAACCTCTGGCATATTACTTTGCATGTTCTGGCTGTAGAAATAATTGGAAATGATAACACAACAGGAAATATTTCTACAGTAAGTGCTTATAAGAAGCTGACATTTAGATTATTGATGTCATATGATCCTCAGCATATTCAGCTTTCAGTATGTTTATTTTTATTTTTAGTTTCTTCCTTTTCAGTAGTAAGTCTTTATACAAGCAAAAGTTATCTGGACCCACTTTGACTTCCGTGGTCTGTTTCTCCAGGAAGTGGAAACTACTAATTTTTTAAAAAATTATTTATTTTTAAATTTTTTTTATTCACAGTGATTACTTATGAACATTTCTATTTATTCTGGCATAAATACGCTGTGACGTATGTCTACTTTTTAAAATATTTCATTAAAAATAAATAAAGGGATTTAGAGTTGTCTTCTATTGCAAGTGTATCTTACAATTTTAGTTTTAATATAGAACATTCAAAAATGTCTTGGATCCATTGTTCATTTGTGGATCTACAGATCTTTGCCTTGAGCCCACTGAACATTAGTGAGCACAGAGTACAGTGTAGGAACGAATAGGAAGCTTTGATATAACTCTCTGATATACAGAATTATCTTTAAACTCTTGCTGATTGTGCTGTCTGTGCCTCTGCACAAGACTCTGTAGTGAAGGGAGGAAGATGGAAGAGAAAAAATAAGGCACTTCACGTAGAATGGAGCACATTGAAGATTTATTTATTATTTCCAATTTTAGAACTGAAATATATGGCATTTTTGAACTACATTTCTGAATATTGATTTTAATTGATACAGTAACTTTAAAATGATTAATCAGTTGTGAAACGCCATTTATTTTGTTATGAAGTTAATTCTGGTTTTTTGTTTGCAATTTTGAATACAGATCTAAGAAGCTATTTTTTGTCTTTTTATAGTTTATTCCTGATTTTGTAGAGTTATACCATTTTATGTGCTACCAACTTTATTGTTATGAATTTGTAGTTGTAATACCCTTTAAAAGTTGCCCATCTTCAAGACAACAGTACAGAAAGTAATTTTGCAGTACTCAGCAAAATAATATTACATATTCAGTTTAGATTCCGTAATTTCCTTGCCATGAACCTCGCAAGTATCTTTCTCTCCTTCTTGCTTTATGATGATTTCATACCAGGCCCCACACTTGTTAAATATGGCCATGGCCTTTTGAAAGTGATAAGCTACTACTGTGAAATGTTGAGATGTTCCAGCTTTTCCCAGATAAAATACAAGACCTTCACCTCTTTCAGTGTTCAGAATATGGGTCTCTTGAATCTATTCCAGTAATGTAAAAATAAATAAAAAATCAATACTTCCTGGAATCTAGTACAAAGTCTGGATGCGCAGTAGAGATAAGATAAGCTTCCCGTGTGTGAAATCTTTTCACCTTTGTAAAAGCAAACTGTGTCATAAATTTCCAGTGAAAACGTTAGCAGGAACTGATGTAATGTTCTGAATGAAACTGAATAGATCTTTTTCCCTGTCTTCATTTCACATGCCACACTACTGCATACTGAAGACCATTAATTATATGGGGTTTGGAGGCAGGGGTAGGACAGTTGTGTAGGCTTAGAACTCTGGGAGACTACCTGCTGCTTCTGACAGGCAGAGCACACAAGGATGCTAATTTTCTCCAAAACTTCTGACACAAGTCTCATGGATTAGATAGACAGTGGACCTTTTATGATATAGAAACTCTTAAATAGAAGGAATGTGGTTGAAACAAATGAAGACATAGAACAAAATGTCTAACACAATGACCATGAGTTGAAAAAGATTTTGTTGCTTGCCTTTTGGATGAACTCCCAACAGAAAAAAACTAATATTTAGTCTTGTCTATGGTTATCTATCAGGAAAATGTGTTGCATCAGGAAAACATGTTGCATCATTTGTCTGCTGCTTCCAGGTGCTTAAAAAAGCTCAGTGGTTGCTCCCACTGAAACTTGAGTGCTGTCCAAATGTTAAAACTGGTTTCTAAAAAGCTCAGTTCATTCTAGAAGGCCATGCCCTATGGGACAAGAATGAAAGCACCCACTGCCCTACTTTGTCGTTATCATTGGCACTTTCCCTCTCAGTTTTGCTGGCACAAGTCTTTATGGGACCATGTAATAAACTGGATCCAGGGCTGAAAAACACCCTTCTTTTCTGCTGGGTTATTTTGAAGCAGGATCCACAAATAGTTGCACCAACAGTGGTGGAGGGATAATACACCACTGTCTAGAAATGAGTGGTGGAGATGGGAATATCTCAAGCTTTGTTCTTCTGAGTGGAAAGCTTTTTCTGAGCTAGTCCATCTAATGCACTGGTTAGATAAAGCTGTTGTACTACCAAAAGACCCCAGGGGGCATATAGACACCTATATTCCACATGCATTGAAGTACATAGCCTAGAAAATTTCCACAGTGAAAGGACAGACTATGACATCTTTAGTAAAGCTGTGCATGTTTGTGAATAGTTTGTGTTTGATTTTATTCCATTCCTTTCAGTTTTTCATTCTTTTTCCCACACAAAAAGTCTTGTTATTTCCTTCTTAATTTACTTAATCGGTAATTTTTTTTTCATTTATTATACAAATAAGACAATTGGATTAAATGCTGGGAAAAGTAAAATTATAAAAATGTGTTTTAAATATGAGAAACTGCAAATACTCTACAGACATGTAAAGAGAGGTCCCTTCTCTAAGGACTTTACAATACAATTTGGAAGAAGGCAAAATGAATATCATAATCAGAAAGAAGAGTACAAAGAAATGATAGTTTTGCAGTCAGATTCTGACAAACTGTACTAGGTTACCATACACATAATCCATCAAAGAAGTAATTCCAAATGAAAGAGTAGCTTGGAGCTACATACCACATAAGTGATTGTGAACTTGTTAAGAGTCATTCTCTTCTGTGTGGGTTGTGAATGGCCTCAAGTAAAACCATCACCTGACACTGTTGGGAAATTAACTGGTGACTATAGTGAATTTCTGGTCAGTCACAATCCATCTTTCCAGATCACAGGACAGTTATCACTGGGTCAGCAGACTGAAAAGGCAGAAGGACCAGACTCAGGTTCCATCTAACACAGTATCTTGTGTTAAAGTGTGGAAACAATACCAGTGTTTTGAAAAGAAGGTGCAAACAACAGTCCAGGCCATACGATGATGATTCTTGCTCAGTTTTGAGAGTTAGTGGTGAAGATATACTCTGAAAGTATATATATTCTTTGTATTTCTAATTGTGGTTGCTCTTACTTCCCAAGATATCCAGCATTCTTCCAGGGAAGGGAGCAGGCCTGCCAGCAAAAAGCTGTGGAAGAAGCTCTCAGTACAGCTTCCCACGCTGTAGATGTTCTGTAAATAAGACTTTACTACTTCAGGCTGACAACTTTTGCTGAGTGAACTTATTGGAAACCGCTCCTTTCTTTTTTTCTATCTGTAGAGCAGATGATGTCAGAGGAAAGTGTTATGAAACAGAACCAGGACTCATCTTGTGAGGGCTGGTCTTTCCCACCTTATCCTCACTTCAATTAGCACGGCTGGGGTGTGGCACTAAGCAGATAATAGCCCTCTGGCAGTACAGCTGAATGCTGTTAATCTTTCAAGTTGTCTTTATTCTTTAGCTTTGTACATGCTTCATTAGAAAATGGAGTATATTACTCGTGGAAGGAAATAGTGGGTTTCTTTTCTCAACTGAGAGAACTGATCCTGGAGAAAAATGTGAAGTCTTGATGACAGTGATTCATGTACCAGCTGAGGTATGAAATACGAGAAGCTTGTTGGAATATTTTTCCTTCCTTAGTAACCCTTTAAAAATTTTTAGGAGCTAACTCAAATTACTGCTAGTTTAAGAATACTTAAAGTGGTAAAATTTTAATCTATCTAGGTCTCATTTACAGTTTGGCTGTTGCTACATGTGTAGCAGCAGCAGGAACCAGTCTGGTGTATCCATGTGTATCAGAAGAGTCTCTCTTGCATGCAGGCACACGTGCACCTGTAGTAGGGAAATAGCTCTGAACAGTAAGTGTAGAGTAGGCGTAGTAAAGTACAAACTGTTTCACAGTATTTTTTCCTTGTCATTTTCCTCCTTTGTCCTCTTTCCCCTTTTCATGTGTTGTATAGTATTTGAGCCAAACCTGAAGGTCAGTAGATACTCTGATATATCTCAGTGCTGATTGTAGGTTAAAAATTATGCCTGTGAACTGTAAATATGTCCTGCTCATGCAACATGTAAGCCAGCATTGTGCAGTTCTGACAGGTTTCTGGATGTACTATAAGGACTAGTTATTCTTGCAGAATAGTTCATTACATTCTGATTTTCCTCAGGGTTTTTTGTTTGTTTTCTTAGTTGTGCTCTAGTTCATCTATGCTGAAGTTGGTCCAAAGAGGCAGACTTGTCCAATGTTAAAAATGGACATGTCCAATGTTAAAAATTGAGATGAAAGACTTTTAGTCAGAAGCTTCCCAGATCTGAGGTCTTTACCACAGCCATTCTGCAAAACTTGATTTTTTTTTGTACAAGAAAATGTTTTTGTATCCCTTTAGCTTTTTTAAGAGACTGTAAACATGAACTAACATAATTATTTTCCATGGTCTCTTACTTGCTTGAGTGGCATAATTAGCCTTATACTCAAAGAAAGCTTGAACCATTTATTTATTTTATAGTATAAGCTAGGAGACTGGGATTATATTAAAATTTTCACCAAAAATGGAAGCAAGAGCAGAAAATAATACAGATGCAAATGTAACTAACCTTTCCATTGGAATTTCCTGATTTTGAAAGTGGTTTACCACATTTGGATCAGATTTTGAAATATTTAGACCTTTGTATAACTTTGTATATACATGGATAACATTAGTCACTAGATAAATGTTTGCAGGAACGTAACAGTGCATTCACTTTATTTTTTCATTTAATTTTCTAGATTTTTTTTTTTTCCTGAGGAAGAAAGAAGTACTTCTCATAAAAGAAGAAACTTCTCATAAAAATACTCCAAGTAGTATTGCCAAGGGTGAGGGAGGTCAGTAGATGGGAGCTTCCCAGAGACCTGTTAATCATTAGGATCCCCAAAAAATACCATGAACTGATGGCACCTGACTGTCCTGCTCTTCTCTTGCCCCTCATGCAGGATTTCTTGCAAAATACTAAGTATTGGGATATGGGAGACTAAGATCCCACAGAAAAAAATGCTATGAGGGGAGAGGAGGATTTGGGGCAGTGAGAATATTCATTGAAAATGTATTTTTCCACAGCTTGGTGGTTGTATAGTATGGGAAGACTTGAAGTATAGCATGGGAAGATGAAAAGTTAGTTCTAGTGTATCTGGGAGACCTGGATTTCTTGGGAAAAGGATACTCTGCTGCTCTTCTGAGGACAACAAAATTCAACTACCTTTTCTTAAATGGGCTTATTAATTTCATTTAAATTGAAAATAAAATAAACCCTTTCATGTTTTTTGGCTAAGAATAAGCTTCAGGGAAAAGTCCCTCTTCTGTTTCCACAAAGGAATCCCTCTCAGAAAGACAGGATCATTTGAAGAAGCTAAAACTAGAAAGGTTTTACAATTGTTTTCATTATGTGCAGCAAAATATATCATAGATCTGACCTTTCCAGTACTGCAAATCATATTTTGTGACATTCTCGTGCATCAAAACTTCCTTTAACCAAGTTCTTCCATATATTGAAAGATCTTTCTCTGCTCACAGCAAGAACAGCAGAGAAAAGTCTAGTTCCCCTTCCTTTACAACTGCTTTGTTTTGGGATCCTCAGATGTCAGAATGACCCTTTGGAACCATTAGTAGCAGGTGTTAATTAGAACAATCTTTTGGCTGCTCTGACAGACTCTAGGGGCAAGCCGGGGTTTCAAAGCCATATGTACACATTCACTCCAGTCCTTTGCTCTGAGTAGTAAAAAATGCTGCTTGGCCACAGCCCAAGACCCAGCTCTGAATAATTAAAGCATAAAGCTTGACATTTCACATTTCAGGCTTTATTGTCCCTTCCCCTTGCACTATTTTTTTAAGTGCATGAATAGACTTCATGTTAACAGTTAGGGATCTTGGCCAGGAGTCATGGTGTTTATTTGCTTCAGAGTATTGTCGATAAGGAACAAGGAATGGTTTCTTTTTCTCTTTTAACTAAGTTTCTTTAATGCTACTCAAAAATTAAAACCATCCTGATACATTCATAAACAATCTATATTTGTGTCTTTTCAGTATAGTTTGGATATAATGTGATTCACTTGGGCACTTTTAAAAGATGTGGCTTATTCTTCACTCATTGTGGTTACCTTGGTAGCTAGCATACAGCTATTTAAAAAAAATCATCGTAATTTCAGTATATTTCATCATACTTTCAGTAGCTCCCTACCTTTTCCACTCTCTGATCTTGGCTAATCAGAACATAGTACCTGTATTTGGGTATCCAGCATTTTTCGCTTTCTCACAGAGAAATGAAGGGATGTGTCTTGTACTCCATCCTCTATTGATTGGTGTTTGACCTATTTTTGGACTCTGGCAACAGGTCTTTGTCACAATGGACAATGTTTAAATATGAAAGCCTGGGCTTGCCTCTTCTACCTCTAAGCTGAACCTTTTAGAAGAAATATTGCCATGGAGCCCAGCCTTTGAGGTGGGCCATGAGATGACCAGTGCTGGAGACTCTTAGTCCCCCGTAAGATTTCTAAATATCAGTCTAAGAATCTGTTACTGCACTAAGGAACAAATACATACATGGAGTAGTAGTGGATGCATTCCCTTTGTGGCTAAACCCTGAAAACATCCCAAAATAATTGCTCACTGACGGTGGATTACATTTCTAATCTTAATAACCAAAGCCATGTATTAAACGCAATCAGAGAGTTTTCAGGTTCTGTGCATGTTTTTTCAGGGTGTTAAGAAAAAGTCAATTAGTAGTTTTTCAGCTACTGCCTCACATTTTATCCTGCATGTAACAGAACATAAAATGCTTCTGTGTGATTTGAAACCATCTGGTGGAGAGTCTGTTGACGTAAGTCTAGGAATTCTCTTGCACCTTGTAGTCAAAACACTGGGAATAAAATACCATTGACAAGTATTTAGGTGGAGGTTATGTTGGTGATGCTCTGATAACACAGCAAATTCCATCTTAATTCTATATATCAAAAAACTCCAGAAATCTGGTAGTGTGAATGCTGCGGGATGCTGGGCAGCCAGATGGCTGCTGTGTGTGCCTTGTGCAGGGTTCGGACCGGGGAACAGGCACAGGAAGGTTCTCACACTGTTCCTCAGTGTTTGCCAATGTCTTTTCCAACAACACTGAACGCTCAGAGCCTGTTGACATGTTCTTTGTCTTGGACAACAGAACAGTTTGTGAATATATTTTAAAATGGAAATTTTGGTTAAATGCCACTCTCATTGCAGAAGAAGGGTTAGAGAAGGAAAATTGAGCTAAAGAACCTGGACTGTAAGATATTTGACACAGTCTCCCACAGCATCCTTATAGCTAAACTGAGGGAGTGCGCTCTGGACAGTCAGGTGGTGAGGTGGACTGCGAACTGGATGAAGGAG
The DNA here is from genome assembly GCF_964273445.1 of Streptopelia decaocto. Taxonomy (NCBI): domain Eukaryota; kingdom Metazoa; phylum Chordata; class Aves; order Columbiformes; family Columbidae; genus Streptopelia; species Streptopelia decaocto. Next base: position 22,490,030 of record NC_138661.1, read on the forward strand.
AGAAGCCAGAGAGTCGTGGTCAATGGGGCGAAGTCCATTTGGAGGCCTGAATCTAGTGGAGTGCCTCAAGGGCCAGTACTGGAGCTGGTGTTATTCAAGATATTCATCGATGATTTGCACGAGGGAATAGAGTGCACTGTCAGCAAGTTTGCTGATGACACCAAGCTGGGAGGAGTGGCTGACACACCAGAAGGCTGTGCTGCCATCCAGCAAGATCTGGACAGGCTGGAGAGTTGGGCAGGGAAAAATTTGATGAAATATAACAAGAAAAAGTGTAGAGTCTTCCATCTGGGCAGGAACAACCCCAGGTTCCAGTACAGGTTGGGGGATGAAGTATTAGAGAGCAGCATAGGGGAAAGGGACCTGGGAGTCCTGTTGAACAGCAGGATGACCATGAGCCAGCACTGTACCCTTGTGGCCAGGAAGGCCAAAGGCATCCTAGGGTGTATTAGAAGGGGGGTGGTTAGTAGGTCGAGAGGGGTTCTCCTCCCCCTCTACTCTGCCCTGGTGAGACCACACCTGGAATATTGTGTCCAGTTCTGGGCCCCTCAATTCAAGAAGGACAGGGAACTGCTTGAGAGAGTCCAGCACAGAGCCACAAAGATGATAAAGGGAGTGGAGCATCTCCCTTATGAGGAAAGGCTGAGGGAGCTGGGTCTCTTTAGCTTGGAGGAGACTGATGGTTGACCTCATTAATGTTTACAAATATATGAAGGGTGAGTGTCATGAGGATGGAGCCAGGCTCTTCTTGGTGACAACCAACGGTAGGACATGGGGTAATGGGTTCAAACTGGAACACAAGAGGTTCCACTTAAATTTGAGAATAAACTTCTTCTCAGTGAGGGTGACAGAACGTTGGAACAGGCTGCCCAGGGAGGTTGTGGAGTTTCCTTCTCTGGAGACATTCAAAACCCGCCTGGACACCTTCCTGTGTAACCTCATCTGGGTGTTCCTGCTCCAGCAGGGGGATTGGACTAGATGATCTTTTGAGGTCCCTTCCAATCCCTAACATTCTGTGATTCTGTGATATCTGTAAATACATGTATTTAGGGTGCAGAACGGGCATTTAAGTACCAAATAGTTCCTTCCACACGCACCATCCCAAGTGAGAAGGGGTGTTGAGGGAAGCAATACTGGGCATAAGGATTCCTACCCTAACTCTGATACAAATTTAACATGCGGCAATGCTGTAAGTTGTCAAATTTCCCTCTATTTCCATTTCTCACTCTGTAATGGAAGGTAGGTATGGGACAGAGATTATTTGCACTTAAAGAGAGTTTATAAACTGAACAATCCTATAATAATAATATTTTTAAAAAATATTACTTTTCCATTTTTTATGAAAATGTTTTTTAACAACAAAGCTAAACAAATTTAAAATTTAAAAATTTAAGAAGTAAATTTTTAGGTTTGTGTGGTGCGATTTTTTTAGCAAAACAGAAAAAGCTGTCACAAAATACTACTTCTTATGAAAATTTAATTTCAGTGGAAAAACTATTTTTTCATTAAGAATGTTGCTGTTTCTCTTTTAATCAGGGTTTACTGTAACCATAAATTCACTACTTCAGATGATTTTTTTTTCCACAGATATAAATTATGAAATAAGAGCAAGAATTGCTTTCTTTTAGCATATAGTGCTTGCATAGTTCAGTAAAAGGGTATCAGGCTGTACTGGAGACCAACAGCATATCCAGTACAGCAGCAGCAGCAGCCAGCAAAAAAGCAGTAAATCTCCACAGTTGTTGAATAACCTCAGTCTTAACCCTTCCCTACCTTTTTTTTTTTTTAGTTTCCTCCCCCTGCCCCCCATGCCCACCTACCATGAATGCCAACTATTCTTGTGGATTTTATATGGGTGAGTACTCTAAAGAAGATCTCACAACGAACCACAAGTTTTGTCTAAGCCCTTGTAATGTCCACAACTTCTGATCACTTCTTAGAAGAAACAGTTGTGACCATTTGATGATAAATCACTTACTGGCATGCAAGGTTCCACTGTGCTTTACTCCCCCTCATGGTTATCTTTCATCTTCAGGAACTTTCTCCACAGAACTATTTCTTTCTCTCTAAAAGTTCAGTGCCCTTGGTGGCTTTTTTTTTTTTTTAAGAAGTATGTTGCTCAGTTGATGTTGTAGATTGCAGGGACAGTGAGATCTGAGTCCTGAATGCTCTGTGGATTTGCAGGCTCTGATCTGTAAGCAGGCAACAATGGTTTTACTGTCACTGGGCTTACAAAATCTTGGTCCTGGGATACCAGAGAAAGGCTTTGCCTGTCTCTCCTGGTCTTCCACAGTTTACAGCGTTGGAGTGCCTCATACCTGCAGTCCAAAACCAGCTTTGAAATACGTTCAACCATTTACATTTGTTAAGTCGTACTAAGCTAGCACAAGGATTTTTAAAATTTTAAATCAAACTGTGAACTCTTTGCTCTCACAAATCCTAAGGTGATGTCCTAAGGCTCATGATAAATTTTCACGGGACATGTTCTCGTTAACCTTGAGGGGGCCATTTCTGCAGACTTCTGAGGAAGGGCACTGTGAGCTGGAGCCTTGGGTAACAGTAAACACATCTGATACCCTGAGAGACCGAGGACTGGTCTCCCTTTCATTTGCTTTTCACTGCTGCTGTGTTAAGAGAAGGGTGGGAAGCAGCTAGGTTTCCTGACAGAGTGATCCTTTCTGTGCACAGCTTCCTGTTACATGTCATCTTCCTACATCATGCGCTCTCGCAGTCTTACATATGGAGATTATGGCAGAGGACAGAGAGGCGGGAACCTGGCTGGGTTGTACTGCAGCAATTCCTGACGGACACCAGGGTTTGGCAAAGCAGCTGGTATAGATTAAGCCAGTGCTTGGGCTGCTTTCATCTATGGAAGGGCTGGGCTAGCAAAGAAGTGGCCTCAGGATAAGAGAAATGCATTGGCTTTTTATGGATCTCATCCTCAGCCTCCTCCCTAGTTCCATCTAATGAACAATGGCACAGCTGAGGATGAGGCCACACACAGTTCAGAGAGTTTCTTTTTGTAACTAGATCTTGGGAAATATTTCCCTCCAATACAGAATTTCATGGATTTCCTTTGTGAGAGTTGTGAAAATAAACAAATAAACCTAGTCCTGCAGCTGGAATGTTTCTGACACTGTGAAATGCATTTGATTTCCCTATGTGGTGGTATCCCAGGGGCACTGCTCCTTTCAGATGGCCTTGTAACAGATACCCTTATGGTATCTGACCACATTTAGGTGTGGTTCTCTTCCAGTCAAGTGTCAACTATCTGGAATGAAAGTGTACACTGAAGATGAGAATTTTTTTTTTTTTTTTTTTTTTGGATTAATAGGAATTTGGCTGCCAGACCAAATTCCTGGTTCAGACATCATAGAGTCTGTCTTTAGGAGATTACCAGCTGTATACCACATATTGTCCACAATAACTGCAACTGCTCAGACCTCAGCATGCTTCCCACAGCTTTCCCAAGCTGGCTGAGACACTTGTGCAATATTGAAGTGACACTGACACGTTATTACCTTGTTCAGGCATAGCAGGTTTTCACATTTGTAGTTTTTTCAGTATTAGCAAGAATTTATTTATGATAATTTCATCTGGTGTTCATCCCTTAATTTTCTCTATTTATAATTACTTTGCCAGCTGGTCTGGTAACACAAATGCAGTTTTTTCTTTAGTATGTATGGTATGGAATTGCATGCTTCCACTCTTATGAATGATAAAATAGTTATCTTCAGAGAAGATACTTAAAAGAACCAATACAGTGCTTTGAATATTTACTAAATGTGAATATTGCCAAATGTAACTCCATCTTTTGTAGTCGTGAAGGTTATTCTAGTCCAATAAAATGTTATTAGTAAACAAGAGAGGAAAAGAGGAAGACAGAGATTCGGGTATATAATGTGTAGGGATGTTAAGCATAAGAATCTGTGGGGTTAACTCTCAAATTTGCCCTGAGGTCCTTTGGCTTTATATGTTACAGTTTTCCCTCTGTCAAACTGTCATACAGGGGTTTTATGTAACCCGTCTATAACCAGTAGTAGGGTTATGGAGCAGAAAGTGTTAAAGAAAATCACAGGATGAATGTCTTTGAAAAGAGAAAAGACACAAAAAGGGTAAGTCTTAATGAGAAAGATGCCAAGCGAAAGGGGATAAAAGTGAACACATGCACATTCACATTTTTAAATTCTACAGAATAGAACATCTCTGCAAAATATCAGACAAGCTCGAGAGAGGAGACAAGGGAGTGGGTGGTACCATGCAGGTGGCAATAGGGAGTAAAAAGTAGAATTGCTTCTTTTAGCATCAGTGCTCCATTAGATCTGCTTAAATATCTAGTGAAATCTGAAGTAAGAATGTGTGATCGCATCACAGATGACTGAATGCCAGTGCAGAGCTATATTCCTTTTCCTGTCCATGTACGCCCAGGTATGGTCACATCTCTTCCCACAGTGAATAAACAGCCAGAAACCACAACATTTGATCACACAGTGCCTTTGCAGGATGTCTGAAAGAATTTCCAGCTATGATAGCTGTGATTTGACCTTCATCTGTTTTCCATGGCTTGGTGAAAGCGGGATTTTCCAATACTTTCTCATTTTTATATGTGGCCAGGCCAGTAAAAAGATTGCACCTTCAACTTTCTGTTTTAAAATTATTATTTTTAAATGTTTGGAAGGTGATGTAATGTGGAGAGCTGGAGTAGAGAACTTTTCTCAAGAACTTGAAAACCGTACTGGATACCAAGAATAAAATGTGTAAATGAAATACTGGTTTCAAGAGCCACTAGGGAGTACCAGACAATAAAACAAGATTAGGTTGTCCATTTGTGAACATGTGCATATACACTAGCACAAAGCATGAACTTCAGTGAAGAAACTCATTTTAGATGCTAATTTACTTCTACTGAAGTCTGCTGTTATCTAGTCTTAAAGCTGTTGTTGGGAAAATTCAATCATCACTGTGGTTTAAATTCTTCTACAAGTGGTAAAAATTAATCCTGTATCAATACACAGCTGTAAATAAATGATATATGCTGTAATTCATTCTGTTGCTGACATAGTAGTTGCCTGACTGGTTTTGTATGGCTGAGGGGTCTCTTTCTAATGTATTTGATGACATGATATGGATGGCAGCCTATCCCTGACAATTTCACCACTGTTTATGACTATGTTAGAGCTGTTTTAAAGTTGCTGGTCACCAAAAAGATGTTCTGATGCTCATATTGAGGTGGCCTTTATTGAAGACTAAGTGTGACCACATTGCTATTTTAGCAGTTAATGTCACACCTAAGTGAAAAGCTGAAAGGGGAAGACCCTCATGAAACCTTGTTCTTCTTTTGCTGTTCTTATTACTCAACGGTGCCATCCCTTGGAGCCCCACAAAATGCATTATCAGTAGAAATGAATAAAGCCTTTCAACAGCTCTGTGGAGTACCCAGTACAGTTGTCTCCAGATTTCTGATGGAGACTGAAACACTAAGAAGCAAATGGCTTCCTAAATGATATCTGAGATGCAGGTACTCTCCTGTTTTCTCCTTCTGTGATTTAACCTTGTAGTCTGTATCTACTTTTCCAGTGTGATAGCTGTTGAAGGTTTGAGGCAAATCTCATTAAAATCAGTGTGAGTTGTTCTGCTGGTTCTTACCAGCCTCTCTGTTCTTTGAAGTTGTGGTAACGGTATGACCGACGGAGGAGCAAAGAGAGTGATAGAACAAAGCTGATGTTTTATTCCAGTAATAAGCTGACTCAATAGGGCAGGATTTACTGCAGCTGGCCAGGACTAATGGCTGTGAGTATTGTGGTGGCTGTGAGTTCGCTCTCTCTCGTCTTAGTGGAAATTCTGAGGAAGAACTGACTCCACCAAGACTGAAACATACTTACTAGTGGGAATAAAAGGGACCACGTGATACAGGGATGTCTGTCTCCAGACTGGGAATGCTTCCAGGCAAGAGATGAGGAGCCAGTTTATTGGATGTTTGGGTCAGGACACACAAGCTGCTGCTGAAAGTGTCTGTCTACAGTCTTCTTCTGCACATCCAAACAGGGAACCTCCTCTAAGGGAGAGAGGGTTTTTTTTCCCATTCTGTTTTCCCATTGCTGGTCTTACAATTCTTGATTGAGTGAAGAAAATGTGGACATACTTACATGCAATAGCAGCTCTAATCCTTTTTAGGTGGTGGGGATCCTTGCTGAAAGCTCCCTGCAGCGCGGGTGCTGTGTCCTTCCTCTCCCAGCACACTGTGATGCAGGGCTGGTGCTAGTGTGTGCCCTGTCTGCTCTTAGCACAGGGAGGAAATTAAATACAAAGATTTTTACTGAGAGTTATGAAGTCCTAATGTGGATGGACCCCTCTTTCTTAAATATAAAAGCTGCCCTTGCCCTTGCTGGTTTAAGTTCCTTTGCATAGGCAGCTAGAGTAACTTTATACTAAAACATCATTAAATACATAAGCCCCAGGTCTTCATCTTTATCTTCATCCACTGTATGTCCTCTACAACCAACAGTGATTGTACAGTAATGTCTAGATCTCTAGCAGTGTTTTTTTCCCTACAGGTGAAAATGTTAGCTAAGCTAAGACTGTAAACTTTCCTTGCAGATTTTCAGGTAAATTGGTCTGTTTGATGTCTCTATCCACTTATATTTGTAGGACAGTATCACCTAGTAGACCCAGATCTTGTTGACCAAAGTACTGTACCAACAAAAAAGAAAAAATCTGAGTGCTTACATGTTTAAAATCTCTATAATTATTTAGATGTTTGTAGTAGTTTTGCTTATATAGTACCTCAGCTCAAAAAGTAGCTTCATATTAAAATTTCTTTTGTTTCTCTTTCTCATGGATTTAATTCAGAAAAAAATGCACTTGGTATATTATGAAGACTTTTGTCACTAGACCTATTAGGTGTTAACTCATACATGCCAGTGTTGTTGTGAAATATTTTTTTAATTGTTACATGCAAGACCAAAATTGACTTCAGAACGATGTAAAAACAATCTCTATAGTCATATAACCTCAGATACTTTTTCATTTAGAAAGCTCAGTAAGAAATCTGGCTTTAATTTTTTACTTGTGGCTCTTGTTAGGTTTTGTTAACTTTATACATGTTTCTTCTTACCCAGGCAGTACCTTCTCATTTTTATATTTAATATTAATACTTTAATTGCCAATAGCTCAATAACAAATAGCCACGGCAGTATGAGTATTGCAGTTAAAAGTACTCTTCTGTGTAGCAACCTATTTTTAGCCTGAAAGAAAGAAAACAAAAATATTGTAGAAAACTACCACACTTCTTTCTCAGATTCTAGCAAGGTAATTCCTTCCTTTTCAAAGAAAATCTTCTGTCTGACAGAGCTACCAAAGAAACAAGTGCTTTTTTGAAAGTCATCCTTGGGGTGCTCTGCCTTCCACAGTTCTTGCCATCTGTTGTGAGGAAAAGTCATTTAGGCAGATATGGATGGCACTCATTTTATCAGGGTAGAATCTGCTCTTTGATTTGGGTCAAGTACCTTCTGTTGGAGAAACAATTACTGTAAACATTTTATCATCCCAGTGGACTGTCTTTCACATTGTCTAATCTAATGACTTAATTTTTTCATGGAATACACTTGGAAATTACAGGGACTTATGTCATTTTGTTTCCTATTTTCAGCCCCTCCATGCAGGGCTTTGTTCAGTTTGTTGTACACCTATTTAGGGGATGTATTTCTTTGTAACTGCATACACTGAGGGCAAGAAAAAGTGTATGTCAATTGACATCTTTCTAGAGTGGCTTAGAAATGCTTCTGGGCCTGAGCTGTGGCACTAAATATGTGAAGGCAAATTCAGCTTTCAAGCATATACTTCATGTAACTGCACTGAAGCCAATTGTGCTTGACTCACAAGAATGGACCTAAGGAGAAAGCTGGGTTGTCACTTGAAAATGTTCTGAGAGTGGGTCTACAGTTTCACTTATCTACCATGCTCCTCCAACAGTAGCAGTAAAGAGTAAAGAATTTTAATGGTGAAACACCGTCTTTCTTTACATTATATTCTATAGGCCTGGCTCATTGTGTTTGCACCTAGTATGTTTTCATAGTGTAATGCAGAAAGTAAAACTTATTCCTAAGGTGTTTACCGAAGACCAAAAGGTGAAAATAAGCAACAAAGAGGGTATTATTTTAGTTCTTTGTACTTAGCCTTTTCAGGTTGGCAGAGGCACAGGAGTTTAGAATCACTGGCTGTTTAATGAAGTTGAATACTTTTAAATTCAGTATTTATCTAAGGCCACACTACAGAATTGTTACGTAATTTAACTTTTTCATAACTAAAATTAGTTGATGCTGAAAGTTTTTACCATCAAGTAAAACTCTGGTGGTTATCCTCCTTTTCAAAACACATGCAACATGGTCATCCCTCGCTTATGTACTGGAAAAGATGCAAGTGCCAGTGCAGAGTTGCCATTATCTTTTTGTGGTACACCTTAAAGAGGTGGGTAAGTTTGCAGAGGTGAGGATTGTGTGGCAGGAAGGTTTGCCTAAAACAATCAGTGAAAACCTCTGGAGTCAGTTAAAGCTGGAAAACTTCTCACTTGTTAAGGAAATGTCTTGCTTGTTAAAGAAATGTCTCACTTGTTAAGGCACCTGGTCTGCCTTGGTTTTGTGTCCAACTCCGGAGAGCCCTATCTCATGGGTACATCTCCCACTACTTGTGAATGAGGCTGTGGTACCTTCTGCCTCTGACCTGTCCCCCAGTTTAGCTTTTTTGGTCTTCCTGTGTGCACACGGTCTACTCAGTTTCCTCAGTAGTGCTATGTGCCTGGAAAACTCTAACCAGCACAGGGAAAGGCTTAGCATGAAAACAAAAAAAAAATCCCAAACAGCCATTTGCTTAAGTCTCCACAAAAAAGACAAGAGTTTCAGTTCTCACCCTTAAACAAGATCCAGGCCTCACTAACAGAGCCAGGCCCCATTTTAAATATGATTTGGCAAAAGAAACGCAGACAGGAAAGTTTCTTGCATCTAGTTTGTTTGAGTGATGACCTTTATCTTTTTCCAAATGAAAATGAAAACTCTTCCTACGCTGCATGACCTCTGCGGAGCTTTAGTCAGTTGCATCATGATGAGATGATGTTATATATCAACATCTGTTTCTACTGTGTCCCTTTCCCATATGTGTCTTTCCAAGTTACAAACTTTTCCTCTCTCTTTATCTTTCTCTCTCCTGTTTTTCCTTCTTCTATTTTTTTTTTTTTTAATTACACCTCATCTGTCCTTCTCTCACTCATTAGTGTGACAGTGAGAAGGAATCTGTATGCATGAGAGAGGAATGAAGACACTTACTTTTGCTTTTTCCCCATTTTCATGGCCTTTTGCAATGTAACTAGTTACCTCTTCTGAAAGGGACGTCTGTGATGACTTTGCCACACTGTGAGTGTTATAATGGACTCCAAATTAAATGAATTTCAATGCTGGTGCAGAAGGCATAGCTTTACATGTATTTCTGATAGGAATGGTCAGGGAAGGACTTTTTAGATATAGCTGGTAAGAACGTAGCTGGAAAAACATCAACTCTCCATTGAGAATGAATAAACTTTTAGTACAAAGTAGCATGCCCACTTCAAGTCAGAAACTCAATATTTTTCCTGCATTCTCTCACTTAATCTAGTTCTTTACTTAATTCTTCTTTCCAGTAGCTATTTATCTTGGAAAACATTGTGCTTGCAAGGGCTCTCTTTGTGTATGGAGCTCTGATTTCAGCTATTATTTCTCTGATAGCTGACTATGATATAAAATCCTTAAACATATCATGCAGAATACAAGCAGAACATGTATAATTTGAAACAGATTCTTAAAGTTACAACTCATGGCAAATACTGAAACCGATGGTTAATGGTAATATCATTGTCATTTACACTTTCTGATGTTTTAAAAGCTACATCTTGAAGAGAGCTCTTAAGAGTATGAGGACCTTTACTGCACTATGGCTTCTCTTTATCTACAAAACTGTTTTCTGTGCAGGTGATGTTTTCTTAATTGTCATTTGGATACCTTTTTCTTGCAGATGATGTCTTTTTTTGCTTGTCATGTACAGGCCCATTTAGCCTTTGCCTTTGCAACAACAGCTGCTATTCTAGAATCTGCCCTCTAGGCATGACAAATTTCTGGATTTGTTTCTGGGAAGGCAGGGGAGAGTGACATCTGAGCCAGTTGTGCTTTTCATTGTTATTGACAGAAGAAAGCCAAGCACAGTACTTGAGCACACTGGTTGTTGCTTGCTATCCTTCCTGGACAAGGGCTGTCCATCTGCTTGTGTAGTGCACAGCACAGTAAAGCACCAGTTCTGAGAGACACTTTTTGGCACTAACACAAGATGAGTGGTTAATAGTAAATCTGCCATGGAGCATGACTCAGCCTTGGTAGTTAGATAAACAGATGGAACAAAATAGGTCTCTTCAGTCTCAGGTTTATATATACCACAGATTCTAAGCTGAATTCAGCCCTGAAGCATGACATCAAAGCAAGACCATTTCACCAGATCAAAAGCCTTGTGAATCACAAACAAGTTATGTGAAACTGAAATTAGTATCTAGAAAAACGACTTCCCAAGGGTCAGAAAAAATCCTGTGAAGCACTGATGTATATGGACAGATGTAACTTGTAGATAAGTTAGCAATAGAAAAGGTGCTTTTATGATTCCTTGAGTTAAGAAATTTGGGTCTAATAAAGGTCCCTTGATATGTCTGATGACAGCCAAGAGCAGAGGAATACTACGTGTGATGATGCAATTTAAAGGAATCAAGCATATGGGAAATGGGATCCCACTACAAATGCCAGATAGAAAAAACTAAAGAACTCTGTAGAACTGTCACCACAAGTACATTTAAAATGCAAGGTGAACCCATTAACTAGTGGCTTCTGGTAGCCTTTAAAATGGCTCTTCCTGGTGCTGTAAGAATTGGTTATAACCATTTGAGAAACAAAGGCAGCTTTGCCTGTGGAAATATTTTCTCACTTCCAAGGCTATGCAGCAGACAACACAAATGGGTGTAAGAGGAAAGCCCCTCTCTCTGCAATAATATATTGACAGAAGAGGAGAAATATGACACAGACTGGTTTAATCCTCTTACATCCTTCTTGTACCTCAGAAACCCATTCACATGCAGTGAGAAGAGTTGAGCACAGAGCTCTAATGGGACACAATTGTTTCAAGATGTTTAATCATCAGGAAGTGCCCAAATAAATGAATCCATTTTGCCCTTTTCCACACCCATTTCAAAGACTTTATCTATCCAGATGAGCGGTTACCTTAATGTTTCTTAAGGTATTTTTTTTTTTTTTTTTTCTTTCCAGGAGTTGCTGCTCTTACCCACAGTGTGAGTACCTGTGGATGAGCATCTGCAAAGAGGTAGCAGTCTCAGCACAATGCAGCTTTATTCTCACAATGGCATAAATGCCGAGTCTTGCTATTCAAAAGGCTGTAAAAGGAAAACTGCTTAATGTAGAAGTAGCAGTGCTAGCAATCTTAGCTGTGCTTTTGTTAATATATGTGCACCTACTTTTGGCAGACACTACACTGCGTTTTAAAACTGCTTGCAGATGCGTTTTGGAGAATCTGAACTTTTCCATGTGGATGCGTGTTTTTGTTTGTTTTTTAAATAGCAGCAGGAGATTTTAATCATGCTGCAGACTACACACTTGAAAGAAATCACAAAATGTCCCATCCTTAGTCTGCTGAACAGCTAGAAAAATTTAGGCTTAATGGGTTGCGTGTTGGGAAATGTATAGAAGGATTTACACCTAGCAAGCAAAAAAAGGTACATCAGAATGATAAGAAAATTCACATCTAAGGAAAAACTGGGAAAAAACATGGGTTTCATCTCATCTTTTTAAATTAGGCCTTTGGTGAGAGCCTGAAAACTGAATTTCTAGAAGGATTAGGAAGTAAAGATCTTCACCTTTTAGTCTCCCTGTTACAAGATTATATCGGAGTTCGTGATGAGTTGTTAGAGTGGTGAAATACCCACAGTTCAAGGCATTGAACTTCTGCTGATAGCTATATTTGGCAGTTGTTTATCTACCTTCTTATAGTGGACTTAAAAAAATGAACTATTTTGACTGAATCCTTTCTCCTTGAAATGACCAGTGATACAGAGATTTGTGTGGTAGGTGTTTATGTCTCTCATTAGTTCAGTATCTTCTTTCCATCTTTTCTTCCCACATGTCCACAAGACTGTGGCAAGCACGGGAATAAAGAATTAATGCTGTCTCTCTTCCCCCATACCACTCAGTACAATTTTACATCTTACTCAATGCCAATGATTGTGAAATTTCAAACAATGATCCATCAAGTTTGTTCTGAATGTCTGAGGCTTCAGAGGAAGGCAGCGCCCATGTCATATCTTCGTGCCTTTGGTCCACAGTTCAGTATTGTGGCTTCTTTGGAACACAGAACTGTATTTCATCCCTGATCTTTGATGATTTGCTGAAACAACAATGCATGAGATATTATTAACCCTCTCTAAATGTGTAGAATATAAAAGCTGGTGATATGAGTTGTTTCTTCCCAGTCCTCACAGTAATCCATCCTGAAAAAACATATTGAACAACTGGGTATGTTACCTATTGGAAAAGTTTCTACTTTATCCCTCCTCAGTTAGTATTTCACATATGCATTTCAGTAAGGAAGTTTAGAAATGAATAGTTTCACAGAGAGAAAGGAGTAAGAAATGCTCAGGGGTGAGAGCCATTCTCATTTAGATTTCTGAATAGGCAACTTGCAAAATTCATCTTCCTAGTGCAATAGTACTGCTCCTGTCCAATTAATCTCCATGTGCCTCAGATTTGGGGTAGAAGAAAAGATGGGCCATAACAAAGTTTTGCAAACACCAGTGGTTGCAGTATCTGGGCAGAGGTGTGGGTGGGAGACAGGACGTGGCAAAATGACCTTAAGTTCTCTCCATCTGAGCACTTGCTTTGGAGACATGTTCCATTAGGGGTCCAATCTGAGGGCCAACCTTGTGACTTGCTTACACTGTGTAAGGAGGTCCAGTAGACCTCTTCACTCTTGTTTACATGAGGACTGTTCCATTTTTATGCCCCTTCTCTAATATTTTTGTTTTTATTTTATGTAAATCAGGATGTCCTCTTTAGCCATATGTGCATTTCACCCAGTTCTAAATCCTAGAAATCGCATGATAGGTTATAGTCCTGAGCTCCATAGATGTTATTTCAGTTGAGACAGCTCATAACCAAATTCTTTGCCTATTCCTTGCAAGACATGAAATTGCGTACTCCAGGGACATGCCGATGAGGGAAGTATCTTCACTTTGTGTTAAATTTCTTGAATTCTGTTCCCTTAATGCAATTATTTTGATGCAAAGCAGTGCAGGAATGAGAATCAATACACTTTACCTTTATCCTTAGTGATCTTAGGGTTACTCGAGTTATATGTTTGAAAGGTTTCCTAGAAATTTCTGTCCCTTGGATATTTTCTCTCTCTGCAAGTTTGTCAAGCCCAGCCACAACACAAAAAGAGTGACTGGAGGCAATGCACTTTTTCTTTCGGCTTTTTATTTGGCCATATGACTCAGCCGGAGTTGTTAACTTGAATGGTGTTAACTTGAATGGTGTTAACTTGAATGGTGTTAATAGATATTTAGAAATATGCAGGGGCAGCCCAAACCTAATCAGTGTTTTGGGAGCTTTCTGTGACTCTCCTGATTTTCTGTTGATTTCAGGAAAGCACTTTGGGAGAAAGTAAAGCCAGTGCAGTGAGAACGTGGTAGTAAAAGAGCTGTGATACCTATTATATATGGAAGCAATGAGAATAGCATATTTTATGAAACTGCCTCATCTTCCTCATATTTTTTATTTGTTACATTTGTACTTTTCACATTTTCCTACCACAGAAGAACACACTTTTTCTTTTGCAGGAAAGTTTGCTTAGTTTCTCTCTTCCAGTCTTTTCCTTAAATATATTTAGGCAAGCTGTTCATATTGGACATTCTCTGTTGGCATCTCCTTTATGTGTCTGACCAGATGTGGGATAGGATTAGCCTTCATGGATTTTAAAGCACTTTTAGAGCTAAAGTTGGGACTGGGAAGAGGTGTGGTATTTCTGCAATGTAAACAAGCAATAGAAGTCAGCTAGGCAGAAAATATAATTGGGAAGTTGATCCTGGAAGTCTAAACTGGAAGCCTAGGAGAGCATTTATCACCTTCTAAATCCAGTCACATCTAAACCAAGAGTGAAGTATGCAGCAGCTGCTGGTTGTGGCAAAGGAAACTTGGATGTATATAGCTTATAGCTCCTGTGAGGGGTACATGTAAAAACCAGCCTAGATTTAGCCAGAGACAACAACCTAGTGTAATAGAAGTATAGTTACATTGTCATTACAATTTTATCATAAGGTCTATTGTGGGGTTTTTAGAAGACCAAGGACATGTAATGAGCAATCCAGACACTTTAGATATGAACTTGATTAGCCTGTAAAGTGCAGGCCTCAAAGGTGCAGCAAGATTAATCACGGTTGAAGAAATGCTGATACAAGCTTATGCAGCAGAAAAATGAGGAAGAAAGGCAAGTGTACATGGCCAAAGCCAGACTGAAAAAGAAGGATGCCATGGGAGAAGCTGGTGCTCGCAGACAAAGAGGACTGAGTTAGCAGAAACGGTTTAAGGATGCGTGAATGGCTCATTAACAGTGCATGCAACCAATCAGATCTTAGCTGTCGCATAATGAGAGAGCAAATAGCGTATATAAGTCTGATGATTCTGCTAATAAAGTGACTACTGTCTGATCATATTGATCGTATGACCAGTCTGTGCCTTCCGCGTCGATAGCCTATCCTCAGATGTGAGGTTAATTTCTATTAGATCAAGTTGCCTGATCTACCTCTGCCCTAGGCTACTTTTCCATGAAGGAGTTGGTGGTTTACATTTTTTTCACTGTGAAAATGCTTTGAAATTTACAGTGGTGGGTCAAAAATTTCTATGGATGATTTCTATAGAGATTTGTGATTCACTGCGGTGAAGAACAATGTCTTTTCAAAGTATCTGAAGAAATGGAGCACCATGTTCTCACATGGTGTGAACTACAAAGGCTCCAGCTGATGTCAGTGGATCTGTCCTGTTTTGTGCAACAGCTGAGAGTCCTGAACACGTTTTATGAAGACCTTTTCTTAAATGAGTGGAAAAGTAACTTACAAGACCTCTGTCTCTGACTGTGCTCTTATTGTTAGCCATTGGCTCAGTCCTTTCAGCATAAGCTCTCCCTGCTAGAACAACACAGTGCTCCAAGCACATTGGAATCATGAAAAAATGGCACAATCAGAAATGTGGCATCTGAGAAGCTGTACTTTTTCAGAATTTTCAGCCAGTTTGTAATAGTGTTTCAGGACTGGTACACTAGCAGGTTTAAATGTACTTTAATCTGCTTATGTAATTTAAGCACCTCTGGAAGTGGTAGGCATTCTTTAAATTATTTGTTATGGTGAGAGTTCTATCATATTGAGCCAGATGCTGCTTTCCATGAGAGATGCTATTGTGCCTGGCCCAAACTAAGCTGAATAACTCCATCAAATTCAATTAGGCTGTAAAATAGGTCTTTGCTATATATTAAAATGCATCAGAGCACATCCTTGGCTCTTCTAAGCACCTGAAAAGGTTTTCTAAATGTAACTTTATCAGCCATGCTGCAGCTGACAGTTTTTCCCCTTCCTTTGATATTACTTTTGACTATTTCTACATCATTACCCATACTACAGACAAATGCATGTAATGGCTGATTTAGTTGAGAAGGAGAAATACATTGGTGTCAAATGGCTCAGAGATCTCCTTTATTGCTGCATATTGCAGAAAGGTGTCCAAATTAGAGCAAACTTGATTTTGAAGGGGACAAAATAAAATTATTCAAGTCCATGTCCTGCATTATTTACTCTCTCAGCATTTGGTGAATTAGTACACTTGACAGCAAGATAGCCCTGCATATTTTGCACACATAGATCCAGTCCTGTGTTTCTCCCATGCCCAGATTGCCCTTGATCTCAACACAAGCTTGGAATTTGCTAGGAATGTGAGGCCAAACAGTCATATAAGGCATGTGCTCTCTTGACATTGGTTACAACTGAGATAAGACCAGACCAGGACCCTCATATGTGTAAGTAATGTACACAACTGCAGTATCTCTTTTTTCAGTTCGTTTCTGAAACATTTTCTCTAAGAGTTCTACTTCATTTATTTATAGTTGAAAACGTCAACATTTGCTGGATAGGCCTGAACTATGTTTTCTGTCTTAATTTCTCTGTTGGCTCCCCAGGAAGGGTAGTTGTGTGTATTTGTAGAGCACCAAACACTGTTCCTTTGTGGTTTTGTGCTCTGTAATTGGTGCTTGAACCAATTCAGTTTGATTTTCTTGAACTGACTGGTTAGATTGCACCCTGTTACTAAAGCCTCTATTATACCCCAGTCTCTCTCTCTTTTCTTTACCTTTTGCAGCTCCATTTTCCAGGACCAGCTTCACATTCTGCTTCCTGTCACATTGTCCAAGTGCTGTATCACCTCTTACAGTTTCTGGGCAGGTGGGACACTATTACTCTACTTACCCAGGCTGGGACACTGATATTTCTGTCCCCCAGTTCTTGAAGGTTCTGGGTCCTATTCTCACATCCCTAGTGCTGCTTCCCATATTCCCTACATTTTAATTTATTTTTAAAAGTAAAATATGCAAAAGTCAGCATGCCAAGTCAGAAATCATAAAACACAATCACTGTCAAGTAATGTGCCCTACCAGAGCTATGTGTAGTTTTCTGTGGGTGTCAGCAGCTGCAAGAAGTGTTGGGTTCAAGTTCTACAAATCCTTTCTTAAGAGAAACATCTATGGTTTGAGCACAAGCCAGAGCTATATTATTTTTTTTTTCTGAGTCAAAGAAATAAAAGTATATGTCAAGTTTTGAAGATCACTCTTCACAACTTACTAATATTCAGGCATCTTTTGGATGGTGAAATGATAAAATATTTGTATAGAGTGGGGAGGAAAAGAAAAACCCACAAGAAACATGATAACCCTGTATACTGTTTGTGCAATAAACTGAAAACTAACAAATGGTTTCACTGGAAATTTGGCCAGCTTCATACTTCTCAGCTGCAACTATCTGAAATCAAGCTGACAACAGTCACAGAACAACCATGAGCCTGTTAAAATCCACCTGTAAGCCCAGATGAGTTTAAGAAAAGTGCCGGCCACTGGGATGTGGTTCTCTACACGACTCTTCCCAAGCACTGCAGCCAGGCATTGTTTAATGAGGAGCTCCAGGGTCCAGCCCTGGCACAGTCACTGGTGGGTCCACTGACCATGAAGTTTAGCTCTGTGCTGTCATCCTCTGGTTGGGCATGGTGAAAGCAGCTATGGCCACTGCAGTTCTCTTAGGTTCAATTTTGGATAAATCGTTGCTGCCTGCTTACCAGCACTTTGCTAGTTTTTTCTGAACCACTTCTGAACAACGACCCAGCAGAGAACATGGCAGAGGAACCCACACTCTCTGGCACAGTGTTCCAGACCCTGAGAGAGAGAGCGCAAGAGCTTTGCTTTCCCTCTTAGACCTTTTTTCTAAGCACAGACTGCTGCTTGTAAAAACAGGAGGAAATGCTTAGTTCAACACCTATCTTGTGCATCCCCTGGGCCTTTTCCTTTACTGTAGTCACAACAGCACTTTCTTATTGTTTATACTGCTGCCATATAAATATAAGAGAGCAGCAAGTACGGTGCGTAGAACATAACTATAAGGAACATATGGCTGACCTGGATTAGACTTCTGTGGGTCCCTAAATGTAGTGGCTTCATCCATTAGACCATTCTCCTGAAACTGAAAAAATTCATGCTGATGGTGAAGTGAGAGAGTCCAATGCCAGCCCATGTCCTGTCAAAGACAATTTAAGCAATGCTTATCTAAGGTAACTACTGTGTTGGATACATTCTTTTGGAGCCAAACTTCTAAAACTCACAGAAGTTAAATAAAAATGTTTATATACATGTGGAGTTTTATCACATGCATCTGGAGCCAATCAAACACTTCCCTAATGAAATGTATAATGGCAGGCCAAGGATAAGATTTAAAAATACACACACATTTTAGGAAAGATCTTTGACAAAAAGCCATTTTTTCAGACACTGGAAAACAACAAACATTACCTTGTTATTATCAAAGGTGGCACATGATTTAGCAAATGATTTGAAATTAGATTTATCAACTCTGAAGGAAATATTATCAACAGTGCTACCAGATTTAATGAGGGTAGGAGGGAGAGTTGCTACAGAAATGCCTAACTCATTTAGAACTAAGAAGAGTTAATGAGCCCCTGACAGGGGAGATCTTGTTCCAAGTAATTTCTCAGAATTCCTGGAGTATATTAGCCCTAGTCTGTTCCCACTGGAGTCAAGGGAAATGCCACCACTTCTCTATGCGGGAGCAAGGCTGACCTATTATATACTACCTTACAGTAACTAAAGATGACACAGTATTTTGGGTGTCTTGTGCATATTTTAAGTTCACAGATAGAAAGTTATGGAGTTTGTTTCTATTTTGTTGTTGTTTCTTATGTCTGTACCAAAATACACACATGGGCAAAATGTAATATCCAAGATTTTATTTCTTAAATCTGAAGGCAGATAACCCACCATGGATGCCTTTAGCCCACCTAAAAGGAGAAGAGATGTTGTTTTTTCTTGCCTTAACTGCTTTGGTGCTGAAAACTGTTATGATTTCTGCACAATGCTTTGCTATTACTAGATTAATCAAATGGAAGATATTCCATTGCAATGTCAGAACTAGTAGCTACATATTACCAGCTGGAGTCTGTTTCTTTCCCATATATCAAGTTCCTTGGGTAACCTTGAAGAAATGTGATTATATTGATATAAAGGGAAGCAACAACAGGACTATGAAGAGAATATAATAGGCCTCAGGTTAAATTTTGTCTTCTTGAAAGGCGTTTTCTTCTATTAGTTCTTTTCACAGCAAGTTTCATGGTACTTACCAGCCCCAATTTGATTTCTCCTGAACAGAAATTCTCTGCAGCTAAAAAGCTATGGCATGGTAGTAGTAGAGGCAGATTTGTCTTTCTTTGCCAGAGTTTCCCTGTTCTCTGCTTTGTGTTCAGGATTTGCATGAAGCACCAGTTTCCACAATGCTGTCACTATTTATTGTATCTGTGGAGTTTGTATCTTAGGACATCTTGAAAGAACACATTATTTGAGGGAAAAATGAGTGATACCCCCTGATAACCTAAGCCAATATACACGTGTCTTTTGAAGAACACTCAAATACTGTCACTCATGTGCAAATCAGTTTATCTCCAGAGATTAGGCAACTCACACTGATAAAACAGGTAGTAGACAAAATATCAGAAGAAATCAATTATAAAGACACCTCTGCTACTCAGTAGAGAACAATCTTTCCCATCATAGTTTTGGGGGTTTAACTTGTGTTATCACAAAGTGTGCACACATTTTAAAAAAAAAAAAGTAATTGCATAAAGCGATAGAGACTAGAATTACAGCATGAGCCCTAATGCAAATTCTGGTGTGTAGCTGAGTGCAGAACAGGTGAGTAGACACTGAGAAAGTGATGTATGTCATTACAGAGCCTAAAGAGAAAAATACTAATTCCTTGCTAAAGCACATACGTGGTAGGAAAATGTTTTTATGAAGGAAATATAAAAACTATTTACTGAATTTATAACTCAAGAAAGGCAGAGTTTTAATGACATAATGGAATTGTAAAAATTACCTGAGACAACACAGTTCTAGTGTAGAACACAAATGGGGCTGTTTAGGACTGATCCTAAATCCAAAACTTCTCCCAGCACAGGAAGAATTGCTCAAATGGACCAAACCAGTCATGGATGATGAGGTCTGAATGACAGACACGCCTGCTGACATTTTTATATCTGCCAATTTTTTATAACCTTATAAACAATCAGCAGGTGGGGCAAACACCACAATTTCTACTTTCAGCGCTGACAGAAAATGCTGTGCTGTAGGAAGCTCTGAGACCTGAGAGCCTCTGAGATTCTGGGAGCTTGGAAAGAAATACAAAATTGGAGCCCTGATCACTTACAGTTACCCACATTTTCATGGCACTTCTTGTGTGAGCAAGAGTGTCGGCACCAGCAGGCTGGCTGGTGCCAGCGGGGCTCAGTTTGCTCTGCTGACCTGAAAAGGCTCAGTGCTCTTTCAGTTCTGGGCAATGTGCTCATGGATCAGAAAGCCTTAGCTTGTGCTGTGTGCAACTAAACAGCTGTGAAGTTCCACCTTCATGGTGAGTAAAGCAGGGACTGATGTGATTTCAATTTTTAGGTGCTTGCTTACCAAGGAGGTACACATCCATGAGACACATAGAAAAATGACAATGTGGATGTGAAAAACATTAGGAATATATCACGCCCTCAACTTACACAGTATGCATAGCTCTTTGGATCCCTTTCAACATGGAAAAGTCCAACACACCTCTGGAAGGATATTCTGATGCAGACACTTGCTTTAAGAGGATGGAATAAGAAAAATGCAATGGAAAGTTGTTCTGGCATCCCAGCCCCATATGTGTTAAGGGCGAAGAGCACTATGATTTCAATAATTTAGGATATTGCCTTTAACTGGTCTGGTTACACAAGCTTCTGTTAGTGTCTTTCCTTCCACAGTTTCTCTGAAGAAATGTGCTCTAATGACAAAATGTTCTGTCCATTTAATTAAGGATGGAATGCTAGCTGTGAAGACAGTTCTCATAAAAATCACCATGCAGAGGTGGATTAAAATCAAACACCAGAACCAAGGACCCCAGCTGCTGGAGTCATGTGATTATCACAGAATTCAAGCTTCTGTCTGTGGGGAGAAAAGACTTTAAAACCACAAATACTATGTAACTGAGGAAGCAGCATTTGAAAACACAAACAGCCCTGAGAAGTACGAACTGTATCTTAATAAAAAAAGATTTCCAGATTCATTGGCTAAGTCAATGCAACCATCTTCTTCATCTCAAAAAGTGCCTTAAAGTGTTTGGCATGCACACACCTCTTCTCTCTCCCCTCCTTCCACTAAAAAAAAAAAATCTCAGAAATTGACAGGTGTACTTCAGCTCAGGCTGTCTATGGATATCAGCTCAGAGGTCAGGAGTAAAGTCCTGAAACTCCATTCTGTTCTGTGGATACAGGAAGTTGTCAAAAATTTAGTCCTGACCAAATATGCCTCCTGATCATGCTCCGTACACCAGGAAGTCAGGTAGGCACACATCAGCTGTCACTGCTTGTCCCGGGCCCGCAGAATTTCCTTGCAGTGAGCTCTCCTCTCCCTGCACCCCGGTTTTAGAACCTTGGCTCAGCATGGGCTGTGAGTGAGAGTAATTGCAGCCAGCAGTTTTGCAGTAACTGGGACTTGTTACATTAGGAGGAAGTCTTGTCAGCAATTCACTGTAAAGAGAGATGAGACCGTCAAATAGATGATTACACTAGGTTGTCACTGGTGGTCCATATGGGCTTAAGACACAATTAAATAGAAGGATTAACCAAAAAGTATGTGTTGCTTCATGTCAGAACCTTGTTGCATCACTTAAGGGCTCATCTGTGGGAAGAGCCTGACTTGAGTTCTGGTAGGGAAGGTGAAATGACAGTAAGTAATTTTAGGATGAGGGAGCAGATTGGAACAGCCCCATTGTCACTCTAGGGAAGGTGAGGAGAACTGGAAAAGTGGCCTTTACCATTACACGTCACTAAGAAAAGACCACACTGGCCTGGGAAACACAGTGACTCTCTGCCAATGTGACTGTAGAAGAAGAGAACAGAGCCTTCTGTGGCTGCCCTAGGATACCAGGCTGCCCTTTTCCAGCTCTGCTGGGCACTCTTGATAGGCAGTTCTCTTTTCCTCCCCACAGCTAAAGGTTAAAGCACAAGCATGCTAATTTCCCGGTTGGAGGGTGAATCAGTGTACCTGGTTCTTGGATGGGAAGTTTGTTTGTGCACTACATCTGTGTACACATGTATTTGTGTGTTTATATAGCATGGTTGACATTCTGCTGCGGAGATGAAAAAGTTAAATTTTAGAGTATCTATTTTTGTCCAGACACCTCTGCCTTTTCTGCAAACACTGCACATAGTAGATTATTTTTAGGTGAACTTTCAGCATGAAGAATAGTTTCAGTAGCTTTTTTCAGCATGCTGTAGCCACTGCATCCACTTAATAGATTATTTATTATAAGGGCCCTCAAGATGTCTCTTCAGCCTCTCCTTGATGCATTTTGGGATATGTCCTCCATGGTCCTTCATGTCAGCCTATTGGCATATATACCCTTGGCAAGTTATATATGTAAACAGGTGAGCTTTTAAGTCACTCATCTACATTTCCTTGTGTACATATAGCCCTACTAAGGGCTATAAAGGCACAGATGGCTTTGTCTTTTTTCACCTTCGGAGCAGCAGGTTTATTCTTTTGAACATTTCATCAAGTGAACATTGTTCTCTAATATTGTGTCTGGAAAACTGGATGTCAGATCAAACATTTGTATGTGAAACTCAGAAATCATAGCTGATGCCCGAGTTCCTGAAAACACACATTGCAATTTTGCTTTGCACAGCTTAAAAATTTGAATCCACTTAGTTTCCAGTGAAGCATAATTCTGATTTAGGTTTTCTAATTTTCTGATGTATAGGTCAGGAGTGCTCTTACTTTCGAACACTTTCATGAGAAGATAGAACAAATTCTGTTCCCCAGTATTACCTGTGGTTGGAGATTGGTATGTCAGGTCCTGCAGCACTGCAGTGATTTTCATTTGAAATGTCTTTGTTTGAGGTACCATATGAAATGAGTTGTGGTACTGCACCAAAGAGGTGCCATATAGGATCTTTTGCCAGTGATATGTTAACATTTTCCTCCTGCTTGGGCTTTCTGTGGTAGAATGTTTGGTGTAAACATAGTGAAAGAATGAATGGTCAGTGGCACAGAACATGACTTTGATATTGATTGGTGTAATTGTTGCATAACATTTATGGATCCTGTAAGAAGCAGGGTCAAATACTCAGAAAAGACAGCGGAACAATTTTGGGAAAAAACGGCCAGACCTTACCAAAGCATGATGTTTGTTAAGCGCTGAACTGGACCGAACTCCCCTTGTCTTCAACAAAACCATGATTTTGCCAGCTTTTTTACTTCCAAAGCAAAGACAACAGACAGAAGATGAATACTGAAATCAGTGGAAATTCAAGGCACTATACATGTCAAAATATACTTTGCAGATCAAGACCTTCATTTACCAAAATTAATAATAGGGACCACTAAAACTTCCTGTGCTCATGGCTTTTTAGCGTAAAAATATGTGGAATCTCAGAATTTATATCAATATGGAAGGCCTCATATCCTTAAAAATAGAGAAAATTTATATCATTATGTTTATTCTATTCATGGGAATATGAGGCACAAAAAACATAAATGCTTTGCCTACATCACCTAGAAAATTAATGAGGAAAGTGAGCTAGAATCAACCTGCCTTTGTTCTCATCCCAGGGAACTAGGAATAGCCCCCACAGGCAGATAGCAGGACAAGGCCCTCCTGCCTCACGCTTGTATAAGGCTTTTATTGATACATAACTGGCCCTTCCACTTTGAAGGCTGCGGCCCCTTGATTTTCACCACAGGAGATAACTCCCTTATACATACTTTGGTTTTTGAAGCTGATTTTACATGTGAAAGTGTAGATTTCCCCTGAGCCTATTCTGGAGTTACAGCAACTAAAGCTTATATATGCACTGGCAATATTTATGTTATGGACAGCTAGATCAATAAATTAACTGGGGTGAGGGCAGTTTTAAAGATTGGAAATAAGACCACAACATAGGTTCTGGTTCTGTATCTAAATGTCCTCATTATTGAACTAGATTCAGACAAAACATTGTGGCCTCAGAGCTGTCTCCCCAATTTTTTCATGATTCTTGTATCTGTTCTTCATGACTTTTTTTAATGAGGATGCTTTTTAATTATGCCTATGAGCACATAAAACACTAAGTTTTCTGAGAGAATGTATTTCTTAAATAGCTGAAGTTGTTTTAAAATCAGCTTTGAGTCTGGAAAAAGCCATTTTGTGAGGTTTCCAGAGGTTCCTGCCAAAATGCCATGAGACCATCATTTCGCATTTGTTTCCAGATTTATCTGGAACCCAGAACTTCAGACACAACACAGAAGAGCTGGAAGAAACAAGAGTTCACCAACCATTTCTGAACTTTCAAAATGAATTATTTCTGGTTTGATCTGAGAAAAATAGAGATCTTTGGGGAGGGAGGAAGTTGACTTTATTTCCCAACATTTTTCCATTCTAAAGCAAATCATCTTCAGATTAAGGATCAGTTTGTTTAATTAGATTATAATTATCCATTTGCTGACTAAACAATAGTTTCTTCTGTTGAAACTAAACAATAGTTTCTTCTGTTGAAGCCTATGCTAAAAACATGGTCCTATTCAGAGAAATGAGAGAATAATTGCCATTGCCTATGTTTATTTCTCACCAGTATCAGAAAAATATGCTCCATTTCAGAGAAAACAAGAATAGGAGACAATACTCATAAAATAACTGGTATCCCAGTAAGCAGGACAAACAAGTGTGTATTTCAGGGTGAGGTTCAAGTGTTTGACTGGAGTCAGATGGAAAAGTGATGGAATCAGAATCTTATGCTGTCTAAAAGCCCTGCCCATCAGCCTGGTACCTATTTTGGGCTTTTTCTGTCTCTGTTTTTGATCAAAGTTTCCATCCTGCAGGGAAGCTTTTGTTGAAACTGTTCTACTTCTAGGAAGGGTTTAAGTTTCAAAAAGTAGACAATTTTAAGACAAAACACTGCTTAACTGGGAATTTCATAACAGGTTTTGCTTGCTTAAAGATTTGCTTTTAGGGAGTAGGATTTTTTTTCCTTCCTTTGCATCATCCTGCGTGGAAAAGTAAAAATTAAAAAGACTGGTGTTCCTTGGATCAAAGCCTGCACAGAATTAAACCTATTCATACTTCAACTGGTTGAAATTTAGCTTAGTCTAACATCCTGGCGTATGTAAGCCACATTACCCAATGAAGGCACACATATCTAAGTGAAGCACAGCACAGATCACAGGTCTGACTGAAATGCAAGGAATAATTTTGAAGGTAAGTACAATGTTTTTGTACTGACTATGAAAATTTTTTGGGATCTGGTAAAGGGGTTCTGACAAAATGTTGCAATTAATCTGCTTAAATTCCTCACAGGTGTATGTACATATGAGTACGTGATATATAAATAGGATTTTCTGCCAGTAACTCACTCATCATCTCTCACATACTGGCAGCAGATCTTATGTACATACTGAGAAAAAGGTTTGGTCCCTGCGAGAATGTGTGTATGTGAAGGAAAAAAACACACTTGAGTGTTATTGGAGAAGGGTGATTATAATGCTGTGCACATTACTTCAGGTATGTGCAAGTCAAATACCTACTGACCTGAAGGAGTCATGGTTCAGACAGCCCGGCATGGCTCCTGCCTGCTGTGACCTGGCACGGCCTAGGACAGCATGAGTTTTCGGTGCATGGCTGGCAGCCCACTGCTTCCCTAGGAGTGGAAACCTGAAGGCTGGTGGTAAAAGGAAAGAACATTCTGCGTTCAGAATTAGCTTTCTGAGATCTCGAAATAGGTAGGTTCATGTCTACAAATTAACGCTTTCAGGTAGTGGTCATTCTTCCCTCCCTCCGCAGGTGAGTGGGGAGCACTTACTGAGGTTGAGGTCTGGATCTCAGTGTTTCTCTAAATGCTGGGTAAAGACCACCCTTACTGTAATGCCAATGCAATGGAGATATCAGGATACCACAGAAGATGTGTCTGCTTCTGCCTGCCTCCTTTAGACCTTCTCTGAACTTTGTTTAGTGAGATTTATTGTAAGATAATTGATTTATGTAAGATAAAATACAATTCAGTTTGTGGAAGGGAAGCCAGTTTAGACGTACCTTCATTTTTTCCCTATGTAAATTAACTTTTTGTTCATAGCACAGCAGTAGACAAACCTCAAGGAAATCCAAACTCATTTTTGCTGAAGCAGAACACAGTAAGTCACCTGCTTTTTCAGAGAGCTTGATGCTCTTAAGATTAAGGTTTTGGTGTATGCCCAAGTAGACTACAAAGAAAACATTTCCTGTGGTATTTTGGTACTCCTGTTTGGCTCCAACTGGAATCAAGAAATGTAGAAGCCATTACAGACATGAAGAATAGTTCTAATAGTTTGCATTTGCAAAGTGCATATACTAACAATAATGGACTGTGGTTGCAGTGAGCATGTTAAAAATGGCTCTGTTACAAGCACAGTGCTTCAGATGAAGTGGTGAAAAGGAGAGAAAGACAATAATTATGTTAGGGCTAGTATATTTTGACCAGAGGTGTAGCTGCTTATGAAACTGAAAAGGCTGTTAATTCAATCTCTGACCTTATTTGGCACAAAATAATGAAAATGTGACAATATTCAAATGAAGCTAAGAGTCTTTTATTGCCTAGAACTTAGACTTGCTTGGGACTGCAGAAAAGAAGGATGGGTGGTACGTCATGTCTTATCCTGTCTCGTATTTTACACACAGAGACAGAGAAAAGAGTTTAGACAGGTTCCTTTAACTTAGTGACTTTCTCTTGACAGTGTAACAGTTCCTACTGTACTTACACATGTTTTACCTTCAACTAAAAAATGATCTAAATTTTCTTTAGGAAGTAAACAAGACTGCTTTTGTCACAAATCGAAAGGGAGCAGGGGAGACCTGGAGATGACTGTCATGATTTGCTCTGTTTGGAAAATGAATGTAGGCCTAAACATTAATGAAAAGTAACAGATGCTTTCACTTTCATTGAGGATCCTTGACAGCACTTACTGAATTTGATAGTATCTCGGTCCATAAGTATTCTTCTATTGGTTGGATACATTGGTTTGCTGTGCCCAGCTCACAAACGTGTGGTAATCAGACAATTACTGGCGTGATTCCATTGATAGTATAAAAAAAAAAATACAAATTTCTGATAAAAGCCAGTGGAAACTCTTTCCAATCACTTCTATGGCATAAGCACCTAATTAAGACAACCAGATTTGGGTGCTAGTGTATCAGATGTTAAAGAATACCCAGAGATACAGTTTGTGCCCTAAAAGCTCTTGCAGACTCAGATAGGAAAGTATAAGTTAGCATTGACTTTTTTAATGGTAATATTATCCTTGCATCCCAGGAAAGTCAAACAACAAATCACATTCATGCAGTACTCATAAATCAGTAAAACACAAAGCTAAGCTGAACAACATTTACATGACATGAATCACAAACTGTAAAACGCCCAATAAAATTTCACAACATACCTGTGGAACAAGTTTTGCAATGTGCAAATAACACAGATTCCCCATTACCAGGAAGAAAAAAAAAAGCCTTTCAACCCTCGCAATACAAATTCTGCAGTGTACATGAAAAACACGTTCCACCATATGTATGAGGGTTTGAAGAATAAATAGAATATCTTAATATTCACTTAAATCTGAAGTGACCTATTGTCTCATGTTGAATCAGTATTTGTTTTTTGTGGTCTTTTGTTGACTCAGGGTTTCATTTATGAAGGAGAATCGATGTGAGAACTGATCTTTTAAATGAATTGTCATGTCTGTGACCTGAAATGCCATGAAAAGTCCAGATCTTGCCTTTAACTGACCCCATAAATTGGCCCCTGACAGATTCATGAAAGCTTCTGAAAAGCAGAAATGCAAACGGAAAGGAATATAACCACCCGAAGCATAGATACAAGTACTCTGTGCTATGTATGTGTGCAAGGTACACAGTGCAAACTCATGGCTGAACTCCATGGCAGCCAGAGGAATGAACTTCTAATAAGAGGAAATTCAAAACACACCGTAAATGTTTACAAAACAAATGATGCAATGAATACTACACATGGGCTTACCCCACATAATTTTAGGCACTTAAATGAGACAAGTCAGGGTCTTTTTAGCCTTCGCTCCTTACATAGCAGGTGCTATGAAGATTCTAGATAACAGTATGCCCACCTCATAGCTCCTGCAGTACCTCCAGTTTTCCCTTTCTTTCCCAACTTGCATCTACCAAGTGATCACATGCTCCACTTCCTGCAGGCAGGGCAAGAGGCATTGCTTGAGGTTGCTTTGGAGACAGGTATGTATGGGTCAGCAAGCTGTGCTGGTTGGAGAGCCGTGTGGAATGACCAGGGATGTGGAGTAGTGCACCATCCTGGCACATCAAAAACAACTGATAGCTATGCTGCACACAGGGTAGCATTTCCCTCGGGTAGCCTTTAACTTGTGTCTTCCATCTCTCTAGCTATTAGGATTTCACAAAATGCATGGAGATCTCCTGTTTCAGAGAGCTGTAATCTGAGATTCGTTTTGTCTGTAAGAAGCAAACAGATTACAGAAATGACAGGGAGACAGAACACAGACAGACAGGCAGTAGCATGGTATTGGGAGGTGTTTCTTCTTAGGAGACCAGATAAAACAACACTAAAGCAATGAATGCAAGATAAAGGTAGGGGTAATCATCCCTAAATGTAGTGACCTAGGCCAGAGTAAAAAAAAAAAATCTTTAATCACATCTATAGATAACAGAAATATCCACAATTTTATGATACTGTCTGAAAAATAGAGGGTATATGAAGGAACTGACATTGCTGATATCAGCCTACAAGCTAACTACCAGTGCCCTTGAATTGGAAAGATGCATCTCCTCTTTGTTAGTCATTGGCTATCAAATTTCTTTGCAATAGTTGGCCTTGCAGCTGTGGAGGCACATGAACATTGCTTTAGCCATAGTAGCCTCTGGTCACAGAGAAGTATAATGACACAATCCTAATAACAGCAGAACTGTATAAAAGCTCAGCTTGAAGAAAGGAGATGTAGGTTTCTTTGCTATTAACTGAAGCAAAAAGGAAAGATGGAAGAGTAGAAAGAGGGGAAAAAAAGGATGGAAATGGAGAGAGAAACTGAAAAGAAAATGGTAGGAATAAACTTGTGGAGAAGGCAGAAACAAATAAGACTTATCATTCCCAGGCAATCCCTCAGGGGGGTTGTCACAACATGAAGAACTTGACTCTTGTTTAGGAACAAGTGTACAGTAGAGAAATATCTAGTTTCTCTACAGCTGTGAGAAGGAGCAAACATATTTTTCCTTCTCAGGCAGTTTCTATGTGAAAAATCACTTGGCCACATGTTGAGTAATGGTGGAGTGCACAAGCCCATGTGGTGTCCAAATGAGCAGTACTGTACGTTAGGCTATAGCAGCTCAGTACTCTGGAGATATTACCACTGATGTGCTGCTGTCACTGTTGGTTACAATGATGACAATACTCTTGTGCCTATTAGAAATGCTCAAGATCAGGCCAGATAAAATTAAATCCCTCTTCTCTATACAAACTACAGCTTCTCCTTGGAAAAAAGGTGAGAATTCAGTAAAGAATTATAGGCTTTGTTTGTCAGATTTCTATGAGGTCTAGTCCCTCTACATCTAAGAGCCTGCAGAAAATTATTATGTATACATTATCTTTCCAGTGCTGCTTACTAATGAATTAATTTGATAAATTGGTAGTGAATGAATATTCTTAACATGCAATTTAGAATCAGAATCTTGTACCTTATTCCTACCTCATCTTTCAGTTTTTCAGTGTGGTCTTAAAGTATACTCTTGGGTATATTTCTTTGTTCCACTCAACAAAGAAGACTCATATGTTTAAAGCAGGGCACCTACTTAAATGTTTAGTTGGATTAGGGTCCTTCAGAGGATTTCCTAATCTCTGGAAAAAAACTGATTAATTGTTTAAACATTAGGCCTCTGAGGCCTAGTCTTCAAAGGAATTCAGCTCTGAATTCTGGGCTGGGCTGACTGAATCTTTTTTGATGGCCAGACATAGGACTGTGGAGGGTATTGGCTTTTGCATACTAGAGAGAGGGTGGAAATGGGAGTGAGTGCTGAATGAGTAAAATGGGATTTAGAAACATAAAGAATCAGTGGAAGAGAAAGCATACCACAGTTACAGTTTAAAACTTTCTTGGGACATAGTCATGGAGGAGAAGATATTGTCTGCTTCTGTCTTCCTGTTCGATTTTGTCAGACCAGATTTCCATGTGAGAAAAATCAAAGCTGTATGACGACACTGGATTTTGAGATGCTTCAGTTGACCATGAAGCCTTGAACATATTAGCGATGGTGATACATTTTCCCCAAAGAGCTGTGTCATATAAGGTAAAACACAAGGTTAACTTCAGAAAAGTAACGTTTGGAGGAAGAGTCAATGGTATAGTCGGCAAATGCCTGTTTATTCCCCAAACTGAAAAGCATCCATGCTTAATGCCATGACATTTCTGTAACCTGATTGAGACACTTGAAAATTATCAAATGTTCCTAGTTGTCCTCTGTCCTTGAAGACCTTTTGCTCTTCTTATACATTGCACAAAAGCTAAAATTACTTTCCTGCCAGCTTGCACATGCTTTGGATAACTTTAGCCAATGATTGGTTTCCTTATAACCTAGTCCCTTGAAGTGTATTCTTTCCAGCGTTTGCCAAGGGTTTACTAGAAAAGCTATTTCTTACAAATCTCACCTCACTTCATTCTGACTAAGCCCTTCTGAAGTTCTATCTGTTCCACAGAGCATTCCTTCTGCAGTGGTCACATGCTGTTATGTTTGCTCTGTACTTTCTGAACTACATTGTACTAGCATATGCCTCTCAACTGTTCTTTCCAGGGAGTTTGTGTTCTGTCATGTATGTTTTTCCTTGGTTTTTAATAACTTATGATGCTCTATAAATAACAGAAAAGCTCATAACAACCTTGAGTAGAAAAGGAGATCAACCAATGAAAAAAGTGATAATATAGCACTTCTCCAAGCGTTGATACGAACTTATGTTATGAAATAAGTCATCTTGCAGTGCATTTCAAATGCTTTTGTTTGCCACCATGAGTAAGCACACTTGCTGAGACAGGTCAGACCTGGGATAACACTGGATTTTTCTAAGAACTGAACGTTTCCCCAGTATGTACAAGTACTTCATAAGTTTAACCTGACATATCCTCTTTCACCCTTACCTTGTTTCCCCCACCCCACCACCATTTAATTGCCTCTTAACACTGTGTACATGGGAATACTAGAACAAATATTATAGAGCTCTGAAATTCCAGCCAAGGGGAAACTCTGCCAACAGTTTGTACCTGGAAAAAAAATGCTTTTCAGAAAGAAAAGTCAAGGAAAAGTCTTTGTTTAGATCTAGAATTGCACAAATTAATTTGCTAGTCTGAGGCATAATTATTTGGCATAACATATTATTTTGGGAGATGTTTCCAGGTACAGTGTGGAGTAAATCAAGGCCTTTCTTGTTTCTGGGAGTTCCCTGTCCTTGCCATGGAATTGCATGAAGCAGTCAGAATGCTGTGGTCAGTGGCATAATTGGGTCCAGTCCTGGAAATGATGGGAATTCAGCCAAAGTTTCTGAGGGAGAGAGAAAGAGCTCTATAAACAGTTGTAACTGGGTCTTTGAAAAAAATCTTTAATGCTACTGTGTCTCTTAAGCTGCTAAAGGTACTCTTACACCCTAATCCACCCCCTAAATTTCTGCCTTGTGTGCCTGTTGTTACCTCTATATCTATATGGAAGACATAGGTCCCTTCAATTCCATGTAGAAGAGATAGGTTGTATATTTATTCCCATACTTTTTTTTTATCTCCTCCCTCTAGAGAGGAAAGCCTAGAAGGCTAGAAGGCAGAATTGTTAAAGATTTCTACTACCCAGTGGGGCAGCTCCCCATAAGTAACAGGAGAACCACTGCAACTCCCCTCTCCTACAATCACCATTGTGGTTGTATGTAACTCCGCTGATAACCAAGTTCCCCATCTCCTGCGTGAACATTGTGCAAAAACCTGAATGGTTCTCTGCAGAATCTAAAGGACATAGTTGCAGAGAGAGGCAAGATACCCAAAGGAAACCAGTAATGTCAGATAATTCTGTTCTGAAAGAAATAAGTGGGAGGCAGGAAGAACAGCTGGGTGGGTGGGAAAACAGCTGTTGGGAAGAGAATTGCAGCCTCAGTGTCATTTTTGGTAAGACGGGAAAAAATGTTTTGGGTATATCCATATGCTTTGAAGAAATTCTTGGTGTATGAGAAAACAGGATGAGCAAAGCTCACAGTTCTTCACGTGAGGAATTTCTTGCTCAAGACAGTGAAAAACAGTGTTTAGAACAAGGATACTGCTACCGAGTTTGTGCTGCATTAGGCAGGTTGGCCCACTTATGTCTCCGTGTTTCTCCAGTTCTAACATAGGTAATTGGTGTTTGCCACATTTTCAGTTTTTGGCCCAGTGGATGGCAGCTGCAGCAACAGGGAATAACTTTATTGAAATGTCCTTTTTGCCTGTAAGAAGTGACTGAGTCAGATGAAGTCTACAATGTGAGTGAAAAAAGGGGCTTGAAGAATGGCTTGTGTGCCTGAAAGCTTGCTTGCCATTTAGTCTGATAAAATATGTTGACTTTTTCTAGAGACCTTATTCTAGATAGAAGTAAAAAAGAGCTGTGATGTAAAATCTAACATCAAGACAGAATTTTCTTAATATGAAAAACCCTGGCAAAACTGAACCATAAGAACCAGAGTGTAGCCCTACCTTGTCTGTGCTGGCTTACATCCAGCACTGAAGGCACTCTGGAAAGGGACTCTGCTGATGCAATTTAACTAAAAAACCTGTGTTAGACTTGGTGTGTAATATATCTATCTATTCAGAAGTTGGATATTCTCCCTGTGGACATGGACCTGGAGACAAAGACAGCTGTATTATTGCTCAGCTTTGACACAATCTGTACTCATGAAAACTGGCACTGTTTCCAAACTATTGAAGAATGGCAACAATCAACGGAGCTGGGGAATTACTGAAATAATGTAATACTTTTAAAGCCAGACCCAATGATATTTAGGAAAAAAATTAGTAGAAGCAGTGCAATCTGAGAATTATTTTCTGTATAACCTCAACTTGAGTTGTCATCCCAAAGTTCAGGGATGGACTTTTCTAGGTTTCTCCATCTTTTTGGCCTCATCTCAGCAGCATCTGAATGTTATAACTGTGCTTGAGAATCTTCATGGTGCCTGTGAGGCATGAAAACTATTCTCGTATTCCTTTTGTTTTAAGGAGGAAAAGAAAGATACGTGAAGTGAATAGCCAAAGGGCATGGAAACATCTGTACCAGAGTCCAGAATCAGGTGCAAGTTTTCAGTGTGCAGGCCCAACGCCTGAACCAGCAGAATTTTTTTCAGTTGTCTCTATTTACGCACCACATAAATATGCAGACGTGTCATCTGAAGATTTCATGCTATGTATTTGTTCAAAGCATGATTGTTTTACGTAGTTGATGTGACATTATTGGAGCATTCCTTGGTCAAACAAACAGCAAACTCACTTCCTTGAAGACCATTTCAGTGCTGTAATATGCAAGAAGAAGTGGCTCTAATAGCTTCCACCTTCTTGGCCCTGATTCAGGGTCAAGGGGATATTTCCAACGGTTGCTTTTTTCAACAAAGAATGTTCTGAAACCCCAGGCTGTGTGAACTGAATAAGTGCTCAGAGCACACCCTTCCATAAGAAGCTTGCTTGCTGCTAAGCAATTCCCAGCAATATCTTTGGCTGCTAGCTATTGTTATTTGTTTGTACTATGGCAATGCCTAGAGGCTCCAGTCATGGATCAGGGCCCCATTGTGCTAGGTATTGTAGAGACACAACAAAAAGGTCTTTGTCATACTCTTAAGGCAAATCTGAGGTGGGTCTGGGAAAAGAACTTTCCCAAATCCCAAGTCCCAGGGCCAACTTCTAAGCAGTTTATTTCACTCCAGACTTCGGACTTATCCTAGGTTTTCTCATCCATATTGTTTATTCAACACAGATATTAATAAGTAAACTCTGAGAGGACAATGAAAAATGCAGAAAATTGATGTAGTTACTTATATTTCTCACTGCGCTTTTAAACAAATAACCAGCCAGTGATTGATAGAGGTGCCTTGGGGACTCTGTTGCCATCTTTGGTTGCTCTATCCCTGGGAGTTTTGTTGTGGTAACTGAATTGTATCCAGAGGCAGGAATGACACTTCTCAGAAAACATCCCTTTTCTATGCATTTTTCGTATATATGTATTTCATTTGCCTCATACAAATGCCATTGCTGGGGGTTATCTGCATGACAACAGGATTTTTGCTCCTCAGTCATTCATTAGCTGCTGGCACTTGAAGGCACATTCCTTTCTGTATCACATCACATTTAGTTGCTGTGGATACTGCTGTGATGCCACAAACAGAGGATTAGGGCTCGCTGTAGCCATTCCCCTCCTAGAACAAAAGGTTCTGCTTCTGAATGTCCTATCTCTAGTACAGGCAGAAGCATTGAGGGTCGCCGAGGAGGGATGGTACTGAAGCTCCATAAAATCACTCACCCTGCACATGTGTCAACGAGGGACCTGGTCAAATAGAATAATGAATTAAATTTGTTTTACACCTACTAGAATGCAAGTACCTACAAAGTAATGGCAGGCCCCGCATCTCTGCATCTTACGAGGAAATCTCTAGCATTGGTTCAGCACTTTGGCTTCTTTTATTTTCTGGAAGTCCTCTTTACCTCTACTCTCAAACTGAAGATGAGAATAACATTTTTGCAAGTTTTGGAGATACTGCTTATCTGGCATATAGGATAAATGAGGCCACAGTCACAGAAAAGTGGTCTGGAAAGTCCCTTGAGGGGGCTTTGCAGCCATAGGGGAAACATTGTGCCATGACCCTCCAAAGCAGCTCTGTAGGAAGTGATCCTATTTCAAAATACACATTCAGCTAACAGAATGAAAAAACCTGTTGTAGTTCTGGCAAAATAATAATTTTAAGGATCATGTTAATTTTCAGAATAATTCAGCATTTAAAACTCAGAAATCTTAACTATTTTCATTTATATGTTGATTATTAAAGACCTTTATACCTTTTTCTTATTTTTTTTTTAAACATTCTTATGCCTAAAATAAAAATGAAGCTAGATTTAGCCACTGCTGATGGGCTTGTTTCATTATCCTTCTCTGAGATGGCTGAAGCACTAGAGAAAACAAACATTTATCAGCTGGAATAAAGACATTTCATGATTCCATTTTGTCTTCTGAGATGCATTCCAGACTTTCAAAGAAGCCACAATAAAGCTTTTATTTTCTATTTATATTCTCACACATTATTTTCATTCGTGTATGTAGAACCAGATAAACATTCTGCAAATTCACATGGAAGTATAATCACTTTGTTCTTCTTTTGGGACAGTGACTCATAATTAAATACATGCAGCTGAAAGACAAAAATGCGACGTTGAAACTGTACTGCTGCAGTAAGGGGAAAAAAGATGGAAACAGAGGTACTAAGATCATCATAGCTAATAGGAATAGGGACTCCAGAAAACAGGTTAATGTTCTGGTGCATCCACAGATATCCCACATCAACTGTGCAAGTTACAGCTGGTGTTTTATCTTTTTGCTTCAAAATGGGAATAATTATTTTTCTATGTCAGATGCTTTTGTAGGGAATAATATCTATTAGAGACAGTAAAAAAAAAAAAATCAGATAACGTGATAACACTCACATAAGTATCAGGAGAAAGCAACAGCTTGATTAGCACCACACTAGAGACTGCTGTTCTGGTCAGAAAGAGCAATAGACTAGACAGTGAAGGCAGCCAAAATTCAACCTTTACTGTTTACATAATGAGCTAACTTGCAGTTAGTGTTTGTTGTGAATTGCACAGTGAAAGAATTTAATTTAAAAATGCCTTTTTGTTGAGTCTTTAATGTCTTGTCCAAAATGTCTCAGATTTAGCAAACTTTCAGAGAATTTGAACCTGACCTGGATTCTGAAACTGGCCAGATGTAACTCTGCCAGGCAGCGTCTGCAGCTTGGGATTAGGTGGCTGCGGGAGCTTGGCCAGAGTAGGGCTGTGCACTCCAGGTCTGCTCCCTGACAGGACTTTGTGACCATGCTGGAAAGGGTCTTGGGCTCCTACTGTAAAGCCAAGACTTACAGGTCTGGAAGTTTTGGAAAAGGCTTTTTGGATCTGCAGCACAAGCCTGTGCCACCCCTCAAGCACAGGCTGTAGGCGTGGACTCCCTGGGCTCACAGCAGAGTCCCTTTGTGCCTTCTTGTTGTGGAGCTGTAAAAATGTTGTTAGATTTTCTGTTTTGTAAGTCTGGCCTCATTGCAAAAGATGTCCTTCTTGGAGACAAATTCTCCCTTAAATAAAAAAGTTGTATTTTTTACCAGTTCTGTTAATGCTGTTGAAATGTCAGAGATAATTATTGTAATCAGTGTTTTTAAGGTGTCAGCAATGTGCATGGTCATATTAAAACAAAGTATAGTCTACTTTAAACCGATCAAATGTAGCAAGCAACGACAACAGTGTCTAAAATATTTTAAATGTCTAAAATTTTTAGAGCTGTCTGTTTAAAAATGCATTTTTAAGCAATTTTAAATCATTACAAGTTGGGTCGTAAGAAAATATTTTTGTATTATTTTTGTTTTAGTCACTTGTCTTCAGAAATATTATAGGCAATTTCCCTGATTTCTTTGAAATCTTTCTTTTAAGGTTTAAACTCTCATTTGTTCATGTGATAGTATTCTATGTCAAGCTACAGTTTTGTTAGAAAGGAAAACTTCTCTAACTTGAATTTCCCAGTCCCTGTTGCACGCTGCACTGCAAAGGAGAAGCAGGTGTTTTTACAAAACATATCTCAAGAAGGTGATCTGCCTTCCATGGAACTCTTGCAAATGCAGTGCTGCCACTTTTATGAAAAATGATATCTTGAAATAGATACATCCTTGAATTGCACCTGTCATTGTTATATTGTAAAGTGTTATCTTTAGATAGAACAATAATGCTAAAAAAAAAATACCTGAACAAGTTGCTATTTGGGTAGAGAGGATGGTGATCTTCATCTAATACAGCTACCAGGGATTTCCAGACATTGTTGCTTCACATTCAGCAGGTAAACTACTAGTTTGCATTTCATTTCGGCTACTGCTCTGCTTATCTTCAATGAGCAAGGGTAAGACCCACACCTTCGGCTCTTGGCTCACCTTGCAAGCAGTCCATGCAGGACAGACATGGGGTGTTGCAGGCAGCTACTGCATTCTCAGACTGTGTATGCAGAGGGGATCACGCACATCCCACTGCTCACTGTAAGGAGACCATGGTCTGCACCAGAGAGGACAAGGGCTGCAATAAACAAAGATAAGTAAAATGTTTATCATCTTATTTCCTGGACTTCTGCAAAACTAAGAGACCAGCTCTGAGCAATTTACACTGGTAAACTGTTCCCTGTTGCGAGCAGAATCTTGCTGGCTTGACTCAAGGAGAAGTTTCATATTCTGGCCCTAGTTCGCATAGCTAAAGAAGTCTGGACATTTCCTAGAAGCCTGAAGATTGTTGGCTACTAGAAACATTAGAGATTTCCCCATCCTACAAAAACCCACAAGCTTCTCCAGTTACAAATATCACTGAAATTCACAATTAGAAGTTACAATAAAATAACATTTCCTGAAGATCACTGTTCTCAAAAGACCAGTTTAAGCTTGCAGTTATTATTTGGAGGGGACAGAGTATGGGAGTAAATTGTGACTAGTGCCATTTCTGTGGATTATACATTGCCATAAGTGAAAGAGACATTATGCCCAACTTGGGCACACTCTTGAAATGCGAAGTGAAGTATTTGGAATAAGAAAGGCATTTCTCAAATGACTTTTTCATCTTCCCCATCATTCAGTCCTGAAGTGTTCAAGGCACATTGTCATCTGTCAGAGTAAACAGAGAAAGGAAAGCATTATTCAATTCTTGAAATATTTCAGCACCCACGTATCTTCAGTTCCCATGACTTTTTTTTTTCTTTTTTTTGTTTAGCCATTTCTGTCAACGATATTATCTATTCAGAGAAATATGAGGCAATAGTATAGAATGTTAAGTTCTATAATGTCTTTCATTCCACGTACTGTCCCAAACAAGCACTCTACCAAGTCAAATAATGTAGCTACAGACTTAAAATATTCCAGATGGAGAGAGAGGTGAGGAGAAAGCCAGTGTTTTAAGTTGAAAGTGGAAAAGTCATGGCAGCTTCTGAGAGCTGTTGTAGGATGCAAAAGAGGTTGTTCTTGTAACTTCAGTTTCTGTATTTTGGAGACTTTGTTAAGGGCAGATGCTCAAGTAGAATTTGGAAGAGGGCATTTCCAAGGCAGGAAAATGGAGCAATATTACGTTTCAGTTCTATTTAATCAATTCAGATCCAACCTGCATTCATGTTTGTTTCTGATTGAATAAAAAAATTAAAGGATACA
The DNA here is from genome assembly GCF_964273445.1 of Streptopelia decaocto. Classification (NCBI taxonomy): domain Eukaryota; kingdom Metazoa; phylum Chordata; class Aves; order Columbiformes; family Columbidae; genus Streptopelia; species Streptopelia decaocto. Next base: position 22,528,414 of record NC_138661.1, read on the forward strand.
GTTTTCCAGTTTAGTGTATGTTGATGTAACATTAATTTTACAGTGTGATGCTAGTTTATATGAATTAAAAGTGTGATAGATCAAGAAAGTGAAAATATTAGGAGTGTGTGAAACTTTTGTAGCTGAGAGCTGAAAATTTCCTAAGCCTGTGAGATTTTTAGTACTCTTGTGTAAGACATTACACTCAGAGTTCAGCTTCCAGCACCAATCTGGACTTCAGTTCCAATCTGAAGCTTAATGTTAATCCAGGTCTGAATTCTACCTCTTTAGTGCATTTCTCACTCTTTCATCCTGCCCCTACTGTATGGATACAATATACAAATATTGTCTCACTAATTTTTAACTGATGAATCATTGGCTTGATAGAACTTTATAGGAAAGTAAATATAAAACCTGAATACAGCATAATTACATCAAAGTGAAATCTTTGGCAGCTGGCAAATGAAAATAATAATGAAGAGAAGTCTGCACCATGCTAGCATAAATATCACTAGTAAGTGCCATAGCTTTGTGCTTTCTGTAGAAAGTTATACATAATCAAAATAGTAGTCTCCTTGCAAATAGCAGATTCATCACATTCAGTGATTTATGGAAGTAGATTTGTCATCCTCATGAGACCCATCACCTACAAGTTTTCTCTTTGACATTTGTTAGTCATTAAAAAGGTATCTCTTTTATATGCAAAAAACGTATGCTTGACTTCGATACTAATATGACATTTTACTGGAAAATGCCCTGAAGTCTTGATGTCTAAAAAAAGAAAAAATTATTTTTACAGTTATCTGGACATTATGAAGTAGCACTGATGAGATGAACAGGGTGTAAACTCTTCCCTCCTTGTAAATTGGAATGTATTTTAAATTTTATACTATTAGCATCATTCTATGAGTAAAGAATATAAAAGTTATATGTAAAATAAAGGAGTTCAATTTCCAAGAGGCAGGCTATTCTTTAACAGAATTTTTAAAACTGAAGAGACAGTATAGATGAATGTATTTGTTTACATTTAAACATGAAATAAATCTTTGCATAATCCCAGTAGCAGACAGTATGCTCATTAACAATGTCTTCCAGCAACTTAACAAGTACAGAACAGTAGTATTGGTAATGTCATTTAAAAGTTCCTGGCTGCTCTTGATGTTTGAAGTTCTGCAACTCTAGCTCTGAATTTATGAATGTATTTGTTGAACAATTCTATACTTTAATCAAAATCAAGTATTCTTGAATTAACAGTCTTGCTTTTGGACTTCAGTCAAAGCAGAATTGCAATGACTGTAAAAAAGTAACGACAACAGCTGGCATGAGTCTAAATGATACTTTCTAAAAGAAACTTGATGTAGGAATGCCAGCTGGTCAGCAGATTGCATGACCTCACTTGAGTTGGCTACTAGAGGGATATGCAACAGGAGGGTGAAACAAGAGTATTTCCTGCTGCTTTACCCTGTAGTATTTGCCACAAGTACCATTATCACAAGCCTTTTTGTGTTACTTATTTATCCCTGCAAAAATTCTCCAAAGTAAGGTCAGGGAGCTGTAGAGCTAAGCTTAATGATGTTATTTAAATATGCTGTGAAGTGCCAGCAGACCAGAATCCAACATGTGAGACAGTCCGATAATCTCCACTTATACAAAGAGAAATGACCATGATAACTGGTCACTCAAATTAAGTCCAGCTGGACAGCTGGAATCTTTAGGTGAATTAATAATTTTCTAAGATACAAACCAGAAAACTATTTCTCTTTCTTCTGAAAGAAGTTGTCAATGCTCCAAGGAACTGCTAATAACTGATAGTCCTCCTAATGTGTAACCTAATTTATTTTCCTTTTAACATTCTCAGAAAACCAAAATCTGACACAGCTGTAACCATTCTCAAAACGTGAGCTAAATACTCTGTGCTATAATGCTTAAGTGGAGAAATGCAAAGCCATTCATCCTCCTACGTATCATGGTGTATAGATATACGACTGCATTTTTTAACTGAAAAAGAATTTGGATTCTGTAGATCTAAGTCCTTCTGGTATTTCGCTCTACTGGTGTATCCATGTGCAACCAGCGATATTTTTGCACTGGGCATCCTAAAAGAACTTCCTGTAAGGGCTGCATTAGTTTCAGTTCTCACCCTATGACTTAATTTTTGCAGTCTGCTTCATTCTTGAGAACTTTTCTTCTGTAGAAAATGTAATTTGATTTAAGGACATAACAGCAAAAATATTTGATAAAATCAAAAGTCCAGCTAGCTTAGTGTTATACCTCTAACAATGGCCAGTTATGGTTGCAAAAATGATTTCAGAATACAGCCAATATACAGATATTTCCACATCATACTTTCCCAGAATTCTGTATTTCAAAGACTTCCTAACACAACAATAACATATCTCCACTAGAAATATAATTACCACCCATTACCTAGTATGTAGGCATCTGTGTTATAGAAAATAAATATGTCCAGATAAGCATGTGCACACATTCATAGTTGGTTGTTGACAGAGTTTTAATACATATGTAGATACCTCACACTCTAATGCCAAAGTACATTCTTGGTCTACTTGGACCATGGTAGTGTGGAGGTCTACTGCACATCAGTGCATATATAACAATTTTACTAATTGTCCATTGAGTATACACTTGCCAGCTCAAAACATCCAGCCTTCAATCATCAGTCCTCAAAAACTGCGCTAAATTGAAAAAACACATCACTATAAAAAAAAGTTTAAAAACTGGGAAGGGAATTTTCTTTGTCTTCTGAGCCTTAGCCTTTCATTTGGGGAATGGTTTTTGATCCTTTTTCCCAGAAGATTTAAAAAAAAATAGTTTCCAGGTCTTGAGTTGTCATGTAGCCACATCTTCAAATAACCCAGGCTGTAAGGAAAGTACCAAATATAGCTAGCATTCATACACCAAGTCATTTTTATGTAAAAAGCTTTAGTTAGCTTTCACAGCCACTACTACATTCCTTATGATGATTTAGAAGCTCCAGACAGAAGAGGAAGTGCTGAAATACTCAGAGAAAGGTGCTTGTCTGTGCCAGGAAGGAGTCCTGGCTGGAATTTCGTGTGAACCAGTTTACCATGGAAGGGAGACTGTTGTTGGGTGAGACTGATTCTGGCTTCTGCAAACCTATGGTAGATGAAGACGAGCTAAGATGCAGGGCAGTAGACTCTGACCTTTTGTATGCATTCTTCCCATAATAATACAACAAATATGCAGACTGTTATTTCTGTCTTGCTAAGTATTGACTGTGAGTTTGAAACTGTCCAAGGTCCAAACTAATACACTTCCCCTAACCTAAAAGCTAAAAGTTTAAAAAGTAGGCAAAAATCACAAGCTGGAGATCAGGGATATCAGAATGCGTTACAAAAGAGGCATGGTGTGACAATGCTGTTGCAGGGGAGTAATATAGGGTTCTGCTTGCTGCAGTACAATGTTTAGATTTCTTAAAGAGAAGCATGACCTTAAAGAGTTCGGTGGTGGGTTTGCTCTATTTTTTACTGCATGGGGGAAACATATCAAACCAATATCACTTACCTTCTTTCCAGGCACGTGTATTCATTCATGAAATAAACCTTCAGGCGTCTTCTCTCCGTTAGGACTGTCCACTCCAGGGGATGTGTTTTGAAGCTCCAGAGGCAAATTCTCGGGCGACGCGTATATCCGTCACAATGCAAATGCTCAGGGTTCTTCTATCCCTGGTAACTGTTTGCTCTGGAGCCTGTACTTAGAACCCCAGAGGCAAACTGTGAGGGGAGACATGTAATCACATGCAAAGTAGACTTTCAGGAAGCAAAATTTTCAGGAAAAATATTTAATGGAGTAAAATAACTTATCAAAATTACATTTGCCAAATGAATCATTGTTATTCAATGAGTACAGGTAACAACAATTCCTGAGGAGACATTTTGGGTTTTCTGAACATGTAATCCTTGCTCACCTGTGGAGCTACAAAGTCAGAGTGGGAGGAGAGCTCCAGGGTCAGTTCAGCAATTATCTTTTTGGCATTAATCAGTTCTTGTCTTCCAGATCATCAGAGAAACTTATTGAGCAGTGTCTTGTATTCAGTGATCATATGGAAGATACCACGGTTCTTTCTGATATTTGGCTGGCTCTGTGCCTGCACCAAGCCACAGCTGCTGATACTGAGATAGATATGCAAAACTCTATGTCATGCTGACCGAGCTTTTCCTCTCCAATAAGAAACACTTGCATAAAGTTAACCCACAGCAGATTATCTGCCTTGAAGATATCTGGAGCTTCAGAAGGGCCTGGAGCACTTCAGTAGCTTGTTCCTTTGTGAGGTTTGTGGTCACCATAGTCCTTGTAAACAAGAACTGTAGTCTCTTTTCCTCCATCTGGAGCACCCTCTGAAACACTTGTGCACTGGCATCTGTCATTCATGTCACTTTATTAATTTCCTCTGTTTGCTTCTCAAAATATTGTGTACTTCTAAAAGGTTATTTCTAAAAAGGCTGAATGGTGAACTTTATCTCATGGTCAATAGCAACCCAGATAAGAATTAACAGGCACAGTGGACTTAAATGAGTTAGATTAAAGTCAAGTCTATCAGCATAGCCCATGGCATACCAAAAAGATGAAGATGTTAGTTAAGATGTATTTCCTGTGTCTTGTAATTTTTGGCACATGGAACACTCAAGAAATGTTAACGGTGGCTTCACTGTATTTCACTCTGATGCATAATCACACACATTTTAAAAGTTGCAAGTGAAGATATTTTGCTCTCTGATGAAAAAATAACTTGAGAAATTAATTTGTTATAAACAAAGCCTATTGCAGTTGTTTTGCTACTTTCAGTTATAATTTTGTTAGGAAGGTGTTAAAGATCTAGAATAGAGTTTCTAGTGCAGGTGAAATGCAGTTGCAGAGCAGATGATAGCCCAGTGTGCAGAGTCATTTCCTTAATTCCAGTGAGAAACCTAAACTTAAGTCTCAGACACCTAGGAAATGTTAGCACTCTCTTCTTCTCTTTTATTACCAAGCATCAGAGGTTCCTTTGAGGATTTTTTTTTTCACAGAATCTGGTAATATTGAAATGTATTATGGCCTAAAATAAATGTGTACAAAAAAAAAGATACGATTTTTCAAGCATTTATTAAGACAATGGAACTTAACCCATAAATTTGGGAAGTCACAGCTACGCATTATGCCAAGAACAACAAAATTAATGAAAAGAAGTTTTCTTATTTTTCTTCTTGGTCATCCATCTTAAATGCAAGTGCTCCTAGTTGTGCTAATGTTGACACTGAAAATAGAATAATCAAGATTTTAATAAGATTTTACTGTGGTGAGAACCAAAGCCAGCATTGTCCAATGACTTTGTGAAGGAAGTGATTAACTCTGCAGAGGGTCTGAAGTGACTACAGACAGACTTGGAGACAGCCAACAGAACTATAAGCAAAATTTGTGTCTATGCGTAATGTTGATTTTGGCACAAAGGGAAATGACTGAGCAAGTGCAAGGATAGGAAATAGTTGAACTTTGTCAGCTATATTTTAGTGTTCTAAAGAGGCCTGTTAATAAATCAGCTCTAAAGAGAAAACTCCCTGGTGTGCCCATGAAATTACCTCTCATTAGACAAAGGATGGTGAACAGGGGAGTGAAGGCTACAACTGAGGCAGGCCATGCTTTAGTCAGGACCGGAGTGCATCTGAATGTGGAAATTAGTGGAAATCTGAATGTGGAAATTAGGGAGTGGGGTTAGTAATAGCAAAATGGGGATTGGCATTATTGACATACAGAATACATTACTCTCTGTCCTGTGACAAATGAATATGTGAGGCACAAGGGCACATGCTCTAGGACTGGGACTTGTTTACTTTTCAGGCTAGAAATAGATCTTCTGAGTTTATTTCATGTTGTCCTTGGACTTGGCAACATGATACCTTGCCAAGAAAGGGACATCTTTTCATTGCTCCTACCACCTTTTCCACGTCCACAGTGACAGGCTGTAAGGGCTGATGCAGTCAAGCAGAAATATTTCTTATGTTCTTTTTTTGATTTCTAGCTTGAATGTTGCTCCTTCTTTCTACTCTGAAGGAAGCTGACCAATAGAGAAATATGTAAAGAGCCTCTGGATTGCCAGTGAATAGAATTCCCTCATAAATGAATGAAAGGATGGGGACGCAGGTAAGATCAGCTGTGGCTCTGTGAATGTTTTTTTCCCATGTATGTGTGGTATTTCCAGCTGTACTAAGATACCTCAAAATGCACAGATTTTTATTTTGTTTCTTGCATTCACTGTTTCACCATTCTTCTTACAAACAAGGACCCATCATAATTTAGAAATTTTAATTTTAGAACAAATATTTCAACTCTTATTTATTACCTGGTAAACACATGCCTGAAAAAGTATGTGTTTAAAAAGCAATTTTGGAGTGGGGTTGAGAGTTGTGGCAACAAGAAAATCTAGATTTTTTTTAGAGATGAGAAAAGGCAGTAGTACCTTCTGTGAAAATCATGTATTTGAGAAAAAAAAAAAAAAAAAATCTTTTACAGATTCCTACAGCTACAATGTGAAATAATTCCTTCCACAAGTTTTAACTTTGGCCAAATAAATAAAGGACACTGGTACATGTTGTGAAGTATGTATCCTATAATACAGAAATAGGAGACCTGCAAACAGTGTCTTTTTCTCTACACAGAGATACTTGAGCTCAGTTCTTGCAAACACGATTCTGCATGTGTTTAGCTTCTGACGCATGAATAATTCAACTGAAGTCAAGCTCACATGGGAGCTGCTTCTTGGGAAGGTAGTCATTACTGCTGGGAATATTCCAAAGAGCTACGTATATAAGGGCTACCTATATTGAGAACAAATGCGGACAGTGTTGTGAGGGAACCCCAGGAGTTTTGAGAGTGCACGACAGCAAGAACGGACTGAATGTGTCTGTCCTGTACTGCTTACACTGCAAAACTACACACTGTGGGTTATAATCAGTCCCTTGAGGGCTGCCAGCATTTCACCACAATTCATTCTCCTTTCCTGTGTGTATAGCTGCTGTAACACTACTGAGGTCATTTTACCTGAGCAAAGGTGGCAATCGTTACAACTAACAATGCCTTGGGCAAAACGCTGATGGCTTTATGCCAAAAGTAATTTCTGAGCACCTGGAATCCAGCACGTCCTTATTTGTTTTGGTCTCAGATGTTTTTAAAGATTTGGCTACATCATTAAAACTTGTCAATCAGGTCAATCATGTTAAACAGCTGTCTTCTCTCTGCCACTGTACTCGCAAAACCATCCTTGCATAAGGGTCAGAATATTTCTATTTATGTCTTTCCTGTTGCTTCTGAACCATGTCACCACTTGTTTTATTATTTTCTTACAGCTTCTTAAAAGTCAGGATTCCTATCTTCACCCTCGCGGCATTTCATTGTTTAACTCTCTTACAGGGAAGGACAGCTGTAGCTGCTATTTAGGAAGATGGCCAGGGAGTTCAAAGACTAGCACTGCAAACTAGCCACTCTTGCACCTTATCTTACTGTCATGGTGTCTCTCTGCCTGACCTATCTGTGCATTTCTCTCACCGTTTTTTCATCTGCTTCCACACTAAAATGTGGGATGTGCTTTCTGAATGAGCCAAGAGATCACTGACTCTTCTATATTTTGCCTTTTTCTGTGTACAAGGCTTTAGTCAATGGATACAGTAAAAGGTAACTACACATAAGGATTTGTGAACACAGTATGGGTGTATGCTGCCAACAGCATTGCTTAGCTTTCGACTTTTGTGTGGTTAGCTCTCTGGGCATGCTTGTGCTTTCCTTTGTGTGTGGATTCTTCAGATCACACAATGCAAATTAAAAAAGAAACCACGAAGAGCCAGAAGCATGAATTCACATAACTTCGGTTCTTGCCTCTGAAAATTATGGGTACAGTCTTCTTAACGGCAAAGATAAAAACAAATAATTGATGTGGATGAGAAAAAAAAGAACATTTCCTATTTTGGTCACTAATTTAAGGGCAGGAGTTGGAAGTGAAGGGAAACTACAGCTATGTTAGTAGATTCCTGCCTTACCATCAGGCTTTGAGCTTCAGTTCGTCTGTGCCAGTCTTCACCTTCTGCAACATAAGAATACTGCTTCACAGTGGTAGCATAGTAATTAATTAAATGACCATTGTTTGTGGAATTATTTTCTAACTGCTAATGAAGACCAACACAATTTTCTCAAATTTGGCTGAGATGAGTTTTACACCATGTTTTGTCTCTTTCAATAAATGTAATAATTTTCTATTTTGATCTGGCTGCTTAGTGAAAGGGAAGTAGGTGTGCAGAGGAATATATTTAAAACAATTGGTAGGGCTAATTCATGGAAGAGACTGGTATGAAAACTAGCCAGGTGTTTCAAATTCTATAATAAAAACTGGTCTGGTCAGGGAAAGTAGAAAGCACAATCACCTTTAACAGAAGTGACCTGCTCTTAGGCAGTAGATAAACTCTATTTTGCCTATGCTGGTTAGAAAAAAGCAGGAAAGACAAATTAGTTTTCATTTATTTCTTCCATCAAGTTTGCTATTGAGGCTTTTTCTCAAAAACAAGCAGCAGATTTATTTTACATAAATAAACATCTTGATTAAATGAAAAGCAGAACTATCTTGCAAACTTTTTTGTCGGTTGGTTATTTTTTTCTTTTCCCTGAGATAAGATGCTAGAGTAAAGTTATATATACAGAAAAGCTTGGATGTTCAGCATCACATCTTTATTTCAGAAACTTCAGCAGTGGACTCACTCAATAGGCAGTAATCTGCAATACCAGATATGCCTAATATTCCGAAGAGTTCAGGCAAGTGTAATGATACCTTTAAATGATACTGAATATAGGGGATCAGCTCTTAATATTTTTCTTAGAGGTCCATTCTTTCATGTAATGGTACAGAAACAAGTTTTGAATGAGTTCTTATGAGCCTTGAAATTTTACTCAGCCACACAATATTGTTCCAATTTTAAATGTCATGCAAGGCTTCCAGTGTATGAAGAGTGTGTTTGCATTTGTTTTATTTTCTGTGTGTAGAACTTTAAATTTGTAAAAATACTGCCACTGGAGAGCTTCTCCAGGTGCTAGTATTGTCTCTATTTTCTTAGCAACCCTGTGTCTCAAAAATGCATAGATTTCTGGTACCTCAGTGACACAGAGAATCATTATTTTCCTCATTTTAAGGACTAAAGTTATGCAACTTCCCAATGTGACGTAGTCTTTTTGTGTCAGGATCAAAATTAAGTCCGTAGGTGTTGGATTCAAATTCAGCTCTGGTACAATCTTCCATTGCATTAGAAAGGGAGAAATTGTACTTTTCCTAATTCAAAATTACATTTCTTCTTTAGCTTAGAAGTGCTGGTTAGCTTTTAACATATGAGTAACAACTGCATGAGCACAGTGCAGGACAGATCCTCAGTTGATGTATGTTGGCCTGACTCCACAAAAGTCATATGAAACTATGACAATTGACAACAGCTGTGGATCTGGTATGTTGCATCTGCTTATATTAATTGTAAGAAATGGTTCTCCTTAGTGCTATGAATGATGAATCAGCTCTTTCAAAAAACTTATTCATTCTAAAGGCTGAATCCTTGGTCTCTTAAATTTCTTCAAGTATTAAGCCCTGTGGCCTTCATTTCAGCTCTTTGAGTTCACACAGCATCATATCTTAACCCTTATCTCCTCTTTAACTGTGTTTTTTCTCTTGAATATTGTCACCTTCAGAGCACTTGACTAGACCTCCAGAAATCTTGGCTCAATTCCTCATCTTGCTACAAGTCTCCTTCAGCCAATACTTCAGTGGGTTGTGGATTAAGGATTGTTGGCCTGGTGAATATGGGTGAAGAGACTTTAATTTATCAGTAGGTCCAGTACTACTATGATACAACTATGAATAATCCTATTAGAGAGCAGCGTAGGGGAAAGGGACCTGGGGGTCCTGGTGGACAACAGGATGACCATGAGCCAGCACTGTGCCCTTGTGGCCAGGAAGGCCAATGCCATCCTGGGGTGTATTAGAAGGGGGGTGGTTAGTAGGGGTTAGTAGGTCAAGAGAGTTTCTCCTTCCCCTCTACTCTGCCCTGGTGAGACCACACCTGGAATATTGTGTCCAGTTCTGGGCCCCTCAGGTCAAGGAGGACAGGGAACTGCTGGAGAGAGTCCAGCACAGAGCCACAAAGATGATTAAGGGAGTGGAGCAACTCCCTTATGAGGAAAGGCTGAGGGAGCTGGGTCTCTTAAGCTTAGAGAAGAAGAGACTGAGACCTTATTAATATTTACAAATATATAAAGGGTGCGTGTCACAAGGATGGAGCCAGGCTCTTCTCAGTGACAACCAACAATAGAAGAAGGGGTAATGGGTTCAAATTGGAATACAAGAGGTTCCACTTAAATTTGAGAAGAAACTTCTTCTCAGTGAGGGTAACAGAACACTGGAACAGGCTGCCCAAGGGGATTGTGGAGTCTCCTACTCTGGAGACATTCAAGACCTGCCTGGACGCCTTCCTGTGTAACCTCATCTAGGTGTTCCTGCTCCAGCAGGGGGATTGGACTAGATGCTCTTTTGAGGTCCCTTCCAATCCCTAACATTCTGTGATTCTGTGATTAATAATGTGTATGTATACACATACACCAATTCTCTCTCTCATGCTTGTGTCATGATTTGGGCACATAGAAAGAAAAATAAAGTGTAATAATTTAGGACTTGGCAGGCAGAGGGGTGTTATCTCTTTGTGAATCTCATAAAACCATGATGAAGTGCCAAGGCAGGGAAGGGACAAGACCCTGGAGCTTGTTTCTCACATGTGTTGGGGTGTTTTGTTCTTCCGTGCCCCCCCCAGCCCTCTGTTTTTCTCCTCTTCTTTCTACCACTGCAAAAAATCTCTTAATCTTCTTGCCATTAATTGATGCATATTCAAGTGATTTAATTAAAATAATTTTAACTATGCTGAAAACAATAAATTAATAATATCAATTAAAATGATAATTGTTGTTCACATCAAAAATATTTTAGCAGTACACAAGACACATGGATGAGAACCACATAGACAGCAGAATGCAGCTTATATATGCTGGCAATTATAAAACAAAAAATAATCTCACAATTATACTGACTATCAGTCAAATCATTGCTTAAGCAGTTTTTCTATTGAATTTGAAGAGAGAAATTCAGTGAAAATTATTAAAATCCAAGCCATAACAGTGATTGCTAAGTCACATGGGGATATGCTGTTGTTGTGGTAGGTGCTGCGATGGCGGTGACTTTTGTTGATCAGGGCTCCTGTTGTGTTAGGCGCTGCAGAAACACTGGGTTCAGCAGGTGAAGATAAATTAGGCTTTAAGATCTCCATTGTGAAACAAAGACAGAAGAATCTCCATGTAAGTGGTGAAAAGCAATTGGAATTTCTTTCTGCCTCCAGAGGTGAGGGATGAATAGGCAGCAGAGTTGTGGCAAAAGTCTTAACAGTGATTAAAAAAATAAACAAACAAACAAAATCCCAAACAAACAAAATACTCCAACAAACAGTAGCTCATGAAAACTAATTTTTCATTTTTATACATGGGAAAACTTAGATAAATGGATAGAAAGGCCACAAAAAGAAACCACTAAGACACATAAACTGGAGCCTGTCAAGGCTAGGACTAGACCTTATCTCTTGACTCTCAGTTCCTTGCAGTAACCAGATCACACTGCATCCATCACCACCTGTCACTGTGTGTTTTAGTTGTCCATTCTCTGACTCCTTCATTTCTCCAAAATGAAACATCAACATAGATTATTTTGAGTCAGTTGAAACAAAATACTCAGTCTACAGGGTTCACCCTCCCCTAAAAGACTGCTGTTCCTAATTCCCAGAAAAACTGGAAGACCTCCTGTAAGCATGATCATTATATGCTTTTCCATATTTAAGCTGTAGAATGAAATCCCTTAGGCTATATGATCAATGTCTGGCTTGCCTGCCTTTTACAGAGGACTTAGTATTCAAAGAAAAGCCAGTGCTTCTGCACAATACAAGAAAACAGATGTTGCCTATGGATAGCAATTATCCCAAATATTTTTTATGAAGTTCAGTGGCACTGCTCTCTTAGAGCAGATGGTGTCAGCCACAGGTTGTTTCACCATATTTTTTTTTTTTTACTGTTTCAGCTACTTTTGCCAAAAAGGATTTTTAGTGTTTTTTTTTAGTTTGGTTTTTTTTTTTTTTTCCTCCTCACAATAGAACACAGAGTGGTGTTGAAAGGTATTGTAGCTGGTGTAGCCTGCAGGCACTGTGAAGCTGCATAGATATTTCATCTCTTTTTCACTGTTTAATCTTGGCTTGCAGTCATACTGACTTATTTAAAACAAAATAAATTGGAAAAAAACCCAACACACCCAGATATTCCAGCTTGATTTTTATCAGGAAAGAGCTTCTGTGCCAAGAGGACACCTGGTTGTTTTCAAAGTGTTGTTTTCCAACATGGCCAGATTTTTAGGTTTTTTAATTTTTCTTTCTAAGGGCCATGGCAGAATATGGAGCTCTGAACACCATGTACCACTGCACAAACAAAGTGAATATATATAAAGGCTTTTACTAATTGCCCCATCCTGAGATTGCAAGGTTCTGATACAAGGGCACAGTTGTATTAGCCAGCTGAAGATTTGGAGTCTTCCTGAGCTGTTATGGCTTCAGCTTTTCATCAACATACTCCAGGATCCTTACTTTCCTTGTATTTCCAGTGTGGTTTCGGACTTCTGCCTAGTGTTTATCAGATCTCACTTAGTTTATGACCTTGAACATTTAGAAACTAACTCCTGAGCTTGCCAGTTCAAACCCTACGATTATGGCAGGGATGCAAGAGGTCAGGAGCCAGCTGGAAATCCAGTTGCAAAAGCGGAATTCAGAAGTACAAGCATATCATGAGCCCAAAGAGGCATTTCCAGCAAGAAATCTTAGAAGCTGCTGTTCTAGTCTGTTAAGAAATGAAGCTGTGGCTGTTGCTTGCTATTATTGTTGGCTAAATAGTGACAATGGACTGAACACTGCAGAGTATGAGGCACACATGAGGTCCCAGTGTGATCTTGCAACAGGGTGTTTTAGCTGCAACCTGCTGGAGTGAAAGGGATGCCAAAACTGTACTGAGAGGTCCCTGTGGCAGAATGAGACTGAAATAACTGCCCTTCAGTGTTATGTTCCTGCAAGAATGCCAGGAAGGCTGGCTGTAGGCTCCCTATGTGGTATTCCCAGTGAACTGTGGATGTACATCATATTTAGGGCAGCCCTAGGGGCATACCTGCTTGCCCAGGCAGTCTCCAGCTTTCAAATCTTACAACTTTGATAGCTTTAGTCACAAAGCAAAGCTCCAGAGACTCTCCTACCATGGTTCTGACATTTCTTATCATAGATGCATTTGGGATTTGTAGTCTGATTTCAAACAGACTGAGAGCAGGGTTTTGGGTATTGGACGGATGCCTGGGTTATGGGATTATCCTGAAATAAAGAAGGCTCCTCAAACCACATATTGTGGTTATAATCTCTGAAGGAAAGGAGTATGATTGTATAATATGTGTTGAGGACCTCAAAGTATAAGGTTCTTTGTAGCCTTTTGTTACTTGGTCTTTCCATGCCATAGAAACTTTTTTCTTGGTTCTACATGAAATCCATCCTGACCAGGGTCTGGTATATATTGGCTCTGAACCATTTCATGATATCATTACAAAGTATATTTTCATCATGCTATCCTATATATCATGTTGTTTGATCTCCAAAACTAAGCAAAGTTGAGTCTGGGTGGTATCTAGATGAATGACTTCCAAGAAAACATCAGTATCGCACAGGAAATAGCACTAGTGATTAATGACAGAATTACGACTCTTCGATTTGAAGTACTTCAGAAATAATTAATCTTTTGTCTTCTGAAGAGGTGTAAAAGCTGAGTCATTCTCTTCAGCATGAAACAAGAGGGTTTCAGTTTTATGACTGGTTCTCTTTCTTTCGTGGGTGAACCTCTCTCTTTTGTATGAATCATATGGTGCTGCATCACTGTTGCCCCTTAGCAGCCTCAAGGCTGGTCCATAGTGGCCTTAATCTGGGTGAGCTTCTCCTGATTAGTTGTTGTGTAGGATTTATTGGTCATAAATTCCTTGGCCTACCACTACTACCCTTGCTGCCAATATGCATTGACACATTGTACTTCCTCCAGAACACAGTGGGTGCAGAAGACTACCATGTGTGTAACTAACTCACTGCCTAAGTGAGCTGAGTAGTAAAGGCAGTTGGCTTCTTCAGTATGAATCACCTGTGTTGAAGAAAATACTCCTGCCCCCTCAAAAAAAAGGAATTAATAATTGAGAAAATTACTTGACCACTCATAGGAGAAGTGGAGGATATGGATCAGGAAGGGTGGGATGCTCAGGGGATGAAATTTTAAATCTAAATTAGAATCAAGTCTGCACTGTCTGTTTTCTATTAAGATTACTGTTTCTCATCAGCTTTCCTATTTGCGTCAAATGGGAGGCATGAAGATGAAAGAGTACCCACAGCCACATTATTTTCCTAGTTTTCCTAGATTCATGATTTTGTTGTACTAAAATAGTTGTTTTGTTTTTACCCTTCCTTTTTCTATACAATTGTAGGAGAGCTTTGTTATTCTGAAGTAAAAAATCATTAAAAGGATACTTATCCCATTGTAATTGTAAGATGCAGCTACACCAGCAGGGCCCCTCTCATCACAAGCTTTGCAAGGCATAAGACAGTTGTCAAAAACCTTACCATGAGCTTTTTGTGCCAGTGGAGCAACACAAATCGAGCCAAGCTGAGACTGATCTCAAATACAATTCAACTGAATTTGGATCACATTGTTGTGTGGTCCAATGCATACTCTGCCCAAAGGAAGGTTCAGAGGGAATGATATATCAGATGGTTGTGCTACCATTCAGAGGGACATAAGCTGGAGAAATGGGCCGGCAGGAATCTCATTAGGTTTGACAGTGGAAAGTACCAAATCCTGCACCTGGGGAAGAACAGCCCCATGTACCTGTACAGGCTGGGGGCCGACTGTCTGGGAAGCAACTTGACAGAAAGGGACTTGGGGGTCCTGGTGGACTCCAAGTTGAATGTGAGCCAATAATGTACTCCTGCAGCACAGAGGCTAACAGCCTTCTGGTCTGCATGAGGGACAGCGTTCCCAGCAGACCAAAAGATGGGATTTTCCCCTCTACTCAGCACTGGTGAGGCTCTATCTGGAGTACTGTGTTCAGCACTGGGCTCCCCATTACTAGAGGTGCAGGGACATGCTGGAGCAAGTCCAGCAAGGGCCGTGAAGCTCATTAAGGCATCGGAGCAATTCTTACCCAGGGAGAGTCTGAAAGAGCTGGACCTGTTCAGCCTGGAGAAGGCTTGGCTGGGGGGGCTTTGGGGGTGGGGCGGAGTGTACCAGATTGCCACCTATATGCATGTGTTAAATACCTGATGTCGGGGTGTTGTGGGAGAGTTGAGTGCATCCACCACACCGGGGAGCAAATAAGATGAAGCTAGATTCTTTTCAGTGTTGCCCAGTGACAAGACAAGAGGCAATGGACACAAAAGGAAACACAGGAAAGTCCACTTTAGCAGAGGAAAACCTTTTTATTGTGAAAGTGGTCAAATACTGGAACAGATTGTCAGGAGAGGTTGTGGAGTCTCCACCATGGAGGCAAACAAAACCTGACCGGATAAGGTCCTGAGCAACATGCTCTAGCTGACCCTGCTTTGAGCAGGGGAGTTGAACTAAATGATCTCTGAGGGTCCCTTTTATCCTCCACCACTCTGTGATTCTGTGTAGCCGTCTACAAGTAACTGAACTGCAGAAAGACTGGGGAAAACTAGCTGCCATATTTTACGTTCCTCAGCAAAGCTAAGGTCAACGGAGTAACCTTTTGAGAAGTATATACAGAGGTTAAAAACATTTTGAGCTCCAGAAATTGTTAGTTTGTCAAATCCTCTGACTGAGAGAAGTGGCAGAAGTCACATACCAGTGGAGACACTGTAGGGAACAAACCTATTTTGGCATAGAAGTAGACTGCACAGGTCTCTGCCTGTACAGGCAAATTTCTGTGATTCAGACATTGCAACACAAAGGGACATATGTTACTAAAGCAGTATATTATTTGTGTTATGTGGATATACTTGTATACGACAGTGACTCAAAACTGCTGTTTAAACTTACTAGCAAAGAAAAAAATGCCATCATCAAGGCACGGTGACTTACTTTGTACTGCTGTTACCTAGAACAGTTTGAGCTGGCCCTCTTATATTCTAGGTAAGTTGAGTGATTTGTCTGGGTAATGCAAGTGGGCCATAGGATAGCAAAATGTGTGAAGCCAGGTTTTCTAGTCTAGCTGTACTCTTCCAGATGTCTGGAGTCCTTATCCACTCCTTACATCTTTTGTCAGTCTGCAGGACCCAAGATCGGAGGTTTTGTTTGCTTTGTTGCTGTTCATAACTTCAAATATGCCTAAAACTTTTGAAGAAAGCTGTGGCAGCAGTGCCCTCCCAGCATACTGTGTAAGTTCACACAGCTACTGGAGGCAAAAGGCCTCCAATTTTAGCAGCAAAGGAGAATTTCTGCTTACTTGCTGAAGCATAAAGAATTACTTTTTACTGCGTGGCCCCTCATTAATTTTTGATCAGCTGCTAATCAAACCCTTAACTTAATTCACTCCAATTAATGTGATAAGATACAGTACCCTAAGAGTCCTTGCTTAGGCACCTATTAATACAAATGAGTGGAATCGACTTTGCTGCACACCTGTTCTCAGTAATCTGCGTAAAAACTAGTGAGTTATCAGAAATAACATCTCCAGTGACATCTTGTTATTCCTTGTTGCTGGCTGATAGAAGCTCATGTTATCACATTGCACAGGATGCTTTGGAAAATACAGTCAATGTAACTGTGAACTATAGCTGAACTTCATACATCTTGAAGAGACAGATCTAATTTGCTAGTGACCCCACCAGATCTGTCTGAAGTTCTATGATACAAAAGTGTCTCAGAAATGTCAATATACTAAATATCACTAAGGTCCAAAGGGCAAAACCACAAGTGGACTTGAACCAGAAGTGGACTTGAGTATGATGGCTGTGAGTTGATCCTCTGAAAAAGAGGAGGAATATGCAGATAATAAAAATTTTATCTAGTGAAAAACATTAAACATAACTGCCTTATATCTGCCATCTCTTCTCAAAATTGTTATGCAGATTTGATTCTTGTTCCCTTCTTTACTACATGATAAAAAAAATGTTGCAATACTTGTATTTTCCATGTACTCGTTCTCTACATTTAGATTTGATGAGAGTCATTCATTGTCCACACTGTAAGATGGAAGTAGAGAGTCCACTGCAGATCATGGACTAGAAAAAAGCCATTCATGTTTCTCACTGGCAGCATAAGGTACAAGAACATGTCCCATTTTGTCCCTTCCTGACTCCCATTCTCTTGCCTGTTTAAATTTTTTTTCCAGAGCTTAAGCTTTGGTCCTCTAAAAATACTGGGTTAATACTCAAGGCCAGAACCCTGGCATTGTGCATATGCTGAAACAGGTAGAACTGAAATCCTGAATAGTAGTTTATTATTCAGGCTGTGGTTGACTGAATGCAACTCTTAAATATATGTAGACAAGCTGTTCCACAAAACATTTTCACCCGATTTTGCCCAACCTTACAAACAGCTTATCTTGGCTTCCAAAAGTAATCCCTCATTGCTGATTATTTTCAGTATACTATCCCTCTGGTCTTATATGTGCTATCACCTCTAATTTCTACTCCGCTGTTTTCTCTTTTACCTCCTGCTCCAAAGAACATAATATGTCTAAGGGGTACGCTTCCCTACCTTTTCCAGAGACAAGTTTATAAGGTCTTAGGTATAAGCAGCAATTCCTTGTTCATTCTCATAACATCTGCCGAGGGTGACCAGAAATCAGGACTTCTCTGCTTTTACACACTTACAGAATGCCTGGTGTAGATACGGTGTGCTCCCAGATATCCCTGTATTATCAGTGACCTCTGAGAGCACTATATTAAGACACTAATATACCCCTGAAAACCAGAAAGGAAGTTTTATATAAATTTAGTTAAAATATCTTTGGAACAGGTTGCTGCAAATGGTTAGAAAGGTTGATGGAGTTCAATAGCCAGAGGGGTGTTTTCCTGTTTCTCAGTAGAGACAACAGTGACTGGCTGGACTTACTGTAGCACTACATGGATCAGTTAGGTACAAAATTGTTTTTGCACTAGAAAAATTGCCTTTGATGGTTTAATGCTATATGGTTAAAAATATAGTATGCTTCAAAATGAAAAGCAAGATTGGGTGATGCATCCCAAGTCCACATAGATCTGTTATGAAAGGGAAAAGTTAATCAGAAGAGGGAAGGATGGAAAGTCGTATGGGGCAAGAAACTTAAAATGTCTACATTGGGTACAGCCTTGAGTTGAGAGAAGAAGCTGAAGCGTACTTTGCTTGCTGCACACAGCCTTAACATTTTGGCCAGTATGGTGGGGAGAACTGCTACTGGTATGCAACTGTCATGCTAGAGGAGCAGCTCCTAGTAAAGTATAATAAATCCAAGCAAAATTAGGCTGTGAAAGTCATTTGGTGCTGTGTACTACACTTTTACTTGCAACCTCCTTTTTACAAGAAACAAAAGGGACGTCTCCAATAGGGAGTGCAGCATTTCTCCTCATGCAGGTGGCAGGAGTGCTGAGAACAAGCCCTGTTCTTAGAAATGGAAAGGTGTGGTTCTGCACAAAAGAAGAAAAAAAAAGGCTTCTTCATTTCATAAGTATGAGCACCACAGCTGACATGAAATGGAACAATTCAGGAAAGACAAACAGCTTCTTAGAAAGCACATAAAAATTTCTAAGGGACTGCTCCTGGTGAAGTTAGTGGGACTTTTTGCCTGGTATGTTGAAAGGCTGAAATATCTGAAATAAAGAAAAAGAGGGAAAAAAAAAATAAAAGAAGGAAAATAAAAAAGTAAAAGCTGTGACGTATAATTTAGTGTTTGATCTCAAAGCTTTTATCTGTGCAAGTGACTTCACTGATTTCCAAAGGCTTATTCCATGAGGTTAAGCATTATTTTTGCTTTCAGCTTAGGTTGCAGTTTTAGTTTCTTAATAATTTTCAAGCATAAAGGTATTTGAGGCCAGATCTTTCTCTTGTTGAGGTAATGAGCAGCACGTCTCATTTCAAAGGCCCTTTAATCTTTTTAATTAAAATGAATTATTTAGTATTTGTACAGCACTTTGAAAGTACACAAAGCTACGTAAGTGATAAATGTTTTTATTATTATTCAACTCATTATTATTATCTTTTATGTTTTCCTTAAAACTAGCTATGACTTAGCTGCTGTTAAGCTCCTTAGTTCTCAAGGAAATTTAACGTTAAAAAATGTTGTGGGTTGTTTTTTTTTTTTAACCATGGCAAATTACTACTGCTACTGATTACAGTAGTGATAATATTGTATAAGCACTAACTAAACCAATGCAGAGTCCAATTGTAGCTACACTTCTTTAGGTAACTGTACACTTATGATTGTGATACTCCTGGACACAAAAAATGATTTGTCATTGCTTTATTCTTTTTACAGCCACCAACATTGATGCACACCGTGTGTGTAAACTGATAGATCCTTGGAAAATGGTAACTATACACCTAACTTGTACTGCTGTCAGTTATCACAAAAGGTACAGGACAGTGGATGGTCAAAAGTGAAAGGTCCTTCCTACAAGGCGTTTGCATTATGCTTGTGCATACGTGTTCCAAGGATGGGACACATCATCTAATGCTGCCATAAGAAGTTAGTTTATGTACAAGTGCAACATGCCAATTGCATTTGAAGATCCATCCTTCTGAAGTTTCTGTGCAGGGCTGAATAATCGTTGCTTAAAGTTAAGTGTGTGCATGCTTCAATATTTTAGAAGATATTTTGAAGGGGTTTTAGGAAAATGATCTGACTTTGTTGAGAAGAGGTACAACTCTAACTTCTTTCTTCTGAAATTAGAACCTTGCTAGGGTCTTAAAACTGATGGTCTGCAAAGTTTCCTCTTGAATATGTGTATTAATAAATAAAAATATAAACGTATACATCTAAATATGTCAATAAAGCTATCTTTTATTCATGAGTGTATGTATACTCTATCCACATACTTTCTCAATGCTTTGATGTAAAAAACCCAAATTTTACTATAATCAAATATTTTGGATTAATGTAAGTGGGATCAGATGATATTGTAGATAGCTCTAAGGTAAGTGCTGCACAGCAATATGTAAGCTACAAAAACACATCTCTAGCTCTTAGTTATCTTTGGTTTGGTTGAAACAGAAGGACTGGAAGGATGCTTTAGCTCTTGGATTTTTTTTTTTTAATATATTGCAACAGATTGAACGTAGTAAATGATTTTTTATTTCATAAATTAATAGTTTTAATCCTACTGTACACGGTGAATAAGGGCACTTTATTCACTTGTAATGAGACTTCATAAAGAAAAATCACATAAGTTCTTGATAAGGTTCTTGGTACTTTGAGTGTAAGTAACCTATTATTATACTATTTTATTATATATCATATATATACTATATTATTATATTCTAGGTTACTGCCTAGATAACTCACAGGAAACAGCCGAAGTTATTCCTATATTTAAACCTTACAGGTGAGTGGCATTAATTTGTGTCTCTGCTTGCATTATTCTTATTACTACTGCTATTAATATCTGACACCTATACAACATCCTTTCTCTGAAGATGTAAAAAGGGCTTTAAAAAGCTCACATTTCATAAAAACTGTGTGTGATATAACTCCTTAGGTAAAAATAGATATATAGGGAAACCATGCCAAAGGTTTTCGGTGGCTTATTTAAATGCACACAGTGAGTTTCTTGCTGACTGGGGAGGGGGCGTTTTTTTTGACTCTCAGTCTACTGTCCACCTAAAACACTTATTTCCATCATTACCAGGATTCTTCTGATGTAAAGGGAATTATACTTCTCTTTCTGAATGTCTACATTTATTTCAAATTCCTGTTCAAATATTGTTAGGAGAAAATGAAGACTAATGTTCTTGGCTGCATGCTCACTGCAGCTATTGAAATTGTCTGCCATGCTGAAGCTCAGAACAAGAAGCTTTCATCATCCATAATGACTTTACCTTTCCCAAGATGAGGCTAGCTGCTTGGTAATTTTTTTCTTCTTTAGGTTAGGAAGGTGGCATAACAGACCCTACAACAGATGTTTAGGCATCTCTAAGCTGCAAAACATACTCGGATAAACGGATGTCAGGAAACAATAAAAAGCAAAAAATCTAAATCCTGTACCTGTGCTTAATTTCTCTTTAAGACAAAGTTTTGCCAATGTTTTTATTTTTTTTTTTAAGTTATGTTCCTAGAATTTCCTCATTTCATAAACTAGCCCTTCTAGGGCACTCTAACATTAAATCCTAAAGATCATCTTGACTTTACTCTCCGTCATTGAGCAACAGTGGCCATGGCAGCATCAAGCGAATGAAGACCTGAGAATCAAACCTGCTATTTTCTGTTTATTTCTAGCTGAGTTGATTCTTTGC
Organism: Streptopelia decaocto; assembly: GCF_964273445.1. NCBI lineage: Eukaryota > Metazoa > Chordata > Aves > Columbiformes > Columbidae > Streptopelia > Streptopelia decaocto. The sequence goes on from NC_138661.1 coordinate 22,549,978, forward strand.
TTTGATAAAATAGGTAGAGAGATTTATTGAAATTAAAAAAAAAAAAAAAAAAAAAAAAAATTACAGGACCCTGGAATTCAAGTCCTGGCTTATAACTGTGTGCAAATTGCTGAATTTCTCCAGGATTCCACTGCTTTCCCCACTCCTTTTCCTTCATTTTTTTTTTTTAATTGAAGCCCTCCAAGGCAGGAATTGTCTAAAATATATGCTAATAAAAGACTTAGCTTAGCACAGTCAATTTTTTAACCTAAACATCATATTTTCTATTGTAGTGCACAGGCCATAAAGAAACGAGCATGAATCATGACCCTAATTTGAGGAACAGATGGATAGAACAAGCCATGGGATTGTACAAGTGTTACACAATTCTGACCACCTAGAAACTGAAGACCAAAAGAATACACTTTTACAAGGCTTCCTAGATCTAAAAAATTTCTAAATGAAACAGGGTAATGGGATTAAAATGAATTTAAAAAAAAAAACCACACCCAAAGTGAAGTTAAATTTCACTAGAATCAAAACAATAAGGCTGCACTCTGAATAAGCCTGAAGTCCGTTCCAGCAGAAGACAGAAATTGTTCTTATTCCTTAGAGTCCACAATTCTCAAGTACTTTCTACTGCTCGTATTATTGAGTTTGTATCCTGTGTAGCATCCCTGTTATTTGTAGAAATACAGCTCAGAGATGTGAGGAGTGCCATTTTCCATGTAAATATGAAACATTATTGAAAAGAGTGGGATATTTGTTTGGAGAGGTGCTGACTTCAAATATTTTCCTCCATCTTATGTGTTGCTAGAGGTCTGGAAAACACTCTCATGGGGGTGAAAAAGCACATGAATTTGTGCATGTTCAGTATCCCACAATAGGAAGCACAGCAGACACCTCTTGCATTATCGTTTAGATTGTTTTAGGATGATAGAATGAATTTTTTCTAATGTAGGAAAGAAAATGTTCTACATGGACAATTTTTCAGACTGAAGGAAATATAGGAAAAGAAAGAGAACATGAGCAGATGTTCTGAGCAGTTTAGGTAAAGGCTAGAGCCCAGGGGCTAAGGCAGACTTTGAGCAATATTGTGCAACTGTGTCCCATGTACATTTAACAGTTTTTAATAAAGAATCTGGGAAACTGAAGGAGTTAATCAAAAAAAATGTCAGTCTTTAAATGGCCTGAAAGCAAATGTATAAAACAAAGTTGTTTACAAGGGGTTTTAGACCATTACAATATGGTTTCATCAAAAGATCTGTAGTTTCTATTATGCATATTGAAATGAAAAAAAGAAGCCTTGTCTTTCAGTCTTTAAAATGAGAAATTTATTGTTCTTACTTAGGAAAGTAAACTGCCCATGAACTCCTTACTGCCTCAGCCAAAAAGGCATAGGTATCTTCCTTGTTGCTGAGGATGAAAAGATTAATATTTTGGCTGCAAACTCATGATTTCTAAACAGCACACAAATGATGATAATAGAATATCTCATAAAGCTATGCAAAGAAATGTTAGGTTGGAAATTTGAATCCTACTGGAAAAAAAAAAGAAACAACCAACCAAACAAAATCAAAAACAAAATTGTCTGATCTGAGCCTGAGAGTGAATGGTATTTGGAGGAGTTACCACTGAGAATGAAGCCCCGGTGAAACAGCTCATACCTGTCAGCTGGGATGCTCATTCCACTATGGTCTATCCTGGCCAGATGGAGAGGGGTTGAAATGAACAGAGTGGTATGTAAGGGCAGTAGGATGGCAGTTTTTAAGAAATTGTGTAACAGGATTAAAGGATCTGATTTATAGATTAAGAAACCTAGGAAACAGGCTATTGATATTAACTTCAGATTGGCAATGGCATAAAGGAGTATACAAATGTTTATTGCTTATACTTACTGTAGAGACCAGGTCAGTCTGAGAATAAGATTGCTTGCTTATATGTTTTTAAAACACCTTTGTTGTTAATTGTTACTGGTATATTAAGCTGAAAAAAGATGGAGAGTACAGTACTGCTCTAATATCAAATGTTAGTACCCACCACTTCCTAGATTTTGATTGATACTCAGAGCATACAGTTTCTAATCTTATGTATCTAAGAGTCTCCTTTTGAGAACATGTCTACTCAGAAAGATAAACTTCTGCATATCTTACTGTCACTGTAAGATGTTTCATTTTCCTAGCTGGGTATCTTTTCATAAAGACTGGAAACCTCAGTTTTCAATCCACGTGAGATCTGAACTATCTCATTGTCTTGGTTTGACAAGAAAAGTTTGGAGAATAGGATTCAAGTTCAAGGAAATAGGATTCTTGGTAATTTCTATTTCTGACTTAACTAGAAATACAATTATAGGAACCTTTATTATGCTATTTCAGCATTTCTGCCTCCACCCCTGCACAGAAAATTATCCATAGAAGGTGGAACTTTAAAATGCGTCAGGATGTGAAGGAGGGAGATTGAAAGCTTGGCTCGTGTATAAGCTATCATCAGCAACTGAAATTCATTTACAAACCTGTGACAAGAATGACAAGGACACACACATTTAATTCTACTGAAACACAGTGGATTAGGAGGTTTCCAGAGGGATACACTGAAGAAAAGGTCAGTGGTTTGCCAGGCAAAAGGAAATGGCCCCTTCTCAGCTGGGAAAGCTGAGGTTGGAGGGCTTTTAGAACTTGGAGCCAACATCCTTAGAAACACCTGTAGAGCTATTACTAAAATTTTACTTCCCCATACCTCTCTGGTGTTTTAGATGGGTAGGAATACATTAACCTCCTGATTTATTGACAACTATATGAGACTCCTGTAAACATATCCTTCACCTGGATAGTCATAGGAGTGGAAGATTCTGAATTCTAGTCCCAGCTTCACTTGGGAGTTTGCAACAGTTTACAAGCAGATGAAATTGTTCTCATATTCAATAAATTTAAGGTATTGTTTTCCTCTTCTTGTGCAGTAGTCAGTATATTTGGGCTGACTGATTTTACTTCTGATGAAGTTTTCTGATTGTCCTTATTCATAGATCAGCTCTCCTGCTTTTCTTAAGAGAAACTACGTTATCTTTTAGGGTAGGTAGGGTGTTTTGTTTTGTTCCAAAATTAAGTCTGACTCAGCCAGGTGTGTTTCAGCAGCAGGTTTGTTCACTGTAGTTTACTGAAACAGGGAGATTATTTTTGTTTTGCATAGAAATTTGGGGATCATTAGCCAAGGGATGTGGGGAATTCTTCTAACCTCAAACTTGTCACTATTACACACCCACACCCATGCGTCAATTATTTCACTTTGCTGTCACACAATGAATGTGGCTTCTTAGAAGGTGCCAAACTCACAGCTTTGAAGTCTACAGAACAGGTTTTGCAGAGACATCAGCAGTCCCAGTTTTCCTTGTGTACCTCCATCTTTCCGAGCCACTGTGGCTTGACTATAAGACAGTCTCAGTTATGCCCAGAATCTAAGTATAACTTGCCATCTCTTAGGATATTCTGTTCTTTCCCTATGCAGAAGTGTCCCAGTTATGTGGACTTTTTCTTCCTTGGCATCTCTTGGATGAAAGAAGCTCTAATTGTGGTACTGCTGTATGGACTGGGTGGGCAGTGAGACTGGCTTCCTCCTGCTCCTGGGACTCCCCTCCAAACTGCCATGGAGAGATGCTCCTGTGGGCATTTTGCATTCCCACTACCTATACTCAGCCCCTCTGCAGATAAACTTGAGGAATCAGGTCTTCTGAGCTATTAAATCAGCATCTCTCACAGCTACCAGTTTCACAGAATAATTAACTCTCAATTATGCAGCCTAATGGCAGTGGTAGAATAACCCAAGTAAAACAAAACCAAGGCTGATACAAAATGTAATAAATTAGACAGTAAGGATATATTTAGTGTGCTCACCCTTGAAAGGCTGGTGAGAGGGCTCCTGTAGAGAACAGAGGCAGCTTTAAGCAGGCAGGATGGGGCTGGGTGCCAGTGTGATGAAGGTTGCTCCATTCAGACATGGTGCTGCAGCCAGGAGTGATGGAGGAAGTCAGGGCCTGGTGGATCCATACTGTGTGTAATCCATCCAGGTATCACTGAGACTTGTCTGGAAAATTTTACTTTCAATTGAATATATTATTTTTTTTAAGAAAATATGCTGCTGATCCTAATCAAAAAGTGGAAGTAGACATTCAGACAACTCTCCATGGCATTTTAAGTGAGGGAATTGTTGCTCAGAGAAGGGGGAGATTTTTCTTTTTTTGGCAAAGAGAAAAAATGCAGTTTTACGAGAGGTATAAACTCTTGTTTGGCTGCAATAAACAAATTTTGCCCAGGGCCAGGGAGGCAAAGCTATGCTAAACTTTCTCCTCCCCATCTCTAACCATATCACTCTGCAGCTGCGCAATTCTCCAGGGATAAGCTCATGGACACACTAACTAGCTCTCAAACAAAAAGCTTCATTCTTTGTTTTTGGCAGTGAAAGCAGTGAGAAGCAGCAAGGCAGGCACACAGGTTGTGCTGAATCCTTTGGGATGGTCTCTCCCATGAACCTCCTGAGGGTAGGACTGGAGCAGCAGCCTCGCTTGCCTCTCACTGAGGTACCCTTTCCCAGCTGTGTTGCAAAGAGTGACTGCATTTAAAACGGTCTTGCCTAGTCTGAAAAAATCAGACTGAGCAACCAAAATGTCAATCATTCCACTTGTTTTAGGCTCTAGGGTCTTGCATTTAGGTGCCTAGATAGAGTGGGATTGAGTGTTGTGGCAGCTTACACAGGTAGCTCATCCACAAAAAAAAGTGACAACCTACAAAACCAAGGGAAGGCTGTAAAATACACTATTGGATATGCAGAAAGCTGGTATGGACCCAGTATAAAACAAGATCAGAGAAAGTGGCCTGAGCAGCAGTAACTCCCCCTCAGATTTCGTGTGTCTAGGCACAGCTATTAAGACAGTTGCAGTAGACAAACTTGCTAGCTGCTTGTGCCCTAATCTTCATTCTACTGTGGCTGAAACTGGAAAGAAACATGAAGCTATGCATGGATACGGTTATGGCAGCACTGATTTCTATAAACATTACAGAACATGAACTTCTATACCGATACTGTTGACTTTAGCCACATACAAGGTCTAGTAACAGTGAATGCTTTAATGTTGTTGGCTTTGCTCATTCCACCTTGACAAATTATGGATGATATGTTTAATTTCCCATTACTGAACCTGACTGCTCCTTAGATTACGGGAGGACTTTTTTTTTTTTTTTTTTTTTTCTGATGGAGAACTGAGGTACATTGTAGGGCTGTGCCCAAATTACATACGAAGGCATGGCAGGGCAGGTAACTGAAATGAGCTTTAGCTGCTCCCTATCTCATGTTCTTCATGAGCACCTTCCACTTGCCCCTTATTGTTCCTCACATGTCAAATTCATCCAGCTTTCCTTCAGGAAGGTAAAGGTCTGAAAGATTTAGCCTTTCTTCTTTGCTTCATGAAGGTCTGCAGAGTTCTGTTGGCTTCAACACTGAGATTATGCTGCAGATACCCATCTGTCATATGCTAGTAATGCAAATAGTGCCTTCCCTTGTATTTTTGATGTCTGAGAGAAATAAACACAGCGATGAACTGTTTCAGCCAAGAAGGAGAGAAGTGGTATCAACAAGAAGAAGCAAAGATTATGCTTGCTTTCTCTGTTGAGGGCTGCTGAACTCTGACTGTCCAGCTGAGCAGTGCTTGTGTCCCACAGGGACAGACTGCTTCCTAAGACAGCAATGGCAAAACCTGTGTTTTTACATTTTTATTTAGTCAAAAGATTTTTTGCTTTATGTTTGGATTAGGTAGTTATCAGCATGTCTTGACTGAAGCTCTCAAACACTGAGGTAGTTCTGTTTAGCTCAGTACACACAGTCTGTCTTATACACAAGGAAGGTGACACAGTAAATATGAAATGCCATCTTACACTAGTACTCCATGGGCTTCCTGCTCAGCTTCCGATGCACTTCAAAGCTCCATAGCAGTCTGGTCTCCAGCTGTCTTACAAACAACCTCTTCACCCATGAAGCACAGTTGTGGGTAGGGGCAGTTGTTCCACAGGAACCCAGAATACATTGTGTTCCCAGTGTAGGTTCTTGCCTGACTTTACCTCCGGGAACAGGAAAAGCCTGAGCTGGACTGTCCTCAGAGCTCTTTGCAAACTGTTCTCAGAAACAATGGCTGATGATTCATCCGGCGTCGTCATCAACAATCCCCAGGCCTGCCTTTTAACAAACCTTCCCAAAATAAAGGGTACCATCCCAGACAGAACAATGCATGTTTTAGTGGTGGATCTACAGAAGAGTAATCTAGGCTTAAGAGTGCTTGTAATCAAGTGATTATATATGCTTGCCTGAGGTTAGACAGTAAGCTAGTTTAGCAGCTCTGGGGACCCTTGTTCCTGTGTTGTGCTCACATGACATGAACACTGACTTATCCATGTGTGGCGATACATAAATGCTGGCTTATAATGTGTTTTTGCAAGTTTTAGTAATAAAGCCAAATCTGGGAGGTTGCAGTCCTTCCTATGGCAACAGAACAATGTCAGCAGCAACATTTTGACTTAAAAATTGTTATCGTTTGAAAAAGAAATTCAGTTCCTTTTTTTTTTTGTTGTTTATGCTAGTAATGCAAAAGGTCGCTGGTTTAATGTGTGTAACCTTTTCAAGTTATTTCTTTGAGTAAACATTTGCTGGAAGATATCCTGTCTGGGTGATATCTTTTGCAAATGTCTGATATTATGCTACCTAAACAAACTTTTCCTTGGTAAGCTCAAGACAAGACATAGGATGGCCTTTCTCGAGGTATGCATCCCAGCATAATGACAAGCCCGAGTGGTATCACAATATTTGAAAATGAAAGACCCCAGAGTAGTGAAGACTGATGATGTTTACCTTCTGCAGTTGCTAGCATTGAAAAGATAGTGATGACTGATGAAGACTAAGACATACTAATGAAGGAAGCTTGTGCTAATCAAGGATATGAGTTGACAGAGGTTAGATATCACACTGACACCTTTGGGAATGAAATGTACCTGGTGAGGACAGCCTACATAAGCACAAAGGGAAGACATGTACTCAAAACCAAAACTATGAATGTCTACCGCATGAAATATATGAAATATTTACCTAAGGAAATTAGAACTATGCTAAAAAAAACCCAACCACCAAACAAAATGTGTCTGCTGTACCAAAAAAACAAAATCATGTGGGAAGAGATCTAAATATTGGACTAAAGAGGTAAAACAAAGAGAGGTGGAAATGAACAAAGCAAACCTTCAGCATGGGGCTGCAGGGGATGCTTGTGGTTGTTAAAGCACACATGGCTCTGCCAGAGGAAACTTCTTCCTCTTTTTTTTTTTTTTTAAATAAGCTTTTAACCAAAGGTTAGTTATCCTTATTAGACTAGTGGATGTAAATAATTATCATAGTGGAATATTAAAGTCCTTGAAGCTCAGTTGATTAACAGCATTTAAGGCTGTGGTATATTATTTTTAAGCCTGGAACTTTAGCTTGAAAATCCCAAATCCTTCAAAAACTTTTTTTTTTTTCTCTCTCTCTTCTTTATTTTCTTCTCTTACATATCAGTAAATAAAGTTAGTGCTGGGTGTTTACTTATGTTTCCTTAAATACCAAGAAGATGACAGAAGATATTTAAACACTATATGTGCTGTACTTCATGGAGGTGGGAGGAAAATATAGAGAAATTTGTCCTTTCTTGGGATGCATCAGCTCACACACCTTCTTGGAAAAGACAAAAGGGCAAAGGAAAAAACAAAACAAAAAATATGAGAAAAAAAACACGTTGACAACAGAAGCCTGCACTGCTGTGTTACCTTCCATATCACATGAAAATACTTTTTTTCCAAAATTTGAAAGCATTTCTTAAGAGCAGTCAGAAGCATATTGTGTGGGGTTTTTTTCTTTTTCCTTTTCAAAGGAAAACAAAGTTCCACCCTTGCTGCCTGTCTCTCTTTTTTTCTCCTCTCTCTCTCTCAAAAAAAAAAAAAAAAGAAAAAAAAAAGTTTTGAGAATTTCATTTTTCTATTCACTGCAGTCCTGGCCAAAGCAAAGCCCTCTTTTACATTGACGTCAAGATCTTTACTAAGATTAGGGTTTCATTTCTCTATTGCAGCAATTAGCTAGGGAATGTATAAAAGGCTTCAGGGAAGCAAGCTAGGGCTGCAGAGGGGAAAGCACTTTGCACCATAAGCAGATAGTAAGAGAGAGGGCGAGAGGAGGGAGGCAGGAACAGAGAGAGCAGGGAGGGGGGAGAGGGAAAGAGGGAGGGAGGAACAGAAAGTTTATGTACATAAACCTTTTTTTAAAAAAGTATTGTTGCACCTGGTAGCCAGCTTTACTGACACAGAAATGAGAGGTCTGTTCAGTGCTTAAATAGCTGAGAAACAATGGGATAGTGCAGGAAAGTTAACAATTAACAATCTCAGTTTAAATTTTGTAACTGCAGGGAACTGGAAACACAGCTGCCTCTCTCTTCAACAAAATCGGGTCTCTGGTTAAGGGAAGAATTATTGTTAACATCTTAGTTTCTGAAAAATAAGCAGCTCCGAGTTGAATGAGTATCGTGCAGTTATGGTTTTAACTAGCCTGCTCATGTTTAACTAGCTCTGCTCATTTAAAAGACAGAGGCTGAGAGAGGGGTAATGAGTTTTTTTTTTTTTAAATGCTTTTTACTTTACTTTTTTAAATGAGGGTACAGGGTAAAAAAGGGAGCTGAAGGTATCCAGCTGAAGATAAGCAGTGAGGAAGATGGGTCTGCTGAGTGTGGATTTGCTGATCACGCTTCAGATCTTGCCGGTCTTTTTCTCCAATTGCCTCTTCCTTGCGCTGTATGACTCTGTGATCCTCCTGAAGCACATGGTGCTATTTTTGAGCCGGTCTAAGTCCGGGCGCGGTGAGTGGCGGAGGATGCTGACTTCGGAGGGGCTGCGCTGCGTCTGGAACAGCTTCCTCCTGGACGCCTACAAGCAGGTGGGTACGCTGGGATGGGGACTGGCAGGCTGGGGGAATATGATGGACATCCCTGTTGTCAACGGAGAGGGGAAGGGAATGACTCGGTGCGATGCAGACTGTCTCCTGTTCCATATTAAGTTTGGTGGGAGAACTGTAAACTGGCAAAAAGCAGTACTTCTAAGTTGGGGCTAAGTGTTCACGAGTTTTGGGAGCTGCTGTCTCTCTGCTCTGCCACTGACTGTGCAACCATGGCCGTGTCACTTAGTTTAGCTGTGCCTCAGTTTCCCCACCTGTATGAATAATGATCTGTATGTTTATAAAGTATCTCAAGATCTTCGTATAAGAGTAATTGTAAAATGCTTTAGACATTTTCACAGCTGTTGTTTGATTGTTTGCCATGTGAGATCCTAGAGATTGTATAAAGTCTGTGTCTTCAGATAGAGCTCTACATAGATAGATGTCACTTACATAACATAGACAGAATTGCTTTAATTAGAGTAAAAAGTAGAAACGAACCTTTGTCATTACACTGGCATTTTCTATTACTCATACATCAATTTTTATATTGGAGGAAGCATCCAGGTAACAGAACTGGCTATGGAGTGAAACAGTGAGCCTTTTTTCTTCATGAAAGCAGTGACAGAGGGACATGTCAGAGATTAAAAATGAACTTGACTAGCTGAGGGACAGCTGCGTGGTGACTTAAGTTAATAAAGCCAACAGCAGTTATGCAACATGTACTTTTTTTTTCCTTTTAAGTTTTGTACAAACATTACCCAGTGGTACTGCCCAGGTCTTATGAGATAGTTGTAGTTCCCTTTTATAGATTAAAAAGGTGGACTCCAAAAAATGATATTTCTTACACAGGCCACCCAGTTAGTAAGTAGAAGAACTGGATTCAGAGCTTGTGGCTTCTGAAACAGTACTTAGTCTGTTAATGTGTTGTCTTATTTAGACGATCTAATTTAACATACCCCGTGTGATGTCATGTGGTTGTAGGGGTCCTATCCAAACGATAGTTCTGTATCTTCTAAAATGCTTCTTTTTGTATCATCTTCTCCACAGTCCTCTTTTTCTCCCCCAAAATCGCTTTTGTATTTGTTTTTACCTAGAGATGTGAAAAGCTGGTGGTGTTGGCGTTTGCTGGCTTTGTGATATGGAATACAAGCTGCTTAGCCTGAAATCCAAGCCATGGGGACATTAGTTTTCAGTGTAAGACAAATATAAATAACATTAGCTTTTGCCAAATAGGTCAATGTCTTTCTGCCACCCTAGGAATCAGCCAGCTGGCTACCGAAATAAAGTATTGCTGAATGAAGCTCACTATTCTCCTAGCCCTTCTAGTTTCTGTTTTTAGCCTCTTCACAGACACTAAGTAAATTTTAGAGTTGCCTTGTTAAATGAGTCAGTAAACACAATTGTTCCCATTTTAAACACAAGGCAAGGCAGGACAGTTGACACTTGACTTGATCAAGGCTCCAGTGGAAGTTGGTGGCAAGACTCTGAAACAACCACGTTTCCAGTTCCCACATTTGCAATCTATATGTGGCCCAGGGTCTGGAGAGGGTGTGAAGGTGTAAGGAACCTTATATCCCTGCGATATTTTCAATCTCATTTTGCTTAAATAACACAAAATTATTTAAAATAAAGATGTCACATGCTTTTCAGTGTTGTTAATGTCAACCATAGACTCTACAGGAAGAAAGACTGTGCTATTTTTGGTGTTGGCAATGAAACTCACCCCTTGAACTTTGGTAATAAAAACCCTCCCTTATCACCATTAAATGACCTAGGTTGTTCAGGTCAATCAGGCTTTAATGCCCCTAGAATGAATTCTGGGCCTCCATGAACTCAGCTGAAATATGTATATAAATATAACCAGTTTTTATCCCCTTGTTCCAAAAAAGGGGAAAAGTCCATTCATGCCAGCTATTCTTAAGATGTAACTAGTTGACCAAGAGTTCATGGAAAGACTCTGTTTACCTTAATGGGATTATGGGCCATAAGGGCAGAAGATCATTGGAAGCCCTTGATTGTCACAGAAAGGTAGATAACTGTAGAAATCAAATTATAAACGGGACACAATAAACTAAGGAGCAATATTAGGAGAAGGGTCATCGCTTCCACAATAGAGAAGAATCTTCTGCTGCTTCTGTAAGGAAGAGAAAGAGAAAAAGTTTCAGCTGGAAAGTTGTACTGGTAGAGTTGGAATAAAATTGAAATATAACCTGCTTTGTGGCATGTTTAGAAAGCAGGAATATGTTTGTCCCACAAAACATATTTTTCCTTAAATTATATTTTTCTAAATCCTGAGTAGAACTGCCTGGTTGTGATACCTTAATCTTAGCCAATAAGTGAGGGTAGGAAATGAAAATATTACAGAATCAGGGCACTAAACGGCACGGTAAAATGTGGTCAATATCTTAACGGTGATTGCTTATTGCTCCAATTTGCTAGCTGAAACCAGGTATTAGCAAAGTACTTAAGCAGTTGTTTAAGCTCATTCCATTGAGGAGTATTTATGAGATAATCAACATTTTTTCAGCTAGAATAGCAGAATTGCAGATATCTGAGATAAACCAAAGCTAGACTGCCAGTTAGCAGAAGACTGGATTAAAGCAGTAACTATGTTTGGCTTTACTATATTTTGTGTTACTTACACAGAACTCTTCCCGACCACATTTCTTGGCTTTTTTTTTCACAAAAGTACTTGATATAAGATTTCTATTCACAGAAAAATTTACCCAAAGCCGTTTCAGAAAAACTCTGTGGGTAGATACTAGATTCTACATTAAAGTAAATTTATTACGAGAAAGGAGCCCTACCTTGAAAGCACAGGCTGACCCAGGATTAAGTAACTTTGATTCAAGACTACTGTGTGCAAGGGATCATCTTGTAATACTTAGAGTATATTAGAAAATAGCTATTCTCATGCATATTCCCCTCTAGAAAAAAATTGTGAATATCTTACTTGAAATTCAACTTGCTTTTGTTCTGCTTTTTGTTGTTATTATTATTGCACACAACATTTTGGTTATGACAATTATTTCATAGGCAAGATTACCTAGCAACAGTTGAAGGTTCTAACACCCTCAGAGGAGAAACAATGCTGAGTTTGTTGTATTGTATACAGAGTATACAGAGTATATGCAGTATTCTTTTTTATTGGAACACTCTATATGACTTGTTTTCTCCACATTTTACAGTCCCACTGGAATCAAAATGATTGATCTTTTGCTTCTTTTTATTTTCTTATGTAAATTTTATCCATTATTAATATATTTATTTTTATTTCCACAGCTCTGAGTTTAGTATCACACTCAGTGTTGATGTTGTCTACACTGCACCAGCTCTGTGATCTATAGAACATCCTCCTCCTATTCTTAAGAGGCAATCATGTCTTACATTAAAAGGGAGCTTTTAGACCCAGATTAATTATCATAACAGAGATAGAGTGAGTAATCAAGTTACATTAACTTTATATAACTGAAAGAGTACAACTCTTTTATTTAAATGTTATTTTTCTAATTTATTGTTGTGCTCTGTTTTCCACAGAAATAAGTGGATTTACTCCTGAAGAGCAAATCATGTATGTATGTGTGTGTAGGTATTCACACTTTCATATGTATTTGTATGTATATAGATATGTATACAGATATGTATACATGTGTGTATCTGTCTATATATATCTATATGTGCATACGTATATGTGCGTAAATGCAAAAATACACACACATAGGCATACATATTCTGCTCTTTCAGGAGTCAGCCCACTCTCATTTTTCTGTATATGTGTACACATATACATGTGTGTATGTATACATAAGTATAGATATGAAAGCAACCACATTTACTGGTAAGAGGGGGAAAAAAAAAAGAAAAGAGATTTTGGCAGGTGTTAGTGTGCCTTCTGCATGGTTTATATGGGCCATCTGTATAAATGTAGCATGTCATTTGTAATAGCCCTCAACATGTGTACTGAATGTGTCATGTATCTTACAGAAATCCAGAGAAAAAGCTAGAGAAGTTTTGAAAAATACACAGTATTTACTTTTAAGAGCTTTTTTAACTTGCTTAATTCCATGCTTTCTTTTGAGTACTGGGATGAATCTGCTTTCTAGGATTCCAAAGGTGAGAAACTCTTATCTTAAAATGCTTTAAAATGGGTACAAAAAAAGGTTGTACCCCTTAGCAGTGCCCAGTGGTGAGCCTTCATGCTGGGAGCTTTTCCAGTATCAGATACAACCTTTGTGTTTCAGCTGTGCAGAGCTTCTGCTCCTGGTCTCCAGTAGAGAGCTGTATGGTTATCCTAGAGGAAATCCACCCTCTTTTCCACCTCAGTGCAGAGTAGTTATGGGAAAGACCATAATGTCATCTCCCTGAAGCAGCCAAATACTTAGGAATGCTCTGGTGCACCTATGGGGGTAACTTGCACTTGTGCGTATGTGCACATATGTAAATGTATGTTACAGCCCTCAGAAGGATGCTGATATCTCAAGCGATGGATGGTGATGGGTGTGTGCATGTATTTGTACAGTTTTTTCCTGTCTTTAGAATGGGCCAGCAGCAAGCTCCGGCATGACAGACCCAGTATGGAGGGAATGGTTGGCACAGGAGGATCCCAACTTCACAGCACAGGCCCAGCTCTGGAAGTAGCAGCAAAGAGACTGGTTCAGTAAACAACCAGTAGGGTTTTCCTGAGATTTCAGGGAGGCACAACTAAAATACTCTTGGCTACTTCTGCCTGCCTGCTAGGTACATCATTTATTCCTAAAAAAGAATAAATCAGTATACAAAGCAGGATAGCTCAAAAACTGTCACGTTAAGTGCCTGCTGCACAGCATTCTTACAAAGCTGTATGTGAAAATAATATAAGGACATGATCCTTCACCTGCTGTTCAGCTATCCAGTAACTCTTTGCTTTTTGGGGGTATTTTTTAAAGGTTGGAACAAAGACATAACCTCTATATTTATTATTTGTATTTATTTTTCTCTGGCAAGGTAAGGAAGTGTCTCTTTCTCTTCATTTGACAGTGATAAAGGCAATTTTTGAGAGTGTGTTGTATAGTTTCAGGGTTTAGAACTAGACATTGTATGGTATTAAAAATCTTTTATTGATTTTACAAAGTTCAGCCTTAGCGTAATTGTTTCATTGACATATTTAAATGAAAACAATCATGAAAGAAGTGAGAAAAACAAAACAAAACCACAATTAAAATCATTCCTGCAGTGTTTGGAACATAAATTCAACAGTATTTGGGCTTGTCATTGCCATTATTATTAAAACATTGTCATTGGTATTAATATATGTTTGTTATAGTAGTTTTTGAGGACCATCCTAGACCAGGGACACATACTAGGCAGTGTCGTAAATAAGAGGAGTACACAGTTTGTCCTGTGGAGCTTACAGTTTGGATGCCCAAGACAGACAAATGGTAGGAAAAGGAACATGATGAGCCCTGTCACACATCCTGTTTCATTTTGTGGATCTAACTTCACTTCTTCCACACTACCTCTTTGCAGTCTTCTATTTTCACCCTTAGGTGTGAAAAGCGACTGAAAGGACTGCTTGCTTTTTTGTCAAACCCTTGTGGAAACCCACTTTGGCTGTGGTAGACATAGAAAATTAGCTAATGGGCAGCACCCAGGAGAAGGATTGTACCCAGTCCTCGTTCCTCACCTCTGTCTCTCCACCAAAACCACCACTGTGTATTCATACAGTCCTAAAGCTGAGTAAAAAAAAACCCCAAATGTCATCCAGATTAACTTTAAATGTCCTCCAGGTGCTGACTAACAAAGACTTGTGATGACCTCTGTCACCTGTAGACTGAGTCCACAAGGGCAGCCTGTGGCCCAGAGGCCACGATGTTGTAAGCCATGCTCCCATCTTGAGGGAAACATTAGCCCTTAAGAAGCTTGCTGTAGGGTCCTGATCAGAGGAACTAAAATTACCCATTCTCTTTTATAAGGATGTAAGGCAAAAGGCTCCTTTATGCTTCTGCCATGCATGCTCATTTGTGGAACTGCCAGTTTTTAAATAAAAAGAGCAACATTTGACTGGTTATTTTTATCTGGACTGTGCCCTTTTAATTTGTCTCCCACTTCTCTCCCTCGGCTTCACACACCTGATCCTAAATAAAGACTCTGGACTCTGGGAGAACTCGAGTCATTTCCAGTCTCTGCTCTCCAATTTGAGTAATGGAGTCTCTTAAAGCAAGCTGCCACCTCCCCATGACAAATGAAGAGCTACCACTCCTGTATGCTGCTCCAGACAAGGGCCTCCTGTATTTTTTATCTATTGCACAACCCTGGGTCATATAAATAAAGAAAACAAAAATAATAATTTGTATAATTCTCCAGCCAAAGTCTGATTATGATTTGGATGAAGCACTGAGAAATATCAGGCTGTTCAGAGGCTGTATTTAGTTGAATGGGATCAAATCAAAGCAGAGGATTTAAAAAGGAGCAAAAAGATGGAGGGATTCAGTTCATTACCAATTGCTGGACTCCAGTCCTGAACACAGCATGTCCATATTTAAAAGGCTAATATCACAGACTACTAATTGTCTGGCTACACCTATTTTCTTTAGGGGGTTGACAGAGCCTGATGAGTCTGCCAAACTGTTTGAAAGTCCCTCATGCAGAGAATGAAAGCTATAATACAGTGCACAGAATCCCAGGAGGGTTACGTTAAAGCTGGTAAAAGCAAAATGAGAAAAAAGAAAAGGTAAATGAGGAGGTGAAGTTTTGTCTGTGGGGCTTTTCCTAGTCTTCATGGAGAATGTACAACAAAGTTAGCAGTATGTGCTATTTCTAGCCTGTAGTTTATGAATAGGGCTTTCTTTCCCACTCCTAAGTGTCCTTCACTTTGCAGTCTGCGTGCTAAAGCATCAGCAACCTTGTTCACTTTCCACTCTGCGTGCAGACGAGAAGAAGGAGGTGCAGTACCAAGGCTGTCAAGCAAACACAAAATTCGCATGAATGATGCAAGTCACTGCTTTGGTGTCAGGCTGGTGCTTGTTCTTGCTGATGGCCAGGCTGGCGCTCAGCTTTGGTTGGCCTACCTTGTATGTCCCATGCAGACTGTGTGGGAGGGGGTGCTTGTGTGCTGGCTGGTTTCCACCTCATCCAGAAGGTTGGCACCGAATGCCTGGATATTCACACACATAAGTACGTGATTATAGAAATGTTGGATTGCGTGTGAGGGGAATTCTGTTAGTTTGTTTCTCAGAATTTATATTTTCCCTGTCTTTGTGTAAGATTTCAAAAGCAGTTTGGCTGAATACATGGGGTTTTTTGTTTTTTCTCATTGCATGTATTTTCTTTTCCAAGAGTTGTTTTTTCTTTCAATAAATAACAACAAAGGAGACAGACAAGGCCTACAATGTAGATGATCAGCAAGGATGATATTGTCATCCTGTGTCAATCAGTTCCAAGCCTGGTGAAATAAAGAGTCCCTTTGGGAACGGCAGTGCTTCATCAAGACCAATTAGCAGAGATGCTGCTGCTTATGTTTAAACGTTAACGACTGGGCAGGGACGCTTTTTGGAGTGCCTGACACTGGTATGGAACAAGGGACCGACCTAATTACTTCTCTAGAAGAGCAGAAAATGCCTCATGAATGCCTGCTTGGCAAGGATGTCTCATTAAGGGGGAAAAAGCCCAACACAAGCACTCCTAGAAACAAAAATTAAAATGGTAGGTAACCTGCGGCCGTGAGACTTCCTTCATGGCTGTGGGAAATGAAGAGAAACTGCTATTAGGTGATGCAGGGCATATTTATACTTTATATTTATTTCCTAAATCCATCTATTTTTTTGTCAGTAGGGAGTATGTGAGACAGAATGCAAACTTGCATTGTTGGAGAACAGTGAAATACATTGGCACCCTTGGTAACAATGTTAAATAGTACTTCAAGGTCATTCCCATGCTGGTGTTCGATGGGAGTTGTTTTGATAGTTTGTTCCTTCAGGGCTTGCTAACCCACCTAGGAAGGTAAGTATTTGGTAGACCTGACTGAAGAGTTGGTAATGAGGAGCTTACAATATGTAGCCTCTCTTTCTGCTTAAATCTGATCAAGAAGCAGGCTGTGGTTTCCCAGTTTAAGAGTGCTGGTTAGAGAATTGTCAGTCATAATAGTTTTGTTAAAACCAGAAGAGTGAGGGGAAACAGCTACTCAGATGTTTCCTGTCTCCTGAGCAGCTCTGTTCATTGCTGAGTTTTAGTTGGTTCTATCATTTTTACCTTTATTTTTCTTCTCTGAAGTGTGCCGACAAATATCAGAAATTCAAAGTGTGTTGCTTAATTGTGATTTATGAGATAAATCATATGTTATTATTCCTCTTTTTTGATTGGATGGGCACACACTCCTAAGTACTGAGGTCCATTATTCATCCAGGAAGTGGGTGCAGCACAGATACTTACATGTCAGGCTTTGCCCATAAGGCACATTTGGGGCAAGCTAGCTCTGAATAAGCGTTTGCTTGGTAGTGCAAGAACAGTTAAGCTTTATAGGTAAAGGAGGATCTAGTGTTTGTGCAGATGTGCAAATGTTGTGTTTCTTGAGCTGTGCCCATTTTTGGTAGTTACCAACTTACTGCAAAATGCTGAGTTGTCTAGCTAGCTTATGGATTGAACGCAGCCCTCAGTATGATTATGTGGCCGCCACATGATATTGGTATGTGTATTTCTTTGCTCAGGTCTGGCCCTTTACCTTATTCAATCCTCCTTAACCTATCTTACTGCACCAAATGGCAGAGAGAAATGAGATGTTCAACAGCTGTACAGAAGAGTACCTACTACCTGCTAATGTGTAGGTAGCCTGTAGCAGCACTTCTTAAAAGTTGCAACATACTTAATGCTACTTCTTAAACGTTAACAGCCTGAGTCTCTGAGCCTGTTGCTCTCCAGACAGATACTTTCTTCTCAAAAACTGGGATACAGCTCTTTTCCTTCCTTGAGTTCAAGGGACAGCCCACCCAGACAGCAGGTCCTAAATTGAGCTATTTGAAAACTCATTTGCTTTCAAAGGCAAATAAGCAGAAGACTTTATTTTTTAAAACTGTTTCCAGGTCTCTAGCAGACAGCACTGCTGCAAGTGCAGGTTAATGGAGAGGGGCCCCATAAGGGGCTGTGCTTTCCTGGGGCATCACTTGCTTCCCTTGTCTGTGGTATAGCTGCAGCTGCACATGCCCTGCTTCCAGGGGTGCAATCATCATGTGGTTGTCCTGGAGAGATTTGGGGGTCTCAGGCATTCTTTCTTTCTGTGGTTCTCTTTGCTGATCTCTGAGTGAATGGTGGCACAGTTGTGTCTCAATTTGCCCCATAGAAAATAATCAAAATGGTGTTTGTATCATGCATCAACTTGCTGTGAGACCTTCTCAGGTAGCTGTGAAGTCTGGCAGCTTGAAGTCTTACAAATTTTGCTTTGTTAGGCTCTTGCTTCTATTGCTATTCTGATGAAATATTGCCAAGTCACAAATAACTGTAGATTTGTTCAAGGCAGTCAGGTTCCTCAGGGAGGCACGGAGAACCCAGTATCTACAATACACTTGTCTCTGGATCTGTGTGCAGCAGCAATCAAATCAGTTGAGTATTCAGCTCTTAATTCAGCTTCTTACTGTATCTGACTCAGCAGGATACCCTATGATGTAATGTACAATAGAAGTGCACCCAACCCCAGTCATTTATTAATTCATTTTTTACACGGTTCTTATTCAGTGTTAACTTCTATCAATTTCAATTGGTGTGTAGCTTCAGAAAGAAATAAATAAAATATGAAAGACTTCAGAATATGGCTCTGTATGTTTCCTTCAAAGAAACTCTTCTGAACATAATCAAATAGACAGGAGACCGAGAGAGATTAGAGTCAGAGAAATACAAAAGGATAATTGCATTGTTGTACTAGAACTTGATGGTAAAGCAGATACATAGGAATTGCTGTAGCAGAGCTCATTAAAAACTAATTATCTTACGTAATAATATTTTGTGGTTCTATAGCAGTTATCAGCTAAGGATCTTGGAGCCCTCTGCAGGATCCATCTCATTCTGGCAGTCCCTTCCATGAGATGCTTATATTCTTTTTTCTACAGGCAGGGAAACAGAAACGATCAAGCAAAATGACTTTTCCACAATTACTTGTTGAGTTTGATCTAGATCTGGGGTTAAAGCTGAGAATGGTTCGTTTTCATTTCATCCTACTTTAACCATCATATTAACTTTGCCCTTTTCCTGCTGCTTTTTCCCCAATAGTATTTTAGAGAAACATTGCAGGAAAAGGAAATGTGTCTTTCAATCACTGATTAAATGACTGCAAAGTGGTTAGAAAACCCTTTGGAAGCACAGTCTTGGATGGTCCACTGTCAAAACAGAATGATATATTGAGTAGGCATCTGCAGAGATGTCTCCTCTGTTTGGCACTCTGAGCATTTTAATTCTTGGACTGCAGGATGGAAGAGAATATACTGCAAACCTCTCAAAATTGAGAAATACTGCATATGTTGTGAAAATCAGGAAAACAATGCAGAATGATTTTGGAGAATTAGAAAACTGTCTTGAAATGTAGGTTGCAGTTCAATGGGTCCAAGTGCAAAGCACCAAATTCAGGCTGGGCTGATGAAGTCCCAAAATCCATGGTGAGGAGCAACTCTAAAGATAGAAAAAGGGACCTAGGCATTATAACTTCTCACTAGCTAACCCCTAGTCAACAGTCTACTATTTTTCCAAAACAGTCATGATGTTTCATAAAAAGCAAACGTCAGGTATGTATAAACATGTGCAGCCTGTGAGATACATGAAGTGTGATGAGGCTTAGTAAAAAATCTCTTGAAATTTTGAACACTGCCCTTCAAGGAAGATGTGAACCAAGTAGAGAGAACTCAGATGATGGCAGTGAAAAGAAATAATTTCTAGAAAATTCGTCTCTGAAGAAGAAATCTGAAGAAAACTGAGGTAGTCTGTCTGAAAGAAAATAAGAGTCTGCAATTACATAAGGGTGGACAGGACCATGTGTGTAGTGGGCAGGACAAGACAGATCTCAGATCAAATTTTACAGCAATAATGAAATAGAATAGCTGTCAGGAATGGCACATTTCCCTGCACTGTGAGTGGGGATGGGCTAGATGAATTTTTTGAAGCTGCTGTTTTTGATTTGCTATATCCCCATGCTGGTGTCCATGCAGGTAGTTAAGTGTGCTCTTTGAACAAGTGACTTTATTTATTTGAAGAGAGTAGTCATAAGGATATTGGACAAGCAAGTCACATCACACTAACTTGCTGTGTTTTAATTTGTTTTACTGTCAGGTCAAACTTGGAGGAGAAGCCCCAAACTCCAGTGTAATCCACATAGCCAAGGACAGTGATGGCAACAGTAGCAGCTGGAACAGTGTCAGTGGGAAGTGTGGAACCAAATGTCACCTTCTGGATTTTGCCAACTCCGAGCGGCCACTGGTGGTCAACTTTGGTTCAGCTACCTGACCACCGTTCACAAGCCAGCTGTCGGCCTT
This sequence comes from Streptopelia decaocto, assembly GCF_964273445.1. Taxonomy (NCBI): domain Eukaryota; kingdom Metazoa; phylum Chordata; class Aves; order Columbiformes; family Columbidae; genus Streptopelia; species Streptopelia decaocto. The sequence continues at coordinate 22,570,428 of NC_138661.1, forward strand.
CAGCAAGCTGGTGGAGGAGTTCTCCAGTGTGGCTGACTTTCTGTTGGTCTACATTGATGAGGCTCACCCATCAGATGGCTGGGCTGCCCCTGGAATCTCTCCTGCTTCATTTGAAGTCAAGAAACACAGGAACCAGGAAGACCGATGTGCAGCTGCTCACCAGCTCCTACAGCGTTTTTCCTTGCCACCTCAGTGCCATGTGGTGGCTGACTGCATGGACAACAATGCCAATGTGGCATATGGGGTTTCATTTGAGCGAGTATGCATTGTGCAGAGACAAAAAATCGCCTATCTGGGAGGCAAAGGCCCCTTTTCTTACAATCTGCAGGAGGTTCGGCTTTGGCTGGAACAAAATTTCAGCAAAAGATGAAATCCATTCTCTACAGAAGCTATGTCAATAGATGTATCCCTTTAAGGTGATGTAAAAGGGAAAAATCATATGCTGGTTTGAATAAGACCTTTCAGATGATTGCAGGAGAACACATTTGATAACAAGGTCAAATGAATGTTAACTAGGAAAAGAAAATAAACAAAAAAACTAGCTCCACAAAGACATCATTGTAAGAAAAAAAGTCCCACTCCTGTGCTCGCTGCTGGACAGAAGAAGTGAAGAGGCTTCTGTGAGAAGGTGCTGCTGGCAAGCAGGAAGAGTGATAGATAAGACCTGTCTCCCAGGAACCTGTCTCATGAAGTGGTGGCCCTGTGGTGAGCCAGAAGCATTGCTGCTTGGAAGGCAATTCATGCAAAGGCAATGTCATGCATTTCACCAGAAATGCGTCTTTATCCTCCTGTGGCCAATGCAAGAGACCTGGGAGGAGCCAGGGGGCTTGCAGTGAAGTGTGGCAACTGTTCTCTCTCCTAGAGATTTTCTTGTTCAGAGACTACAGGAACCACCACGCAATGCATTGTGCAGGCAGACTGGCTGCTCAGATCGAGATCAAACATTGTATGCTGGTATTTGTACTCTCTATGGATGCCTCTGCACAGCATATTACCTATATAATTCTACCTATATGTTTGTATCCAGTACGCAGGCCTGTGCCTGGAGTTGGACCAGACACAGGTGATCAAATAAGTCCATTACAATTTGAAAACTAGAAAACCTGGACTATTTGTAACAAAACAATGAGAGACATCTGGAGCATGCATCACAATACAAAACTCAGATGATGCAAACCAACCCTCTGTTCTCAGAGCTGACAACACACATTTATCAATTTTCCCTGGTTTTCTTCTCTGTTTCCTTACTTCTTCTCGATCTCTTTCTGTCTAGCAATAGGCTTGAAGGTAATTTCATTTTTAGCTATTGAAAAGATAACTTATTTCTCTCTTTTATTTTTATTTGAGGTAATGATATTACAGATATATTTTGGGGACGGGGGAACAGATACACAACTTTACCTCATTGAAATGGAAACCTACCCTGTCATTTACCCTGTTAAATGTAGTCATATTGAGTTTTGCTGTCTTAGATATCTGCAACAGGTTTAGCTACATTATTTTGTCTGGAAGTTAAGTTGTTTGCAGCCTCAGAGTTGATTAGCTACAGTTCTGCTATCAGATGAGGTGACAGTCTGTTCGTTTTACTTGTGTTCTCAAGAGCCTTCCCAGAGAAACAGGAAGGACACATAGTGTGAATTAATGTGAAAAAGTGTAAAAGGTGGCAGAATTGTCATATAAATGGGTATGAGGAATTATTAGTTATGTTTAAAGAGATACTGTCAGAGTATATATTATGTTCAGGTATTTCTAAAACTAAAAAATAATTTAATCAAACCTGATGAAAAGGCAAGTTTACAATGAGCTAACCCATTAGAGCTGACAAATGAAAACCCATAAGTAGATGGACTATCCTAGTTTTCTCTCAGCTTTGGCAGAAACATGAAAGAGATAAACAGGGTAAGTGGCAAAAATCAAATTAGTTCTTTTTATTTCTCATCCTGACGGTTGTCAGTAATAGGGTGAATTGACACACACGAAAGAACAGAAAATACATACATAAATATTTTCATTTTCATGATGTCCCTTTAATACTGTGCCTTTATTCTTGCTTGGCTGTTGGTCAACTTAGCCACTGTACTAGGCATTTGGAAATGTGTTTTCAAGCACAGATCTGAAATAATGACAGGAACATGAGTGATTTCTACCATATTCAGGTTCATGCTTCCCTTCCTTCTCACATTTTCCTCCACACACTGTTAAACATATACACACACATTTTTACACAGTTTGGTAATGTGTAGCAAAGAAGGGTGTAAAGAACGGCCTTCAGACCTTCTGGTGAGCCCCACTGCTCAGGAGGCGTGTGTCTCCATGTGTGTGTATATATGTAAGTATGCATTTATGTATGCATATATATGTATATCATATATTTTATGTATATATATACATAAACATGCACACATAAATGGTGGCTAAGATTGACAATAATAATTATTCTGTCCTCCCATTAATTCATGTTACTGTAACTCATTGTTCAGTGTGAAAGATTGTTATATGTTTTCATGACTAACTGGGGTGTATAACTGAAATGTTTAAACCTAATATCATAGGAACAGTAACATAGCCAAACTGCATGATTTATTTAATCCAGTCTCCTACCTCTGGCTGTATCAGATGCTTCAGGGGAAGGTGCAATAATTTCTTCTGGAATTTTCATTAGCTTCAGCCCTTATTATTTTTGTCTTGTCTAGTGTAATTGCTAAAGTCTCATCATCCCTGTGAGAGGCTGGTCCTGAGTTTTGAGATCTAAATATTTCTTAAGTTGGGGAATACTAAAATCAAAACACATCATGTTTAAGAGCAAAGAAAAACAAATAAAAACCTTTATCTTTTTTTTTTTTCCCCCCAGATTTATATTGGCTGCTTTTCAATGTTCTCCTCTCTTGCTCTTATATGCTAAAGCATTATAAAGAAGTGATCCCAATTTTTCATCTGTATGTCAGTGACTATATACTTTATACAGAAATTTATATATATTTTGTTTGTTTCTTAAGCCAAATAATAATTCACATTCTTATACAGGTTCATATTCTTTGCCTGTCTCTGGGTCTCTTCTGATTTTGCTACACTGTCCTTTTACTCAGGTGAATAAAGCTATAGATGTTAAACCAAGTGAAAGTATGTATTGGCACACCCAACATAACACCTTTCTCTTACTATATCTTATTCTTCAGTCATCTGAAACTTTATTAATCCATACCAAGTCTGTAGCCTTTGTAAAGTTTAAACTAGTAAGCCTTTTCTTTCTTCTCTTCCCCATCATGCAGTTAAGTCTGAACTGTTTATACAGGAAATGCTAGCCAAATGTTTAGCACAGCTGTTGAAACATACCTTTAGCTCAAATGAGAGAGTCTGAGTTAGTAATTCAGTTAGTTAATACAGTTTTGCATATCTAAAGTTAGTTATTTTTCAAGTGCCTTTTCTCCTTCCTTTTGAATTTCCATTATTTTGTCCTGTTATTCATAGGTGCCTATTCAGCACACAGTATAAAGGAATTCTAGAATTGGCTCCTGTAAATAGGAAATACACAATGATTTTCCACAAGAAAAAATACACAATAACTTCATTTCTTTCTTGGCAATATCAGTTCAATACCCTGCCCAATACTTAATGATAGTTCAACCTCACTGATTATCAAGACAGGAATACATTTTGCAAATCCTTAAAATTCCCCAGAAAGTTTGTGGTCAGAAAGCAGGGAAAGTATTTCAAAGAGAAGAAAAAAAGTATCTTTTCTAAGTGGGCCATAGAAATAAAAGCTGCTTGCTTTTTTTTTTTTTCTCCTACAGAATTGAAACATCTTATAGAAATAGTTTTTAATTAAACTTCATGCATTGTCCTCAGTTAATGATAGAAGTGGCCATATATCAGATACTCAGAATTATTGTAATAGTGGGTTGATTTGGGTCCAGACAGACATTTTGCTACTTTGCTAGCATCGTACTTCACAATTGGTGTAGTCTGTTAAGAGGCTGAATTTGCTTCTGTCTCCTGTTCTCACTGGTTGCAGGCACTAAACCATATTCCTTGAGGTGCTTCAGTGTAACATACATAGTGAGCAATAGCTCACAGAATAGGTGCCTGAAAGTATTCTGGAAGGCTACTGTACATAATAGAGACCCTAATACTGTGTCTGAACAGTAGTATGGGAAACTTCCAGTACTTTTTCATTTCGAGCAAAGTAAAAAGGTATTCTGGGCTATCATCCTACATTGTTCTGTGCTTAGCATTATTATTTGGCACTGTATAAAATGAATGTAAAACATTTTGTACAGATGAAAAAGATAGCATTTTGCTCTTGCTTATATAGACAATGACAAATCTAAGGCAGTAGGAAACCGTACCCTATTAAAATGAAAGAAAAGTATTACAAGATATATTGTTGAACAGCTATCTGAAAAACGAAATGCAATCATTTTTATGAAGGTGATTGGGGTGGGAAAACCCTCAAAGCTTCTCAAAGAGGTATCAGTGCTATGCATTCAGGTGTGTGTAGAGGGAGGTTATTTTTCTGTATGTGTAAAAGTGACTTTTCTGTGATGTGGAGTGTAGGTTTAAGAGTTTTTAAGACTTTCATTCAGTACTATAACCAAAGCAATAAGAGGTATCAGGTAGGGAATATTGGCCAGTTTTGTTCAACTCTACACCATGTCTGTGTTGGATCCATATTCAGTGACCTTTGGGCCCAATTTGGAGGCTTTAGACAAGAGAGACTGGGGTGAGACAGTGAAGGCTTGTGTGCTTATGAAGATCGCTAACAAAAGAGTAATTAACTCAGTTGGCGTTTGGATGTCCTCACACTAGCATTCCTCTGTGCACCTTAGTGTTTCTGTATTTGAAAGAGAGGTCTCTTTGGGTCCGTTAATAAGATCGCCAGGGTGTAGATGCCTGTGTGTACTGACTATGTGTGCGTCATTGTTTAAATGTCAAAAAAACACTTTGTAGGAGAGCCAGCAACATTTTGTTACAATACGGTGCTCCATGAAATGTGCTTTCTAGAATTGTTTTTCTTGTACTATAATAAATAATAAAGGAAAATACACATCTTCTGTGTCTTTTTATTCTAATATTAGTTATTAATGCACAGTGGAATCTTGACATTAGACCAAGGAAATCTAGAGCTTTGTTTACTACAATAGCATATGCCACTTACTAGATCTGAAACAATATTTAAAAAACCTTTTATAAATGGTGAGACTAATTTAATATCTGACTATTGCTCAACTTTTAAGAAAGATAACGGGGAGAGGAAGTAAGAGCTACAGGGACATCAGTTGAGTCTTTACAGAACTGCACTGCTCAAAAAAGTATGTGCTTGAAAGCATGCTGAGCTGTACGTAACATATGAAACTTGGATGAATTGGTTGTGAATGCATCAGCCATACATGGAGCTCCCATTTTAATGAACACACAAAAGGTAAAAGGTGAAAAAAAAAAAAGCATAGCTGAATAGCTATTAATGGGAAAAAAATTCAAACGGAAGGATGTCCAGCAACTTCCTAAAGAACATCATTTTGTGATGTAGTTGTATTTTAGAAATTTCCTCCTCTCTGTCATCTTTTGTTACCATAAGTTTTATAGGAAGCTGCATCTGAAAACTGCTTGTGAATATCGGTAAGAAAGAAAAAAACAAATATCCAAAAGGGACATGTAATCTGTTGCATCTAAGTGTCCCAAGCAGAAATATACATTACAGTATGCTGGACAGGCCCCAGGAGCAACCAAACAACTCTCTCTAGATTATCCGGTTCACATTACGAAACTGACCCCCAAAAGTACCGAAAGGAGACTTTTGAGTTGTGTGAATATTCCTGTAATCTGGCTGTTAGTGGCTATGACCTTTATATCAGTTGTTGCTATAAGGAGGCACTCAATGTTCTCGAAGACATAAAAATACTTTGGGGATTGCTTCTTATTTCAGAGCTATATAAATTAGATGAAGGCAGATGTGTAACGAAATAACAATTTCATTAGAAAATAAGATCCTTAATAATTTGTTACCAAAAACTAGACTCTGACTACTCCCGAAGACTCATTAGCAAGAGTATTTTTTTCTGGAATGGATGGTGTCCATAGTAGAAGGAAAAGAAATAGAAAATTGATTATTAATAGAGCAGTATCTCAAGAGGATTGTCTACATAATAAACATTTCCCATTGGTATAATAAACGTTTCCCAAATATAAACGTTTAACAAAGGTCCTAAATTTTGGTTATAGACTTTGATCATAGACAAATCGACTTAAGTGGTTTGATGCATTCCTTGCCTCACTATATATACCTATTTGCTTCTAAGGCTTATGTTAATATATTCACCAGCTTAAATGTGTCTTACAGAGCTGATGTGAAGTGGAAACACTTTGAGTGAGCATCCCGTTCAAAACCTGAAGGCCTCAAAGATTTATGAGTGTCACTCTGTCACTTGACTAGAGATGAAGCATCCATTTTAGGTCATATAGATGTTGTCTCTCAGATATTGCCTGTTATATAAAATTAAAGAAGACGTAACAATCCGGAAAAGATACTCTCTGTAAATCAGTTTTTCCCATATTTCCATATGAGTATTTGTTACCCATACAAAAGCTACCATGACTTAGCTATTGGTTAGGTGTGCAGGTAATAGGAAGAGAAATTTTCTTCAAAGACTTTTCTTTAGGAATTAATCAGCCTTTGATGTACTTCAATCTTGTTCTTTTTCCCTTATATCCTTCCTGCACCTGATTTCCTATCTCTTGCTCTTTGCAACCTGTAATACCGTTGGTGATGATTCCACAGTCTCAGCCTTTGGTTTTGTGGAGTTTTCTTAAAGCTACAGATTAGCTGAGGACTTAATTTCAAGTATGAACACTCTTAAAAGGATGTCAGTTGTCAGAGGCCAAGTGAGATATTGGAGAATACAGCATTTTGTTCTGTTTATCAAGGCATCCTCAGTGCAGATCTTCTGCATGCAGGTTTCTTCTAAAACATCATTTTCCACATGCCAGACTGCAGAGATAAACACTGGCTTTCTGGGTAGATTAAAAAAGCCTGAACAAGTATTTAGCTTCCTGCAGTCTGGAAGGCAGCAGACACACAGATTTTATTCTCAGCCCTGGCTAGCAGTTTGTATCTCTCTATGTCTGTCAGCAGTTTGTAAAAACTCATAAAGCCAACACTCCAGCCTCACATAAGGCAAAGGTCTAAGCACTGGTAATGCCATACACTAGACCTGGCCAGATGTCTTACAAGACAAATCTTTCTGAGGCTTGTTCAGAGACTCACAGGAAATTAGACCAGTCCTTCCAAACCAGAAATTGGTGGACTATGCTTGTAAATTAAAAGCTTTTGCTTCATAAGAAAAGGAAGTCTTGTAGCTGATGCTGCTTTGGAAGGAGCAGCAGATTTTTACTAGCTGCAGAAGTTCTCTCTAAGTGATCCTTGCAGATCTTTACAGATGGACAGAATGGCACTGCGGGGGGCTCAGGATTTCACAGTGCTAAAACTCCACAGCAGTTCTGATGAACACTGAATGCACCTAATTGAAAAAAGCACGACTTTGCCACTTGTACTCGAAAAACAGAAGTATATCTCTACTATAGACTAATATGACAAAAGCAAGTCTGGATACCTTCACTGAAAGTGCATACAAACATCACAGTTATTTTCTCAGAGTATTTCTTTTGCCTGTCACCAGCACCTGTGTACCTCAGTATAATATTATTTCTCTGCTGTCCAATACCATGGCAAACTGTCCAGCATCACACCTAGTTCCCCTCAAGCAAATGGAAATGACTTTTTAATTGATATTGTGTAACACTGGTAGTGAGTTGATTTGAAGTTCAGTTCATCCTGTTTGTTATTGGGAGGGATTTTTCTGAGACAGTACATCAACCAGTTTTCCCAGCACTGTTTTCAGCAGTGGAAGTATCACAGTACGTGAGGCTGGGAGAGAAAGTTCAACTGACCTTCGCTGTTCCAGTGGGACTTACTATATAATGTTAATCCAAGAGTTTTCTCCTTATGTGTTTCGGTATGCATGAAAATCTCCATGAGTCTTCTATTTGTATTTACTTAGATTATCAAACTGTACCTTCAATGGGGCTTTCAGTATATGAACATAAGTATTTTTTTGGTTATCAGGAATTGTACAACTGTGACTAAGTTAGGAGATACTCCTTCCTGGTTTATGATGGCAGTTTGGAGTTGTTTCTGTGAGTTGTAGAAGGAAGCAGAAAAACAGTCATTGTAAGCCCTGTGTCATGATCCTTGTTAACGTGAGGCAAAAGGAAGATTTTCAGGGCACACAACAGTCCTTCATGATTCTTAAAGCCTTCCTTACTCTTCTTGTCCCTGTTCTGGAAGCAGATCACTACTTCTTGAGAAGAGGCATGCCAGAGTGGCCCAGTGGTGCTATGAGATCTTTCTCCTTTAAAGGAAAGAATTTCCCCTGAACTGACCACGTCAGAGCAACAACAGGGAAAAAAAAAAAGGACCATGAGAACTAGGTAAGTTTCCATTCCCAAACTGACTGTGGAGGAGGAAGATTTTCCTGTTGCATTTATGCTGTTTTAATCAATTTCATGTTTTCTCCCACTACAGAAGTGAATGGGCTGCTTCAGTGATTTAAACGTTTACAATGCCGGAGCAGCCTATGCTAGTTGACTCATTTTAGATTTTTCCCCTGCTTTGTTTGAGGCCAGGTAAATAGATATAATAAGTCACAGTATCACAGTATCACAGTATGTTTGGGATTGGAAGGGACCTCAAAAGATCATCTAGTCCAATCCCCCTGCTGGAGCAGGAACACCTAGGTGAGGTCGCACAGGAACATGTCCAGGCGGGTTTTGAATGTCTCCAGAGAAGGAGACTCCACCACTTCCCTGGGCAGCCTGTTCCAGTGTTCTGTCACCCTCACTGAGAAGAAGTTTCTTCTCAAATTTAAGTGGAACCTCTTGTGTTCCAGCTTGATCCCATTACCCCTTGTCCTATCATTGTTTGCCACCGAGAAGAGCCTGGCTCCATCCCCATGGCACTCACCCTTTATATATTTATAAACATTAATAAGGTCACCCCTCAGTCTCCTCTTCTCCAAACTAAAGAGACCCAGCTCCCTCAGCCTTTCTTCATAAGGGAGGTGCTCACTACTGAGTCACTACTGAGATTGTTGCAGTCTGGAGCAGTATCCAGAATAACATCTGCTGGTATTTCATCAAGCTTCCTTCTATTAAAAAGCTGTTAGATTACATCAGAAGTTTGTTTATGGACAGCAGATAAATCAGTTCACTTGATGGATAAATAGAAGCCCAAATAAATATTTTTAATTGTTTCTACCACCACATGTTGTCACTCATGATATATTTAATCTTTGATAATAGTTTAATTAAATATATCTTAAAACTGTCTTGTTAATAGAAGAAAAAAAACAGATGTCATCACTTCATAGGGCTTCGAGTTTACTGTACGCTTATTTTTTCATTGACATACAATAAATTATTTAATTTTAAAATATATACATGTTATTAAAATGTAGCATGCATGCAGGTTGCTTTCTGATATTTAGAGAATAAGAAATTTTACATAAAGTTTGTGATACTTGAATTTGGAAGAGAAATAAGAAGTAATAATAATAACAACTTTCTTAATGAAAAGGACTACCATATACTGTTTGACAAGTTTTTGTGTGCATTTGTTGGACTAACTATTCTGAACAACTTAAAGACTGCTTTAAATCACCCTCTTTTTAGTTTTCATTGTGTGTTAAAAAATGCCATGGAGTGTCCTGAGGATAGCTCTACTGGAAATGCAATTACAGTTCATACGAGATCATACTGCTCAGTTTGCTTTGGCAGTCCCGGCAGCCTGAACCAGAGATGCTCATGAGTCAACAGACAATTCAACAATCAGTGTCTCCTTCAGTGCAGCATGTAAATTTACAAATAAGTCCATCAAGTGATTAACATTTCTTCAGGATTTATGAGCTTAAAAAAAATTGAATGTGGTTAGCCTAAATACAACTGATATAATAGAACTTCACTGTCCATATTTCCCATTATTCTTAACTTTCTTTTGAAATATAATCTTCTGTGATTTTTTTTTTTTTAAACAGGAACATTCCAGGCATGAACTCATCCCAAAGCTGTTGTGTTTTTTGTTGTTGCTTTTTTATGGTACAAAATATCAAGCCATTTTACATCGCTATTTCAGAATGTGGTAAAGAACAAAGACACATCCACACAGAGACACACATATACATACTTTTTCCATGAAAAAAAAAAGACACAATCACACTTAAATTAAAGGATATGGCCTTATCAAGCATAACTGATATTTTTCACCTGATCTGTTGCACATAAAAACTCTTAAGGAAGAATCTTCAGGAAAAGTAATAGTCATGTAAGCTGCTGAAAACTTGCAGATGAGCATTTTTCTGAGGAAGGTAACCACATAATAAACACTGTGATAGTACTTGCCACAGGCTAGAACTTTTTCAGTTTTCTAATCATAAAGATGAAGGCTTGGATGAACATGGAGAGGCTTCTCTAAAGCAAGTTTTCCAAAAGAAGCTGGAGCATGTTAGAGGAATCCTACTGGAAAATATGTGCCATCCAGTGTGTCTGTATTTTCAGCAGATTTTTCTTTCCATGGGTAAAATCAGTCCCTTGGCCAGCCAAGCTCTCATTATGACTGTCTAGCTATTTCTGTAGAACCTTGCTGAAACTATTTCTTTCTCTTTATTCTATCTTCTCCCTGCATCTCTAAGTATGCAAATGTAATTGCATTACTCTGAAAAAAACGCCTTTCATGAGCCTTTGGAGACACAGATACTTCCTTTCCCATCCATCTTATTCTCCATATCTGCCTTACAGATAATCTGTTTAGTGCAAAAGCCTGTGCATACGGATTCGGGGACACACCAATACACCCAGTGCACACAGGGTCTGCCTATTCTGAAGAGCATGTTCTGGCTGTGCTGTCAGTTGTGTTTGTTGGGGCACATACAGAAAACAGACAGATCTGGGCCACAGTGTGGATATGGTCTTTCCTGTCTAGCATGCCACATGTAAATACTTCTTGCAGAAATACGTGATAGCTTGCTTCTTTTTCTTTTTTCTTCCACATCAGGGTCAAGATGTCATGTCCTAGCTGTTTCTCTCTCATTGGCCATACCAAACTGGGTATTAATAAGACATAGCATACATACAGATCAAAGATCCAGAGACAACAAACAATAAACAAATTTCTCAGTCACATAAAATCTTCCTCCTTAACCAGTGGATTGGATGGGAAGAAAGACATGTCTCAAACACCAGGAGGTTCCATGGTTGTTGACAAAGGTGAGACAGATGAGCACTCAGGACCACTCCACTCCCCACCTCCCCCTATTCCTGCACATGTATATGAGGACAAGAGCTGCTCAACCCTTCTCTTTTCATCTGGTGATATTTCTTATGCATTAGAAAATTACAACTCACATAGCTTTAGAAAACAATGTCAAAGAAATGGAAAGGTTGCCGGGATATGAAGGAATAAGCAAGATAAAAGAAAAATCCCACAGCTGAGGGTCTCCTTCAAGGAACTGAGGATTCTAAGTGGGAATCCATGAGCACTGCCTGCAGCGGTGTACAGTAACCCTATGGCTTACCAAAGCTATTACCCAAAGTGAGCATTCTTTGAGATGTGTGTTTTTACACCCTGCAGACTGAAAGGATAATATTTAAGGAGGACTTTAAACATTTTAATCAAGAAAAAATTCAGAAATTTGTATCAGAAAGTTAAGACAAGTAAGATGCAAAAGATAAAATTTTCTGAAGAAACTCATCTGACATTGTCTTCTCATAAAGACAATGATATCTCAAAATAAAGTCTCAAGTTTAAGCAATACTACTTAAGCAACAATATTTTAGTGATTGATCAACAATATTCACAAGTCTGATCAGTAAGCTGGCAATAAACTGTTGAAATTGATTGTGATGTAAACAACTTGATTATCTTTATTGGTAAGGTTTGCTGAAAAAACATTTGGCTGAACTTTTACATTTAACTTAAGGGCTTGAATTCACCATATGAAAATGCCTGGAACTTAGGCATTAGGTGAATCAGATTTAAGTTAAGAACCTGGCACCAGCTTGACTCCAGAACGAGCATTCTCACCTCTAAAACCAAATCCTGCCTCTATAGCCTGCACCATGAGGGACCCAAAATTACAGGCTGTTTGGCAAATGAATTTCTCAGTGCTGTAATGCTAGCATAGTTTCTGCAGATGTCAAGTAGACCTAATAATATTTCCATAAACTGAAATTGTGTGATTGGCCTTCATAGTTCTCAGCTAAAAAGGCCTTGCAGTGACATAAAATTATGATTATTGACTAAAATGAAAAGTTTCTCAAGGAAGGAGCAGTAACTTCTATCAGCAGTCCTGGCTAACTGGGGAGGTCCCAGCTGACTGGAGGTTAGCAAATGTGATGCCCATCTACAAGAATGGCTGGAAGGAGGATTTGGGGAGCTACAGGCCTGTTTGTCTGACCTTAATACTGGGGAAGGTTATGGAGCAGATCATCCTGAGTTTAGAGGTGGACTTGGCAGTGTTAGATTTGCAGTTGGACTCAATGATCTTAAATGTCTTTTCCAACCTGAACAATTCTATGTTTTTTGAGGTTCTTCTTACTAAGACTGTAGGAGAAATAAAGCCAGATAAGTATCTTGTAAGCCAGTCTTAAGGAAAATATGACATATAAGTTCTACACGCATAATTATGTAAACTGACAAAATTTCAGTTTTGTTTTTAGTTTTAACTGGGAAGTTATTATGAAAATGTAAGCACAGGACTAATATTCAGAGGAAAGGTTAGAAAAAGGCAGAAAACAGATGTACTCTCTCTGCACTACCTGTCACAAAGTCAGAGCTTCATTTGCCTTGTTCTTGCCACAGCCTCTTGGAGCTTGTGTTGATCTACAGTTTAGGCGAGGGGATGAGCATTAAAGAAGATTGAAGAAGAGAGAAAGCCTCAGAATCAGCAGTGGAACAGTAGAATATCTACTAAATTAGCCCTTTCTTCACCCCAAATAATTGGATGTCTTATTCCTGCAGACTTACTTGTCAGACCTGTGTTCAGTCTTTGGAGTGCCTCCTTTAAAAAATAAAAAAATTAAAAAAAAAAATATATATACATATTTAATTAACCTCTTGAACAGCTCTCCAAGCTCTCTTCAAAAGATCAGATCTTCATACTAACACACACACAAAACAACATCTGAATTTGCCCTAAGTAGGGTAACATTTACCAGACATACTAGACCATGATCATATGCTTTTAGGCTCAATCTCACATGGAAGAGCAGGTTTGGAAATGATTTTGACTATTTCCATAATACATTCAAGGGATTTTGTTCAGCTTTTTCTGAATCATTTATTGGTATCAGTGAGAGGACAGGAATACTCAGCTGATCACTGGTTAGTTCTTGTCCATGGTGTCCCAAAACTTCTGCAGTCACAGGTGTAAAAAAAGCCCAAACCTTCTAGATGTTCTGTGGCAAACAGGCACAGGATTGTCACCTGTGGTACATTATACATGGCTTTCTCTATTCCAATTTTAAGTGATAAGACACTTAACTACATTCCATTACTATTTACAAGTTCAGTTACCTTCATATGAAGGTGTTTTGTTTTTTCCTAACTGGCAGGGTAATGCTTTATTTCCCTTTTCTGAATTTTCTGAGACAACTGATCTCCCTTGTTATTAACTGAAAATCACACAAACAAACCACATGCATTTATCCAGGCTGTCATCCAACCCAATTCTCCCAAGTTTCCTGTTTCTCAGCCCTTTGCTTTAAACCGTAGACCACACTGCCTAGTCCAAAATCTATTTTTAAAATCACATATGTATAAATAACACTTAGAGTAGTCACAGGATTTTGAAAATCCCAGGTATAAAAATTAATAGCCAACATTCTGTCTTGGTCTTTTGTAAATCTAGGTGTCATTTGCAAATATAATCCCAGGTTTTGCTCATCCACATTTTGTTTGGGATACATACAAACAGGCACTTTGTGCTAGCCCATCCTCTGTTTAAAGGAAGAAATAACAAGTTGCCAATGTAGATTTTTAGAGGAAACTGATAGTTCAGACAGAATATTGTATAGTAAGTACTCACTGAATATCTTGTGCTCTGGAAGTCACTTGTAGGGTGTTGGTTGATATTGGCAACACAATAACAATTCAGTTTTTCTGCCTTATTCCTATAAAATATGAGAATCTGTTCTTTCCACCACCACTTTAATATTGCTCAGGGAAGCAAGAAAACACGTGTCCCTTTGAACGACTTTGTTATTTAAAAATAAATCTTTGTTTTTTGCAACACTAGATACTTTCTGTTTCAGTACTAATTCTTCCAGGTCTGCTATTACTCCTGGACAATTTATTATGCATTTCTGTCATGAGGGATCTCCACCTTTCATGCAAGAGGCATGTGTTTAAGCAGCATTTGGACCTGCGGGCATTTTTCTAGGAGTTGTTTTTTTTTTTTCTGAAAAACTGGGCAGCTGCAGGAAGCCATGATCATTGACCCCACAGTTACAGCAGTGCTCTCTGAATTGGTATTGCACTAGAGATCCTCTAATACAAGTCTGGAGGCCTTGGTGACCCTGGGCACTACTGAGTTTCTGTTAAGCTTGCACAAGAGTAGTGGTATTTCCCCACTCTCTTTCAAAATATTAGTTTGCGCAAGTCCATTTTCCTTCCTTGTATTTGGCCGGCTCTCAGCAGGCAGGGGATTCAGTCCTGGTTATTACAAGTTCAGTCCTGGCACTCTGGGCTTTCACGTGAAGCTGGGGCATGGGCCAGGTCTGCATTTCAGTAGCAGGTGGTTAGAGGACAAGTGCTGATAAGTTGGTGCTCAGGGCTGGTTTGATGCTGCTGGGCTGAGCACTGCCGGGGTGTCCCACTTGCTGCTGAGCTGTATGTGGAAGAAAGGTCAGAGCAAGTGCAATTGGCATAACCCTGACCCAAACCTGGGTAAATAGCGCATCATAAAGTGTTGCCAACCTGCAGAAGACCTACCAAGTATGTAATGCATGGCATAAAACCAAAGAGTACTACCAGGGCCTGTGATCACTGAAGTACTGCTGTTTGTCTTGTGGGCCCTCTATTTGTAAGGACTACAGATTTTGTTATTTTTAACTGACTGTTGTGAAACTGCATGACTATGTGTTTTGGTGTTGTTTTTTTTTTTTAACTTTTTTTATTTCTAGGCACAACATATTCAAATGTTACATTCCTTTACTCCTTACCCTCAAATGTGCACACTCACACAGCAAAAGATGTCTCATACTCCTCATATGTTAAGGGGCTGATTTTCTACAGTTCTGTACAGGTAACTTCATAAATGACCAGATTCCCAGAAGAGCCTGACTGTTTGTGAACTGGAGGTAAATGGGACTAAGATTCTGCCATTAGAGTTTTGGGCACTTTCTGAGTATGCAAAATCAGAGAGCTTTGCTTACTGCTCCATCAAACAGACACTGAGCCACAAGAACCTAGGTTTCAGGTGACAGGCATTAAAGAATGCTCCTGAGAGTTACTCTTGTCTTCCTTAATACAGGCTAATGCTGCTTGCTTGTCTTTGAACAGCAGCAGGCTCTGGACTTGTCCTTTTTCTAGCTTATGAGCTGCCAGGCCTATCTTGAGTTTTTCCTAATCTGCAGCCCAGAACATGTGGAAATCTCATCAGACATGTTAAATTCTTATCTTCCTGTTGGGTTGTTATTCAGTGAATGTCCCTCCCTTTGCCATCCCTCTATGGCAATTGGATGCCTTGTTCAGGGCAGAAAAGATTATTTTATTTTTTTTTTTTAACTGAAGAGATAAGTTGAAGCTCACACCTAGCCAACAAGAAGTACCTGCTTGTGCTAACCAGGACTTGATCTGTCATCTGCTGGCTTTGGTGAGTAAAAAGGTAAAAAGACATGTGTACTTTACTTTGAACAAATGAAACATCCTCAGGTACTAGTTCTATAGGGTTATTTTTGTTAGATTGGGCAGAGCTGTGCAGTTCACCATGAAGGAACACATACTTCTTGTTGCTAGCCAGCTTTGTATTTAAGCAGGAAAATACCTGATCACTGAATGTTGCTGGTTGCTGGGTCAACTATGAATTTTTAAGACAGAAGAAAAGTTTTGAAAGAATATGTATTTGCACAGAAAAAATATCAGCATCAACATTAGTAAAGTTGAAAATGGAACATACTAAGATGTCTTTGTAAATCAAAATCCTAAAACTCTACAAACCTACCCTAGTCTGTTTGGCACTCTGTGGGGACAGAAATAACATGCTCAGTTCATCCAGAGCTCAGTTTTTCTCTTGTATAATAATAGTTTTATTTGAGAGCAAACTCTTCTGCCTTCTCTAATTTACCAAATAATTAGTAATTGCTAAATTAAACCTGTGGCATATGTAAATTTACACCGTCCCTGACACGGCGAGCATAAAAGGACACTGACTCCTATGCTAGTGCTTCCAGTAGGGTATAGCTGAGGGTCTGGCTGTGGAGCTGCCTCTGCAGAGGCATACATGATGGTGTTTTATTTTTTAATACCTTCTTACATAAAGGTTCTGGATACCGTGGAAGGTATGTAGCAAAGACTTTGGCTATCTTTTAGGAGGAAGGGGGAACTAGTAAATATCTTTGACACTTATGGTTTCTTCCAAAATCAGAAAGAACATATTGCTTATACCAGAGCAATTCCAAGACCAATAAATTTGAAGAGGGTATGAGCTTTTACCTTTCTTTGTATGCATGTCCCCTAACATATTTCTACTGTGTTCTGTAGCAGAACCATTTTTTTTGCTTCTGGCTCAAGGATGTTGGTACTTTCAGTGTTGATTAACCCTTCTGCACTGTAAAGGAAGCTAAAATAACAGTCTTTACAAGAACATTTGGCATTCAACATAAAGAGACTCAAATACTGCACAAAAAAGTTGATAGTCACTTATCATCTGTATGCTCAATACTGACTGCCCTCAAAATTCTTCAGCTTAAAGCTATGATGGTCAGGGTCTGGGATGCATCACAGACTTCCTGGCTTTATTCTTAGGGTTATTGCAACATTTGTGTTGTGCTGTGCAGGGACAATGAGATGGTGGGAAAGGGCTCTCAGATCTGGGGTATGACTTCTTTGCAACCGATAGTTAAGTTTGGAAATGGTGTCATGTGAGGACACTCAGTTATGTGGCTGCATTTAAATGACTGCTTTACTTTTTACATTGTAAGTTGTAAGTGGGGTGTTCTGACAGATAGTCTGGTTGTGGGCTTTAGAGTGATCCTGAAAGGTCTTCAAAAATCTAGGTGACTCTTGCTTTGCGTTAGCAAATATTCCCAATATGTGC